>NW_027490125.1:0-322475 GCF_050948175.1 Xylocopa sonorina | reverse complement strand
ATGCGAGGTATACATAACACTTCGCAATGAATATTATATCTTATCGTGAAACATAGATATGAGATGCGATCTCGCGATATAAGAAGCATTAGAACTCAATTGCTACGATACGTAGACAACTGCAAACGTTATTTCCTAGCAAGGAAGTGTTGCATTTACATTCATTCGAAGTGTATGCGAGGTATACATAACACTTCGTAATGAATATTATATGTTATCATGAAACATAGAAATGAGATGCGATATCTCGTTTTAAGAATCATTATGACACGCTTGCTACGATACGTAGACATCTGCAAACGCTATTTCCTAGCAGGGAAGAGTAACATTTACATTCCTCTGAAGTGAATACAAGGTATACATGAAACTTCGCAATGAATATTATACCTCATCACGAAACATAGAAATTAGAGGCGACATCGCGATTTAAGAAGCATAAGAACTCTATTGCTACGATACGTAGACACCCGCAAACGCTATTTCGTGGCATGGAAGTGTCGCAAATACATTCTTTTGGAATGAATACAAGGTAAACATGACACTTCGCAATGAATATTATAACTTATCATGAAACACAGAAATGAGATGCGATATGGCGATTTAAGAAGCATTAGAACTCTATTGCTCCGATACGTAGACATCTGCCAACGCAATTTCCTAGCAATGAAGTGTCGCATTTAAATTCACTTGAAGTGTATGCGAGGTATACAAGACACATCGCAATGAATATTATATCTTATCATGAAACATAGAAATGATATGCGATATCGCGATTTAAGAAGCGTTAGAACTCTATTGCATCGATACGTAGACATCTGCAAACGCTATTTCCTAGCATGGAAGTGTCGCATTTACATTCATTTGAAGAGTATCCCAGATATACACTCCGCAATGAATATTATATCTTATCATGAGGCATAGAAATGAGATGCGATATCGCCATTTGAGAAGCTGTAGAACTCTAATGATACGATACGTAGTTATCTGCAAACTCTATTTCCAAGCAAGGAAGTGTCGCATTTACATTCGTTTGAAGTGAATACGAGGTATACATGACACTTCGCAATGGATATTATATCTTATCATGAAACACAGAAATGAGAATCGATATTTCGTTTTAAGAAGCATTAGAATACTATTGCTTCGATACGTAGACATCTGCAAACGCTATTTAATAGCAAGGAAGTGTCGGATTTACATTCTTTTAAAGTGAATACGAGGTATACATGACACGCCGCAATGAATAATATATCTAATCATGGCACATAGAAATGAGATGCGATATCTCGTTTTAGGAAGCATTACAACTCTATTGCTTCGATAAGTAGAATTCTGCCATCGGTACTTCCTAGCTAGGAAGTATCGCATTTACATTCATTTGAAGGGTATGCGTGGTATACATGACACTTCGCAATTAATATTATATCTTATCATGAAACATGAAAATGAGATGTGATATGGCGATTTAAGAAGCATTAGAACTCTATTGCTTCGATATGTAGACATCTGCAGACGCTATTTCCTAGCAAGGAAGTGTCGCATTTACAATCTTCTGAAGAAAATATGTTGTACACATAGCACTCCACAAAGTATATTATATCGGATCATGAAACATAGAAATGAGATGCGATATCGCGTTTTAAGGAGTCTTAGAACTCTATTGCTTCGATACGTAGACATCTCCAAACGCTATTTACTAGCAAGGAAGTGTCGCATTTACATTCATTTGAAGTGCAGACGAGATGTACATAACACTGAACAATGAATATTGTATCTTATCATGAAACACAGAAATGAGATGCGATATCGCGATTTAGGAAGCATTTGAACTCTACTGCTACGATACGTAGACATCTGCAAACGCTATTTCCTAGCAAGGAAGAGCCGCATTTACATTCTGTTGAAGTAAATACGCTTCATACATAACACTCCACAATGAATATTATATCTTATCATGAAACATAGAAATGAGATGCGATGTCGCAATTTAAATAGCATTAGAACACTATTGGTGCGATACGTAGACATCTGCAAACGCAATTTCCTAGCAATGAAGTGTCGCATTTAAATTCACTTGAAGTGTATGCGAGGTATACAAGACACATCGCAATGAATATTATATCTTATCATGAAACATAGAAATGATATGCGATATCGCGATTTAAGAAGCGTTAGAACTCTATTGCATCGATACGTAGACATCTGCAAACGCTATTTCCTAGCATGGAAGTGTCGCATTTACATTCATTTGAAGAGTATCCCAGATATACACTCCGCAATGAATATTATATCTTATCATGAGGCATAGAAATGAGATGCGATATCGCCATTTGAGAAGCTGTAGAACTCTAATGATACGATACGTAGTTATCTGCAAACTCTATTTCCAAGCAAGGAAGTGTCGCATTTACATTCGTTTGAAGTGAATACGAGGTATACATGACACTTCGCAATGGATATTATATCTTATCATGAAACACAGAAATGAGAATCGATATTTCGTTTTAAGAAGCATTAGAATACTATTGCTTCGATACGTAGACATCTGCAAACGCTATTTAATAGCAAGGAAGTGTCGGATTTACATTCTTTTAAAGTGAATACGAGGTATACATGACACGCCGCAATGAATAATATATCTAATCATGGCACATAGAAATGAGATGCGATATCTCGTTTTAGGAAGCATTACAACTCTATTGCTTCGATAAGTAGAATTCTGCCATCGGTACTTCCTAGCTAGGAAGTATCGCATTTACATTCATTTGAAGGGTATGCGTGGTATACATGACACTTCGCAATTAATATTATATCTTATCATGAAACATGAAAATGAGATGTGATATGGCGATTTAAGAAGCATTAGAACTCTATTGCTTCGATATGTAGACATCTGCAGACGCTATTTCCTAGCAAGGAAGTGTCGCATTTACAATCTTCTGAAGAAAATATGTTGTACACATAGCACTCCACAAAGTATATTATATCGGATCATGAAACATAGAAATGAGATGCGATATCGCGTTTTAAGGAGTCTTAGAACTCTATTGCTTCGATACGTAGACATCTCCAAACGCTATTTACTAGCAAGGAAGTGTCGCATTTACATTCATTTGAAGTGCAGACGAGATGTACATAACACTGAACAATGAATATTGTATCTTATCATGAAACACAGAAATGAGATGCGATATCGCGATTTAGGAAGCATTAGAACTCTACTGCTACGATACGTAGACATCTGCAAACGCTATTTCCTAGCAAGGAAGAGCCGCATTTACATTCTGTTGAAGTAAATACGCTTCATACATAACACTCCACAATGAATATTATATCTTATCATGAAACATAGAAATGAGATGCGATGTCGCAATTTAAATAGCATTAGAACACTATTGGTGCGATACGTAGACATCTGCAAACGCAATTTTAAGCAAGGAAGTGTCGCAATTACACTCTTTTGAGGTGAATACGAGGTATACATGACACTGCACAATGTATATTATATCTTATCACGAAACATAGAACAGAGATGCGATTTCACGTTTTAAGAGGCATGCAACTCTATTGCTTCGATACGTAGACATCTGCTAACGCTATTTCCTAGCAAGGAGGTGTCGCATTTACCTTCATTTGTAGTGTATGCGTGGTATACATGACACTTGGTAATGAATATTATATCTTATCATGAAACATAGAAATGAGATGCGATATGGCATTTCAAAAAGCATTAGAACATTATTGCTTCGATGCGTAGACATGTAGAAACGCTATTTCCTAGCAAGAATGTTTCGCATTTACATTCGTTTGATGTGTATGCGAGGTATGCACAACACTTCGCAATTAACATTATATCTTATCATGAAACATAGAAATGAGATGCAATATCGCGATTTAAGATGCATTAGAACTCTATTCCTTCGATATGTAGACTTCTGCAAACACTATTTCCTAGCAAGGAGGTGCCGCACTTACACTTACTTGTAGCGTAGACGAGAAATACATATCACTCCGCAATGAATATTATATCATATCATGAAACGTAGAAATGAGTTGCGATATCGCGTTTTAAGAAGCATCAGAACTCTACTTCTACGATACGTAGACATCTGCAAACACCATTTAGTCGCAAGGAAGTGTCGCATTTACTTTCTTTTAAAGTGAATACGAGGTACACATAACACTCCACAATGAATATTATACTTTATCACGAAACATAGAAATGAAATGCGATATCGCGATTTGAGAAGCATTAGATCTCTATTGCTTCGTTACGGAGACATCTGCAAGCGCCATTTCCCAGCAAGGAAGTATCGCAATTACAATCTTTTTAAGTAAATACGAGGTATACATAACACTCCACAATGAATATTATATCTTATCATGAAACATAGAAATGAGATGCGATATCGAGATTTAAGAAGCATAAAACTCTATTTCTTCGATACGTAGACATCTGCAAACGCTATTTCCTAGCAAGGAAGTGTAGTGTTTACATTCTTTTGAAGCGTAGACGAGGGATACATGACAGTTCGAAATGAATATTATATCTTATAATGAAACACAGACATGTGATGCGATATCGCGTTTTAAGAAGCATAAGAACTCTATTGCTTCGATACGGAGACAACTGCAAATGCTACTTCCTAGTAAGGAAGCGTTGCATTTACATTCGTTTGAAGTGTATGCGAGGTATAAGTGACACTTCGCAATGAATGCTACGTCTTATCATGAAAAATAGAAATGAGATGCGATATCGCGATTTAAGTAGCACTAGAACACTATTGCTACGTTACGTAGACATCGGCAAACGCTACTTCCTAGCAAGGAAGTTTCGCGTTTACATTCATTGGAAGTGTAAGCGAGGTATACACAACACTTCGCAATGAATACTACGTCTTATCATGAAACATAGAAATGAGATGCGATATCGCGTTTTAGGAAACATTAGAGCACTATTGCTACGATACGTAGACATGTGGAAACGCTATTTCGTAGAAAGAAAGTGTCGCATTTACATTCATTTGAAGTGAATACGAGGTATACATAACACTCCACAATAAATATTATATCTTATCGTGAAACATAGAAATGAGATGCGATATTGTGATTTAAGTAGCATTAGAAGTCAATTGCCTCGATACGTAGAAACCTGGAAACGCTATTTCCTAGAAAGCATGTATCGCATTTTCATTCGTTTGAAGTGTAGACGAGGAATACATAACACATGGCAATTAATATTGTATCTTATCATGAAGCATAGAAATGAGATGCGATATCGCGTTTTAAGTAGCACTAGAACACTATTGCTACGATACGTAGACATCTGCAAACGCTATTTCTTAGGAAGGAAGTGCCGCATTTACATTCTTTTGCAGTAAATACGCTTCATACATAACACTCCGCAATGAATATTATATCCTATCGTGAAACATAGGTTTGAGATGCGATCTCGCGATATAAGAAGCATTAGAACTCTATTGCTTCGATACGTAGACATCTGCAAACGCTATTTCCCAGCAAGGATGTGCCGCATTTACATTCATTTGATGTGTATGCGAGGTATACATGACACTCCACAATGAATATTATATTTTATCATGAAACATAGAAATGAGATGCGAAATGGCATTTTAAGAAGTATTAGAACATTATTGCTTCGATACGTAGACATGAAGAAACGCTATTTCCTATCAAGAATGTTTCGCATTTACATTCGTTTGAAGTGTATGCGAGGTATGCATAACACTTCGCAATTAATATTATATCTTATCTTGAAACATAGAAATGAGATGCAATATCGCGATTTAAGATGAGTTAGAACTCTATTCCTTCGATATCGTAGACATCTGCAAACACTATTTCCTAGCAAGGAGGTGCCGCACTTACACTTACTTGTAGCGTAGACGAGAAATACATAACACTTCACAATGAATATTATATCATATCATGAAACGTAGAAATGAGATGCGATATCGCGTTTTAAGAAGCATCAGAACTCTACTGCTACGATACGTAGACATCTGCAAACGCTATTTAGTCGCATGGAAGTGTCGCATTTACATTCTTTTAAAGTGAATACGAGGTACACATAACACTCCACAATGAATATTATACTTTATCACGAAATATAGAAATGAAATGCGATATCGCGATTTGAGAAGCATTAGATCTCTATTGCTTCGATACGGAGACATCTGCAAGCGCCATTTCCCAGCAAGGAAGTATCGCAATTACAATCTTTTTAAGTAAATACGAGGTATACATAACACTCCACAATGAATATTATATCTTATCATGAAACATAGAAATGAGATGCGATATCGAGATTTAAGAAGCATAAAACTCTATTTCTTCGATACGCAGACATCTGCAAACGCTATTTCCTAGCAAGGAAGTGTAGTGTTTACATTCTTTTGAGGCGTAGACGAGGGATACATAACAGTTCGAAATGAATATTATATCTTATAATGAAACACAGACATGTGATGCGATATCGCGTTTGATGAAGCATAAGAACTCTATTGCTTCGATACGGAGACAACTGCAAATGCTACTTCCTAGTAAGGAAGCGTTGCATTTACATTCGTTTGAAGTGTATGCGAGGCATAAGTGACACTTCGCAATGAATGCTACGTCTTATCATGAAAAATAGAAATGAGATGCGATATCGCGATTTAAGTAGCACTAGAACACTATTGCTACGTTACGTAGACATCTGCAAACGCTATTTCCTGGCAAGGAAGTTTCGCATTTACATTCATTGGAAGTGTAAGCGAGGTATACACAACACTTCGCAATGAATACTACGTCTTATCATGAAACATAGAAATGAGATGCGATATCGCGTTTTAGGAAACATTAGAGCACTATTACTACGATACGTAGACATGTGGAAACGCTATTTCGTAGAAAGAAAGTGTCGCATTTACTTTCATTTGAAGTGAATACGAGGTATACATAACAATCCACAATAAATATTATATCTTATCGTGAAACATAGAAATGAGATGCGATATTGTGATTTAAGTAGCATTAGAAGTCAATTGCCTCGATACGTAGAAACCTGGAAACGCTATTTCCTAGAAAGCATGTATCGCATTTTCATTCGTTTGAAGTGTAGACGAGGAATACATAACACATGGCAATTAATATTGTATCTTATCATGAAGCATAGAAATGAGATGCGATATCGCGTTTTATGAAGCTTTAGAACACTATTGCTACGATACGTAGACATCTGCAAACGCTATTTCCTAGGAAGGAAGTGCCGCATTTACATTCTTTTGAAGTAAATACGCTTCATACATAACACTCCGCAATGAATATTATATCCTATCGTGAAACATAGATTTGAGATGCGATCTCGCGATATAAGAAGCATTAGAACTCTATTGCTTCGATACGTAGACATCTGCAAACGCTATTTCCCAGCAAGGATGTGCCGCATTTACATTCATTTGATGTGTATGCGAGGTATACATGACACTCCACAGTGAATATTATATCTTATCATGAAACATAGAAATGAGATGCGATATCCCGTTTTAAGTGGCATTAGAACTCTATTGCTCCGATACATAGACATCTGCAAACGCTATTTCCTAGGAAGGAAGTGTCGCATTTACATTCATTTGAAGTGTATGCGAGGTATAAGTGACACTTCGCAGTGAATATTATATCTTATCATGAAAAATAGAAAAGAGATGCGATATCGCGATTTAAGTAGCACTAGAACACTATTGCTGCGATACGTAGACATCTGCAAACGCTATTTCCCAGCAAGGATGTGCCGCATTTACATTCATTTGATGTGTATGCGAGGTATACATGACACTCCACAGTGAATATTATATCTTATCATGAAACATAGAAATGAGATGCGATATCCCGTTTTAAGTGGCATTAGAACTCTATTGCTCCGATACATAGACATCTGCAAACGCTATTTCCTAGGAAGGAAGTGTCGCATTTACATTCATTTGAAGTGTATGCGAGGTATAAGTGACACTTCGCAGTGAATATTATATCTTATCATGAAAAATAGAAAAGAGATGCGATATCGCGATTTAAGTAGCACTAGAACACTATTGCTGCGATACGTAGACATCTGCAAACGCTATTTCCTAGCAAGGGAGTTTCGCATTTACATTCATTGGAAGTGTATGCGAGGTATACACAACACTTCGCAATGAATACTACGTCTTATCATGAAACATAGAAATGAGATGCGATATCGCGTTTTAGGAAACATTGGAGCACTATTGCTACGATACGTAGACATGTGGAAACGCTATTTCGTAGAAAGAAAGTGTCGCATTTACATTCATTTGAAGTGAATACGAGGTATACATAACACTCCACAATGAATATTATATCTTATCATGAAGCATACAAATGAGATGCGATGTCGCGTTTTAAGAAGTATTAGAACTCTATTGCTACGGTACGTAGATATCTGCCGACGCTATTTCCTAGCAAGGAAGTGTCGCATTTACATTCCTTTGAAGTGAATAGGAGGTATACATAACACTCCACAAAGAGTATTATATATTATCATGTAACATAGAAATGAGATGCGATATCGCTATTTAAGAAGCAGTAGATCTCTATTGCCTCGATACGTACACATCTGCCAACGCTATTTCCTAGCAAGGAAGTGTCGCATTTACAGTCTCTTGAAGTGAAAACGAGGTATACAAGACACTTCGCAATAAATATTATACCTCATCATGAAACATAGAAATGAGAAGCTATATCGCGTTTTAAGAAGCATTAGGACTCTACTTCGTCGATACGAAGACATCTGCAAACGCGACTCCCTAGCAAGGAAGTGTCGCATTTACATTCTTTTGAAGTGAATACTAGACATACGTGACACTTCGCAATGAATACTATATCCTATCATGGAACATAGAAATGAGATGCGACATCGCGTTTTAAGAAGCATTAGAACTAAATTGCTACGGTACGTAGACATCTGCAAACGCTATTGCCCAGCAAAGAAGTGTCGCATTTACATTCATTTGATGTGTATGCGAGGTGTAAGTGACACTTCGCAATGAATATTATATCTTAAGATGAAACCTAGAAATGAGATGCGATATCGCGTTTTAAGATGCACTTGAACTCAATTCTTCGATACGTAGACATCTGCCAACGCTATTTCCTAGCAAGGAAGTGTCGCATTGACCTTCATTTGAAGTGTAGACGAGGAATACATAACACTTCGCAATGAATATTATATCATATCAAGAGACATAGAAATGAGGAGCGGTTTCGCGTTCTAAGCAGCATTAGATCTCCATTGCTTCGATACGCAGACATCTGCAAACGCTACTTCCTTGCAAGGAAGTGTCGCATTTACATTCATTTGAAGTGTATGCGAGGTATACTTGACACTACGCAATGAATATTATATCTTATCATGAAACATAGAAAAGAGATGCAATATCGCGTTTTAAGAAGCATTAGAACCCTATTGCTACGATACGTAGACATCAGCAGACGCTATTTTCTAGCAAGGACGTGACGCATTTACATTCAGTTGAAGTGTATGCGAGGTATACGTGACACTTCGCAATGATTATTATATCTTACCATGAAACATAGAAATGAGATGCCATATCTCGTTTTAAGAAGCATTCGAACCCTATTGCTACGATACCTAGACATCTGCAGACGCTATTTCCTAGCAAGGAAGTGTCGCATTTACATTCTTTTGAAGTGAATACGAGGTAAACATAACACTCCACAATGAATATTATATCTTTTCATGAAGCACATAAATGGGGAGCGATTTCGCGTTTTAAGAAGCATTGGAAATCTATTGCTTCCATACGTAGACATCTGCAAACGCTACTACCTAGCAATGAAGTGTCGCCTTTTAATACGTTTGAAGTGTATGCGTGGTATACAAGACATTTCGCGATGAATATTATATCTTATCATGAAACGCAGAAATGGGATGCGATATCGCGCTAAAAAAGCATTAGAACTCTATTACTACGATACGTAGACATCTGCAAACGCTATTTAATAGCAAGGAAGAGTCGCATTTGCATTCTTTTGAAGTGAATACGAGGTACACATAACATTTCACAATGAATATTGTACCTTCATTAGAACTCTATGCTTCGATACGGAGACACCTGCAAACGCTACTTCCTAGCAAGGAAGTTCCGCATTTACATTCTTTTGCAGTGAATATGAGGTATACATGACACTTCGCAGTGAATGTTATATATTTATCATGAGACACAGAAATGAGATGCGATATCGCGTTTTAAGAAGCATTAGAAATCTATTGCTTCGATACGGAGACATTTGCACTCGCTATTTCCTAGCAAGGAAACGTCGCATTTACATTCATTTTAAGTGAATACGAGGTATACTTGACTCTTCGCAATGAATATTATATCTTATTATGAAACATAGAAATGAGATGCGATATGGCGTTTTAAGAAGCATTAGAACTCTATTGCTTCGATATATAGACATCTGCAAACGCTATTTCCTGGCAAGGAAGTGACGCTATTTCCTAGGAAGGAAATGTCGCATTTACATTCATTTGAAGTTTACACGGGTAATACATAACACTTCGCAATGAATATTATATCCTATCATGAAACATAGAATTGTCATGCAATATCGCGTCCTAAGAAGCATTAGGACTCTATTGCTACGATACGTAGACATCTGCAAACGCTATTTCCTAGCATGGGACTGTCGCATTTACATTCTTTTGAAGTGAATGCGAGGTATACATGACACTTCGCAAAGAATATTATATCTTATCATGAAATATAGAAATGAGATGCTATATCTCGTTCGGAGAAACATTAGAACTCTATTGCTACCATACGTAGACATCTGCAAACGCTATTTCCTAGCAAAGAAGTGTCGCATTTACATTCTTTAGAAGAGTATCCGAGGCATACATGGCACTTCGCAATAAACATTATATCTTATCATGAAACATAGAAATAAGATGCGAAAGCCCGTTTTAAAAAGCATTTGAACTTTATTGCTTCGATACGTAGAAATCTGCAAACGCTACTTCCTAGCATGGAAATGTCGCATTTACATTCTTTTGAAGCGAATACTAGGTATACATAACCCTTCGCAATGAATATTATGTCTTATCATGAAGCAGAGAAATGAGATGTGATATTGCGATTTAAAAAGTGCTAGAAGTCTATTGCTTCGATAGGAAGACGTCTGCAAACGCTATCTCCTAGCAAGGAAGTGTCGGATTTACATTTATTTGAAGTGTATGCGAGGAATAGATGACACTTCGCAATGAAAATTACATATTATCATGAAACATAGAAATGAGAAGCGATATCTCGTTTTAAGAAGAATTATATCTCTATTGCAACGATACGTAGACATCTGCAGGCGCTATTTCCTAGCAAGGAAGTGTCGCATTTGCATTCTTTTGAAGTGTAGACGAGATATACATATCACTGAACAATGAATATTATTTCTTATCATGAAACGTACAATTGAGGTGCGATATTGCGATTTAAGTAGCATTGGAACACTATTGCTTCGATACGTATTCATCTGCAAATGCTATTTCCTAGCAAGGAAGTGTCTCATTTACATGCTTTTGAAGTGAATACGAGGTATACATGTCATGTCGCAATGAATATCATATCTTATCATGGAACATAGAAATGAAATGCGACATCTCGATTTAAGGAGCATTAGAAATCTTTTGTTTCGATACGTAGACATCTGGAAACGCGACTCCCTAGCAAGGAAGTGTCGCATTTACATTCTTTTGAAGTGAATACTAGACATACGTGACACTTCGCAATGAATACTATATCCTATCATGGAACATAGAAATGAGATGCGACATCGCGTTTTAAGAAGCATTAGAACTAAATTGCTACGGTACGTAGACATCTGCAAACGCTATTGCCCAGCAAAGAAGTGTCGCATTTACATTCATTTGATGTGTATGCGAGGTGTAAGTGACACTTCGCAATGAATATTATATCTTAAGATGAAACCTAGAAATGAGATGCGATATCGCGTTTTAAGATGCACTTGAACTCAATTCTTCGATACGTAGACATCTGCCAACGCTATTTCCTAGCAAGGAAGTGTCGCATTGACCTTCATTTGAAGTGTAGACGAGGAATACATAACACTTCGCAATGAATATTATATCATATCAAGAGACATAGAAATGAGGAGCGGTTTCGCGTTCTAAGCAGCATTAGATCTCCATTGCTTCGATACGCAAACATCTGCAAACGCTACTTCCTTGCAAGGAAGTGTCGCATTTACATTCATTTGAAGTGTATGCGAGGTATACTTGACACTACGCAATGAATATTATATCTTATCATGAAACATAGAAAAGAGATGCAATATCGCGTTTTAAGAAGCATTAGAACCCTATTGCTACGATACGTAGACATCAGCAGACGCTATTTTCTAGCAAGGACGTGACGCATTTACATTCAGTTGAAGTGTATGCGAGGTATACGTGACACTTCGCAATGATTATTATATCTTACCATGAAACATAGAAATGAGATGCCATATCGCGTTTTAAGAAGCTTTAGAACTCTATTACTACGATACGTAGACATCTGCAGACGCTATTTCCTAGCAAAGAAGTGTCGCATTTACATTCATTTGAAGTGTGTGCAAGGTATACATGACACATCGCAATGAATATTATATCTTATAATGAAACATAGAAATGAGATGCTATATCTCGTTTTAAGAAGCATTCGAACCCTATTGCTACGATACCTAGACATCTGCAGACGCTATTTCCTAGCAAGGAAGTGTCGCATTTACATTCTTTTGAAGTGAATACGAGGTAAACATAACACTCCACAATGAATATTATATCTTTTCATGAAGCACATAAATGGGGAGCGATTTCGCGTTTTAAGAAGCATTGGAAATCTATTGCTTCCATACGTAGACATCTGCAAACGCTACTACCTAGCAATGAAGTGTCGCCTTTTAATACGTTTGAAGTGTATGCGTGGTATACAAGACATTTCGCGATGAATATTATATCTTATCATGAAACGCAGAAATGGGATGCGATATCGCGCTAAAAAAGCATTAGAACTCTATTACTACGATACGTAGACATCTGCAAACGCTATTTAATAGCAAGGAAGAGTCGCATTTGCATTCTTTTGAAGTGAATACGAGGTACACATAACATTTCACAATGAATATTGTACCTTCATTAGAACTCTATGCTTCGATACGGAGACACCTGCAAACGCTACTTCCTAGCAAGGAAGTTCCGCATTTACATTCTTTTGCAGTGAATATGAGGTATACATGACACTTCGCAGTGAATGTTATATATTTATCATGAGACACAGAAATGAGATGCGATATCGCGTTTTAAGAAGCATTAGAAATCTATTGCTTCGATACGGAGACATTTGCACTCGCTATTTCCTAGCAAGGAAACGTCGCATTTACATTCATTTTAAGTGAATACGAGGTATACTTGACTCTTCGCAATGAATATTATATCTTATTATGAAACATAGAAATGAGATGCGATATGGCGTTTTAAGAAGCATTAGAACTCTATTGCTTCGATATATAGACATCTGCAAACGCTATTTCCTGGCAAGGAAGTGACGCTATTTCCTAGGAAGGAAATGTCGCATTTACATTCATTTGAAGTTTACACGGGTAATACATAACACTTCGCAATGAATATTATATCCTATCATGAAACATAGAATTGTCATGCAATATCGCGTCCTAAGAAGCATTAGGACTCTATTGCTACGATACGTAGACATCTGCAAACGCTATTTCCTAGCATGGGACTGTCGCATTTACATTCTTTTGAAGTGAATGCGAGGTATACATGACACTTCGCAAAGAATATTATATCTTATCATGAAATATAGAAATGAGATGCTATATCTCGTTCGGAGAAACATTAGAACTCTATTGCTACCATACGTAGACATCTGCAAACGCTATTTCCTAGCAAAGAAGTGTCGCATTTACATTCTTTAGAAGAGTATCCGAGGCATACATGGCACTTCGCAATAAACATTATATCTTATCATGAAACATAGAAATAAGATGCGAAAGCCCGTTTTAAAAAGCATTTGAACTTTATTGCTTCGATACGTAGAAATCTGCAAACGCTACTTCCTAGCATGGAAATGTCGCATTTACATTCTTTTGAAGCGAATACTAGGTATACATAACCCTTCGCAATGAATATTATGTCTTATCATGAAGCAGAGAAATGAGATGTGATATTGCGATTTAAAAAGTGCTAGAAGTCTATTGCTTCGATAGGAAGACGTCTGCAAACGCTATCTCCTAGCAAGGAAGTGTCGGATTTACATTTATTTGAAGTGTATGCGAGGAATAGATGACACTTCGCAATGAAAATTACATATTATCATGAAACATAGAAATGAGAAGCGATATCTCGTTTTAAGAAGAATTATATCTCTATTGCAACGATACGTAGACATCTGCAGGCGCTATTTCCTAGCAAGGAAGTGTCGCATTTGCATTCTTTTGAAGTGTAGACGAGATATACATATCACTGAACAATGAATATTATTTCTTATCATGAAACGTACAATTGAGGTGCGATATTGCGATTTAAGTAGCATTGGAACACTATTGCTTCGATACGTATTCATCTGCAAATGCTATTTCCTAGCAAGGAAGTGTCTCATTTACATGCTTTTGAAGTGAATACGAGGTATACATGTCATGTCGCAATGAATATCATATCTTATCATGGAACATAGAAATGAAATGCGACATCTCGATTTAAGGAGCATTAGAAATCTTTTGTTTCGATACGTAGACATCTGGAAACGCTATTTTCTAGCAAGGAAGTGTCGCACTTACATTCTTTTGAAGTGAATACGATGTATACATGACACTTCGCAATGAATATTATATCTTATCATGAAACATAGAAATGAGATGCGATATCGCGTTTTAAGAAGCATTGGAACTCTTTTGCTTCGATACGTAGATATCTGCAAACGCTATTTCCTAGCAAGGAAGTGTCGCATTTACATTCATTTGAAGTGTAGACTTGGAATACATTACACTGCACAATCAATATTATATCTTATCGTGATACCTAGAAATGACATGCGATATCGCGATTTAAGAAGCATTAGAACCCTATTGTTACAATACGTAGACATCTGCAAATGCTATTTAATAGCAAGGAAGTGTCGCATTTACATTCTTTTGAAGCGAATTCGAGGTATACATAACACTGCACCATGAATATTAAACCTTATCACGAAACATAGTAATGAGATGCGATATCGCGGTTCAAAAAGCATTAAAACTCTATTGCTACGATACGTAGACATCTGCAAACGCTATTTAATAGCAAGGAAGTGTCGCACTTACATTCTTTTGAAGTGAATACGAGGTATACATGACAATTCGCAATGAATATTATATCTTATCACGAAACATGGAAATGTGATCCGATATCGCGTTTTAAGAAGCATTAGAGCTCTAATGCTTCGATACGTAGATATCTGCAAAACGCTATTTCCTAGCATGGACGTGTGGCATTAACATTCTTTTGAGGTGAATACGAGGTCTACGTAACACTCCACAATGAATATTATATCTTATTACGAAGCATAGAAATGAGATGCGATGTCGCGTTTTAAGAAGTATTAAAACACTATTGCTTCGATACGTAGACATCTGGAAACGGAATTTCCTAGCAAGGAAGTGTCGCACTTCCTTGCTTTTGAGAGCAACACGAGGCATACATGACACTTCGCAATGAATATTATATCATATCATGTAAGATCGAAATGGGATGCGATATGGCGATTTAAGAAGCATTAGAACTCTAGTGCTTCGAGACGTAGACATATGCAAACACTATTTCCCTCCAAGCAGGTGTCGCATTTAGATTCATTTGATGTGTATCCGAGGTGTACATGACACTTCGCAATGAATATTATATCTTATCATGAAACATAGAAATGACATGCGATATCGCGAATTAGGAAGCATTAGAACACTAATGCTACGATAAGTAGAAATCTGCAAACGCTATTTAATAGCAAGGAAGTGTCGCATTTACATTCTTTTGAAGTAAATACGCGGTATACATAGCACTCCACAATGAAAATTATACCTTATCACGTAACATAGAAACGAGATTCTATATCTTGATTTAAGAAGCATTAGAACCCTATTGCTTCGATACGGAGACATCTGCAAACGCTATATCCTAGCAAGGAAGTGTCGCATTTACATTCTTTTGAAGTGAATACGCGGTATACATAGCACTCCACAATGAAAATTATACCTTATCACGAAACATAGAAATGAGATTAGATATCGCGATTAAACAAGCATTAGAACCCTATTGCTTCGGTACGGAGACATCTGCAAACGCTATTTCCTAGCAAGGATTCGTCGCATTTACATTCTCTTTAAGTGAATACGAGGTATACGTGACACTTCGCAATGAATATTATATCTTATCGTGAAACATAGAAATGAGATGCGATATCGCGTTTTAACAAACTTTAGATCTCTAATGCTACGTTGCGTAGATATCTGCAAACGCTATTTCCTAGCAAGGAAGTGTCGCATTTACATTCTTTTGAAGTGAGTACATGGTATACCTGACACTTCGCAATTAATATTATTTCTTTTTATGAAACATTGAAATGAGATGCGATCTCGCGTTTTAAGAAGCAATAGAAATCTATTGCTACGATACGTAGACTTCTGCAATCGCTATTACCTAGCAAGGAAGCGTCGCATTTACATTCTTTTGAAGTGAATACGAGGTATACATGACACTTCGCAATGAATCTTATATGTTATCAAGAAACATAGATATGAGATGCAATATCGCGATATAAGAATCATTAGAACACTATTGCTACGATACATAGACATCTGCAAACGCTATTTCCTGGCCAGGAAGTGTCTCATTTACATTCTTTTGAAGTGAACCCGAAGTATACATAACACTCCACAATGAATATTATATCTTATCATGAAACATAGAAATGAGATAAGACAACTCGTTTTAAGAAGCATTGGAACTATATTTCCACGATACGAAGACGTCTGCAAACGCTATCTCCTAGCAAGGAAGTGTCGGATTTACATTCGTTTGAAGTGTGGACGAGATATACATAACACTGCACAATGAATATTATATCTTATCATGTAACATAGAAATGAGATGCGATATGACGATATAAGAAGCATTAGAATTCTACTGCTTCGATTCGTAGAAATCTGCAAACGCTATTTCCTGTCAAGGAAGTGTCGCATTTACATTCTTTTGAAGCGAATACGAGGTATGCATAACACTGCACGATGAATGTTATGTCTTATTACGAAACATAGTAATAGGATGCGATATGGCGATTTTAGAAGCTTTAGAACACTATTGCAACGATACATTGACATCTGCAGACGCTATTTCCTAGCAAGGGAGTGTCGCATTTACATTCTTTTGAAGCGAATGCGAGGTATATATAACACTCCACAATGAACATTATATCTTATCATGAAACATAGAAATGAGATGCGATATGACGATTTAAGTAGCATTAGAACACTATTGCTTCGATACGTACACATCTGCAAGCGCTATTTCCTAGCAAGCAAATGTCGCATTCACTTTCTTTTGAAGTGAATACGAAGTATACAAGACACTCCGCAATGAATATTATAACTTATCTTAAAGCATAGAAATGAGATGCGATATCTCGTTTTAAGAAGCAATAGAACTATATTGCTACGATACGTAGACACCTGCAAACTCTATTTCCTAGCAAGGAAGTGTCGCATTTACATTCATTTGTAGTGTAGACAAGATATACATAACACTGCCCAATGAATATTATATCTTATCATGGAACGTACAATTGAAGTGCGATATTGCGATTTAAGTAGCATTGGAACACTATTGCTTCGATACGTATTCATCAGCAGACGCTATTTCCTAGCAAATAAGTGTTGCATTTACATTCTTTTGAAGTGAATACGAGGTATACATAACACTCCACAATGAATATTATATCTTATCATGAAACATAGAAATGAGTTGCGATATCGCGTTTTGAGAAGCATTAGAACTCTATTGCTACTATACGTAGACATCTGGAAACGCTATTTCCTGGAAAGGAAGTGTCTCATTTACATGCTTTTGAAGTGAATACGAGGTATACATGTCATGTCGCAATGAATATCATATCTTATCATGGAACATAGAAATGAAATGCGACATCTCGATTTAAGGAGCATTAGAAATCTTTTGCTTCGATACGTATTCATCAGCAGACGCTATTTCCTGGCAAAGAAGTGTTGCATTTACATTCTTTTGAAGTGAATACGAGGTATACATAACACTCCACAATGAATATTATATCTTATCATGAAAAATAGAAATGAGTTGCGATATCGCGTTTTGAGAAGCATTAGAACTCTATTGCTACTATACGTAGACATCTGGAAACGCTATTTCCTGGAAAGGAAGTGTCGCATTTACATTCATTTGTTGTGTATGCGAAGTATACATAACACTTCGCAATGAATATTATATCTTATCATGAAACATAGACATGAGATGCGGTATCGCGTTTTGGGAATCTTTAGATCTCTATTGCTACGATACGTAGACATCTGCAAACGCTATTTCATAGCAAGGAAGTGTCTCATTTACATGCTTTTGAAGTGAATACGAGGTATACATGTCATGTCGCATTGAATATCATATCTTATCATGGAACATAGAAATGAAATGCGACATCTCGATTTAAGGAGCATTAGAAATCTTTTGTTTCGATACGTAGACATCTGGAAACGCTATTTCCTAGCAAGGAAGTGTCGCACTTACATTCTTTTGAAGTGAATACAATGTATACATGACACTTCGCAATGAATATTATATCTTATCATGAAACATAGAAATGAGATGCGATATCGCGATTTAAGAGTCATTAGAACTCTTTTGTTTCGATACCTAGACATCTGGAAACGCTATTTCCTAGGAAGGAAGTGTTGCATTTGCATTCATTTGACGTGAATACGAGGTATACATAACACTCCACAATGAATATTATATCTTATCATGAAACATAGAAATGAGATGCGATACCGCGTTTTGAAAATATTTAGAACCCTAATGCTACCATACGTAGACATCTGCAAGCGCTGTTTCCCAGCAAGGAAGTGTCGCATTTGCAATCATTTGAAGTGAATACGTGGAATACATAACAATCCGCAATGAATATTATATCTTATCATAATACATAGAAATGAGATGCGATATGGCGATTTAAGAAGCATTAGAACCCTATTGCTTCGATACGTAGACATCTGCCAACGCTATTTCCTAGCAAGGAAGTGTAGCATTACATTCTTTTGAAGCGATAACGAGGTATGCATGACACTTCCCATTGAAT
The DNA here is from genome assembly GCF_050948175.1 of Xylocopa sonorina. Taxonomy (NCBI): domain Eukaryota; kingdom Metazoa; phylum Arthropoda; class Insecta; order Hymenoptera; family Apidae; genus Xylocopa; species Xylocopa sonorina. Next base: position 303,012 of record NW_027490125.1, on the reverse strand, counting down.
ATTGTATCTTATCATGAAACGTAGAAATGAGATGCGATATCGCGTTTTAAGGAGCATTAGAACTCTATTGCTACGATACGTAGACATCTGCAAGCGCCTCTTGCTAGCAAGGAAGTGTCGCATTTACATTCATTTGAATTGAATGCGATGTATACATGACACTTCGCAATGAATATTATATCGTATCATGACATAAAAATGAGATGTGATATTAAGTTAAGTGAATCTTATCATGAAACATAGAAATGAGTTGCGATATCCCGTTTTAAGTAGCACTAGAACTCTATTGCACCGATACATAGACATCTGCAAACGCTATTTCCTAGGAAGGAAGTGTCGCATTTACATTCATTTGAAGTGTATGCGAGGTATAAGTGACAATTCGCAGTGAATATTATATCTTATCATGAAGCATAGAAATGAGATGCGATATAGCGACTTAAGAAGAATGAGAACTCTATTGCTTCGATACGTAGACGTCTGCAAACGCTACTTCCAAGCAAGGAAGTGTCGCATTTACATTCATTTGAAGTGTATGCGATGTATACATGACACATCGCAATGAATATTATATCTTGTCATGAAACATAGAAATGAGATGCGATATCGCGTTTTGAGAAGCATTAGAACACAAATGCTACGATACGTAGTCATCTGCAAACGCTATTTCCTAGCAAGGAAGTGTCGTATTTACATTCTTTTGAAGTGAATACGGGGTATACATAACACTGAACAATGAATATTATATCTTATCATGAAACATAGAAATGAGATGCTATATCGCGTTTTAAGAAGCATTACAACTCTGTTGCTACGATACGTAGACATCTGCAAACGCAATTTCAAGGCAAGGAAGTGTCGCATTTACATTCTTTTGAGGTGAATACGAGGTATACATGACACTGCACAAGGTATATTATATCTTATCACGAAACATAGAAAAGAGATGCGATTTCACGTTTTAAGAAGCATTAGAATTCTATTGCTACGAAACGTAGACATCTGCTAACGCTATTTCCTAGCAAGGGAGTGTCGCATTTGCATTCATTTGAGGTGTATGCGAGCTATGCAAGACACTGCGCACTGAATATTATATCTTATCATGAAACATAGAAATGAGATGCGATATGGCGGTTTAAGAAGCATTAGAACTCTATTGCTTCGATACGTAGACATCTGCAAACGCTACTTCCTAGCAAGGAAGTGTCGCATTCACATCCATTTGAAGTGTAGACGAGGAATACATAGCTCTTCGCAATGAATATTATATCTTATCACGGAACATAGAAATCATATGCGATATCGCGATTTATGAAGCATTAGAACTGTATTGCTTCGATACGTAGACATCTGGAAACGCGATTTACAAGAAAGGAAGTGTCGCATTTACATTCAATTGAAGTGTAGACGTGGAGAACATAACACTTCGCAATGAATACTATATCTTATCACAAAACATAGAAATGAGATGCGATATCGCGTTTTTAGAAGCATTAAAACTCAACTGATAGGATACGTAGACATCTGCAAACGCTATTTAATAGCAGGGAAGTGTCGCATTTATATTCTTTTCAAGTGAATACGATGTATACATAATACTTCGCAATTAATATTATATCTCATCATAAAACATAGAAATCAGATGCGTCATCTCGTTTTAAGAAGCATTAGAAGTCTATTGCTTCGAAACGAGGACGTATGCAAACGCTATTTCCTGGCAATCAAGTGTCGCATTTACATTCTTTTGTAGCATTTGCATTCATTTGAAGCGTATGCGAGGTATACATGACACTTCGCAAAGTATATTATATCTTATCATGAAACATAGAAATGAGATGCTATATCGCGTTTTAAGAAGCATTAGATCTGCATTTCTATGATACGTAGACATCTGCAAACGCTATTTCATAGCATGCAAGTGTCGCGTTTACATTCCTTTGAAGCGGATATGAGGTGTACGTGACCCTTCGCAATGAATAATATATCTTACCATGAAACATAGGAATGAGATGCGATATCTCGTTTTAAGAAGCATTAGAATTCCTTTGCATCGATACGTAGACATCTGCAAACGCTATTTCCTAGAAAGGAAGTGTCGCATTTACATTCATTTGAAGTGTATGCGAGGTATACATAACACTTCGCAATGAATATTATATGTTATCATGAAACATAGAAATGAGATGCGATATCTCTTTTTAAGGAGCATTATAACACGCTTGCTACGATACGTAGACATCTGCAAACGCTATTTCCTAGGAAGGAAGTGCCGCATTTACATTCATTTGATGTGAATAGGAGGAATACGTGAAACTTCGGAATGAATATTATATCTTATCATGAAACATAGAAATGAGATGCGAAATCACGGTTTAAGATGCATTAGAACTTTATTGCTTCGATACGTAGACATCTGCAAACGCCATTTCCTAGCAAGGAAGTGTCGCATTTACATTCATTTGAAGTGTATGCGAGGTATACGTGATACTTCGCAATGAATAATATATCTTACCATGAAACATAGGAATGGGATGTGATATTTCGTTTTAAGAAGCAATAGAGCTCTTTTGCTTCGACACTTAGACATCTGCAAACGCTATTTCCTAGCAAGGAAGTGCCGCATTTACATTCATTTGAAGTGTATGCGATGTATGCGTGACACTTCGCAATAAATATTATATCTTATCATGAGACATAGAAATGAGATGCCATATCGCGTTTTAAGAGGCATTAGAACTCTACTGCTAGGATACGTAAATATCTGGAAACGCTATTTCGTAGCGAGAATGCGTCGCAATTACATTCCCTTCAAGTGAATACGAGGTATACATGACACATCGCAATGAATATTATATCGCATCATGAAACATAGAAATGAGTTGCGATATCTTGTTTTAAGAAGCATTAGAACTCTGCTGCTTCGATACGTAGACATCTGGAAACGTCCTAGAAAGGAAGTGTCGCATTTACATTCTTTTGAAGTGAATACGAAGTATACATGACACCCCAGAATGAATATTATATCTTATCATGAAACATAGAAATGAGATGCGATATCTCGTTTTAAGAAGCATTAGAACTCAATTGTTTCGATACGTAGAAATCTGCAAATGCTATTTTCTAGGAAGGAAGTGTCGCATTTACATTCACTTGAAGAGAATACGAGGTACACATGACACCTCGCAGTGAATATTATATCTTGTCATGAACCATAGAAATGAGATGCGATATCGCGATTTAAAAAGCATTAGCAATCTATTGCTACGGTACATAGACATCTGCAAACGCTATTTAATAGCGAGGAAGAGTTGCACTTACATACTTTTGAAGTGAATACGACGTATAGATAACACTCCACAATGAATGTTATATCTCATCATGAAACATAGAAATGAGATGCGATATCGCGATTTATAAAGCATTAGAAGTCTATTGCTACGATACGTAGACATCTGCAAACGCAATTTAATGTCAGGGAAGTGTTGCACTTACAATCTTTTGAAGTGATTACGAGGTACACATAACACTCCACAATGTATATTATATCTCATCATGAAACATAGAAATGATATGCGATATCGCGTTTTGAGAAGCATTAGAACACTATTGCTACGATACGTAGACATCTGCAAACGCTATTTAATAGCAAGGAAGTGTCGCGTTTACATTCTTTTGAAGTGAATACGAGGAATACATAACACTCCACAATGAATATTACACCTTTTCATGAAACATAGAAATGAGGTGCTATATCGCGTTCTAAAAAGCATTAGAAAACTATTGCTTCGATAAGGAAACATCTGCAAACGCTATTTCCAAGGAAGGAAGTGTCGCATTTACATTCTTTTGAAGTGAATACGAGGTATACATAACACTCCACAATGAATATTATATCTTATCATGAAACATAGAAATGCGGTGCTATATCGCGATCTAAAAAGCATTAGAAAACTATTGCTTCGATACGGAGACATCTGCAAACTCTATTTCCAAGGAAGGAAGTGTCGCATTTACATTCTTTTGAAGTGAATACGAGGTATACATAACACTACACAATGAATATTATATCTTATCATGAAACATAGAAATGAGATGCGATATGACGATTTAAGAAGCATTAGAACTCTATTGCTTCGATACGCAGACATCTGCAAACGCTATTTCCAAGCAAGGAAGTGTCGCATTTACGTTCGTAGGAAGTGTGGACGAGGTATACATAACACTTCACAATGAATATTATATCTTATCATGAAACACAGAATTGAGGATCGATTTGCGTTTTAAGAAGGATTAGAACTTTATTGCTACGATACGTAGACATCTGCAGACGCTATTTCCTAGCAAGGAAGTGTCGCATTTACATTCTTTTCAAGTGAATACGAGGTATACATGATACTCCGCAATAAATACTATATCTTCTCATGAAACGTCGAAATGAAATGCGACATCTAGTTTTAAGAAGCATTAGAACTCTATTGTTTCGATACCTAGACATCTGGAAACTTTATTTCCTAGCAAGGAGGTGTCGCATTTACATTCTTTTGAGGTGAATACGAGGTATACATGTCACGTCGCAATGAATATTATAGCTTATCATGAGACACAGAAATGAGGTGCGATATCGCGTTTTTAGTAGCATTAGAACACTAATGCTACGACACGTAGACACCTGCAGGCGCTATTTCCTTGAAAGGAAGTGTCGCATTGACATTCTTTTGAAGTGAATACCAGGAATACATAATACTCCACAATGAATATTATATCTTATCCTAAAACATAGAAATGAGATGCGATATGGCGTTTTAGGAAGCATTTGAACTCTATTGCTACGATGCGTAGACATATGGAAACATAATTTCCTAGAAAGGAAGAGTTGCATTTACATTCAATTGAAGTGTAGACGAGGAACACATAACACTTCGCAATGAATATTATATATTATCATTAGACATAGAAATGTAATGCGATATCAAGTTTTTAGATGCACTTGATCTCTATTGCTTCGACACGTAGACATCTGCAACACGATATTTCCCAGCAAGGAGGTGTCGCATTTACATTCTTTTGAAGTGATTGCGAGGTATACATGACACTCCACAATGAATATTATACCTTATCACGAAACATAGAAATGAGATGCGATATTGCTATTTAAGAAGCATTAGAACTCTATTGCTACGATACGTAGACATCTGCAAAAGCTATTTCCTAGCAAGGAAGTGTCGCATTTACATTCTTTTGAAGTGTATGCGAGGTATACATAATACTTCGCAATGAATATTATATGTTCTCATGAAACATAGAAATGAGATGCGATATCGCGTTTTGAGATGCAATAGAAATCTAATGCAACGATACGCAGAAATCTGCAAACGCTATTTCCTAGCAAGGAAGTGTCGCATTTACATTCTTTTGAAGTCAATGCGAGGTACACATAACATTGCACAATGAATATTATATATCATCATGAAACATAGAAATGAGATGCGATATCGCGATATAAGATGCATTAGAACTTTATTGCTTCGATACGTAGACATCTGCAAACTCTATTTCCTAGCAAGGAAGTGTCGCATTTACATTCATTTGAAGTGAATACGAGGAATACATGAAACTTCGCAATGAATATTATATGTTGTCATGAAACATAGAAATGAGAAGCGATATCTCGTTTTAAGAAGCATTATAACACGCTTGCTACGATACGTAGACATCTGCAAACTCTATTTCCTGGCAAGGAAGTGTCGCATTTACATTCATTTGATGTGAATACGAGGAATACATGAAACTTCGCAATGAATATTATATCTTATCATGAAGCATAGAAATGAGATGCGATATCCCGTTTCAAGAAGCATTAGAACTCTATTGCTTCGATACGTAGACATCTGCAATCGCTATTTCCTAGCAAGGAAGTGTCGCATTTACATTCATTTGAAGTGTATGCGAGGTATACATGACACATCGCAATTAACATTATATCTTATCATGAAGCATAGAAATGAAATGCGATATCCCGTTTCAAGAAGCATTAGAACTCTATTGCTACGATACGTAGACATCTGCAAACTCTATTTCCTAGCAAGGAAGTGTCGTATTTACATTCATTTGAAGTGAATACGAGGAATACATGAAACTTCGCAATGAATATTTAACCTTATCATGAAGCATAGAAATGAGATGCGATATCCCGTTTCAAGAAGCATTAGAACTCTGTTGCTTCGATACGTAGACATCTGCTAACGCTATTTCCTAGCAAGGAAGTGTCGCAATTACATTCATTTGAAATGAATACGAGAAATACATGAAACTTCGCAATGAATATTATATCTTATCATGAACCACTGCAATGAGATTCGATATCCCGTTTCAAGAAGCATTAGAACTCTATTGCTTCGATACGTAGACATCTGCAATCGCTATTTCCTAGGAAGGAAGTGTCGCATTTACATTCATTTGAAGTGTATGCGAGGTATACATGACACTTCGCAATTAACATTATATCTTATCATGAAGCATAGAAGTGAAATGCGATATCCCATTTCAAGAAGCATTAGAACTCTATTGCTTCGATACGTAGACATCTGCAATCGCTATTTCCTAGCAAGGCAGAGTCGCATTTATATTCTTTTGAAGTGAATGCGAGGTATACATAACATTGCACATTGAATATTATATGTTGTCATGAAACATAGAAATGAGAAGCGATATCTCGTTTTAAGAAGCATTATAACACGCTTGCTACGATACGTAGACATCTGCAAACTCTATTTCCTAGCAAGGAAGTGTCGCATTTACATTCATTTGAAGTGAATACGAGGAATACATGAAACTTCGCAATGAATATTATATCTTATCATGAAACACAGCAATGAGATTCGATATCCCGTTTCAAGAAGCATTAGAACTCTATTGCTTCGATACGTAGACATCTGCAATCGCTGTTTTCTAGGAAGGAAGTGTCGCATTTACATTCATTTGAAGTGTATGCGAGGTATACATGACACTTCGCAATTAACATTATATCTTATCATGAAGCATAGAAGTGAAATGCGATATCCCATTTCAAGAAGCATTAGAACTCTATTGCTTCGACACGTAGACATCTGCAATCGCTATTTCCTAGCAAGGAAGTGTCGCATTTACATTCATTTGAAGTGTATGCGAGGTATACATGACACATCGCAATTAACATTATATCTTATCATGAAGCATAGAAATGAAATGCGATATCCCGTTTCAAGAAGCATTAGAACTTTATTGCTACGATACGTAGACATCTGCAGACGCTATTTCCTAGCAAGGAAGTGTCGCATTTACATTCTTTTCAAGTGAATACGAGGTATACATGATACTCCGCAATAAATACTATATCTTCTCATGAAACGTCGAAATGAAATGCGACATCTAGTTTTAAGAAGCATTAGAACACTATTGTTTCGATACCTAGACATCTGCAAACGCTATTTCCTAGCAAGGAGGTGTCGCATTTACATTCTTTTGAGGTGAATACGAGGTATACATGTCACGTCGCAATGAATATTATAGCTTATCATGAGACACAGAAATGAGGTGCGATATCGCGTTTTTAGTAGCATTAGAACACTAATGCTACGACACGTAGACACCTGCAGGCGCTATTTCCTTGAAAGGAAGTGTCGCATTGACATTCTTTTGAAGTGAATACCAGCAATACATAATACTCCACAATGAATATTATATCTTATCCTAAAACATAGAAATGAGATGCGATATCCCGTTTCAAGAAGCATTAGAACTCTGTTGCTTCGATACGTAGACATCTGCTAACGCTATTTCCTAGCAAGGAAGTGTCGCAATTACATTCATTTGAAATGAATACGAGGAATACATGAAACTTCGCAATGAATATTATATCTTATCATGAAACACAGCAATGAGATTCGATATCCCGCTTCAAGAAGCATTAGAACTCTATTGCTTCGATACGTAGACATCTGCAATCGCTACTTCCTAGACAGGAAGTGTCGCATTTACATTCATTTGAGGTGTATGCGAGGTATACATGACACTTCGCAATTAACATTATATCTTATCATGAAGCATAGATGTGAAATGCGATATGCCATTTCAAGAAGCATTAGAACTCTATTGCTTCGAAACGTAGACATCTGCAAACGTTATTTGCTAGCAAGGAAGTGTCGCATTTACATTCTTCTGAAGTGAATACAAGGTATACATGACACTTCGCAATTAATATTATATCTTATCATGAAACATAGAAATGAGATGCGATATCCCGTTTCAAGAAGCATTAGAACTCTATTGCTTCGATACGTAGACATCTGCAATCGCTATTTCCTAGCAATGAAGTGTCGCATTTATATTCTTTTGAAGTCAATGCGAGGTATACATAACATTGCTCATGAATATTATATGTTGTCATGAAACATAGAAATGAGAAGCGATATCTCGTTTTAAGAAGCATTATAACACGCTTGCTACGATACGTAGACATCTGCAAACTCTATTTCCTAGCAAGGAAGTGTCGCATTTACATTCATTTGAAGTGTATGCGAGGTATACATAATACTTCGCAATGAATATTATATGTTCTCATGAAACATAGAAATGAGATGCGATATCTGGTTTTAAGTAGCATTATAACACGCTTGTTACGATACGTAGACATCTGCAAACGCTATTTCCTAGGAAGGAAGTGCCGCATTTACATTCATTTGAAGTGAACACGAGGAATACGTGAAAACTTCGCAATGAATATTATATCTTATCATGAAACATAGAAATGTGATGTTATATCGCGGTTTAAGAAGCTTTAGAACTCTATTGCTACGATACGTAGACATCTACAAACGCTATTTCATAGCAAGGACGTTCAGTTACATTCTTTTGAAGTGAATGCGAGGTATACATAACATTGCACAATGAATATTATATGTTATCATCAAACATCGAAATGAGATGCGATATCACGATTTAAGATGCATTAGAAATTTATTGCTTCGATACCTAGACATCTGCAAACGCTATTTCCTAGCAAGGAAGTGTCGCACTTACATTCATTTGAAGAGAATACGAGGAATACATGAATCTTCGCAATGAATATTATATCTTATCATGAAGCATAGAAATGAGATGCGATATCCCGTTTCAAGAAGCATTAGAACTCTATTGCTTCGATACGTAGACGTCTGCAAACGCTATTTCCTAGCAAGGAAGTGTCGCATTTACATTCATTTGTAGTGTATGCGATGTATACGTGACACTTCGCAATAAATATTATATCTTATCATGAAACATAGAAATGAGATGCGATATCTCGTTTCAAGAATCATTATGACACGCTTGCTACAATACGTAGACATCTGCTAACGCTATTTCCTAGCAGGGAAGAGTAACATTTACATTCCTCTCAAGTGAATACAAGGTATACATGCAACTTCGCAATGCATATTATATCTTATCATGAAACATAGAAATGAGATGCGATATCGCGTTTTGAGAAGCATTAGAACTCTATTGCCACGATACGTAGACATCTGGAAACGCTATATCCTAGCAAGGAAGTGTCGCATTTACATTCATTTGGAGTGTATGCGATGTATACGTGACACTTCGCAATAAATATTATATCTTATCATGAAACATAGAAATGTAATGCGATATCGCGTTTTGAGATGCAACAGAAATCTAATGCTACGATACGCAGAAATCTGTAAACGCTATTTCCTAGCAAGGAAGTGTCGCATTTACATTCTTTTGTGGTGAATACGAGGTATACATATCACTCCACAATGAATATTATATCTTATCGTGAAACATAGATATGAGATTCGATCTTGAGATATAAGAAGCATTAGAACTCTATTGCTACGATACGTAGACATATGCAAACGCTATTTCCTAGCAAGGAAGTGTCGCATTTACATTCATGTGAAGTGTATGCGATGTATACGTGACACTTCGCAATAAATATTATATCTTATCATGAATCACAGAAATGTAATGCGATATCGCGTTTTGAGAAGCATTAGAACTCTATTGCCACGATACGTAGACATCTGCAAACGCTATTTCGTAGCAAGGAAGTGACGCATTTACATTCATTTGAAGTGTATGCGTTGTATACGTGACACTTCGCAATAAATATCATATCTTATCATGAAACACAGAAATGTAATGCGACACCGCGTTTTGAGATGCAACAGAAATTTAATGCTACGATACGCAGAAATCTGCAAACGCTATTTCCTAGCAAGGAAGTGTCGCGTTTACATTCTTTTGAGGTGAATGCGAGGTATGCATAACACTACACAATGAATATTATATCTTATCGTGAAACATAGATATGAGATTCGATCTTGCGATTTAAGAAGCATTAGAACTCTATTGCTACGATACGTAGACATCTGCAAACGCTATTTCCTAGCAAGGAAGTGTCGCATTTACATTCATTTGAAGTGTATGCGAGGTATACATGACACTTCGCAATTAACATTATATCTTATCATGAAGCATAGAAGTGAAATGCGATATCCCATTTCAAGAAGCATTAGAACTCTATTGTTTCGAAACGTAGACATCTGCAATCGCTATTTCCTAGCAAGGAAGTGTCGCATTTACATTCTTTTGAGGTGAATACGAGGTATACATAACACTCCACAATGAATATTATATCTTATCGCGAAACATAGATATGAGATTCGATCTTGCGATATAAGAAGCATTAGAACTCTATTGCTACGATACGTAGACATCTGCAAACGCTATTTCCTAGCAAGGAAGTGTCGCATTTACATTCATTTGAAGTGTATGCGAGGTATACATAACACTTCGCAATGAATATTATATGTTGTCATGAATCATAGAAATGAGAAGCGATATCTCGTTTTAAGAAGCAATATAACACGCTTGCTACGATACGTAGACATCTATAAACTCTATTTCCTAGCAAGGAAGTGTCGCATTTACATTCATTTGAAGTGAATACGAGGAATACATGAAACTTCGCAATGAATATTATATCTTATCATGAAGCATAGAAATGTGATGCGATATCCCGTTTCAAGAAGCATTAGAACTCTATTGCTTCGATACGTAGACATCTGCTAACGCTATTTCCTAGCAAGGAAGTGTCGCAATTACGTTCATTTGAGATGAATACGAGGAATACATGAAACTTCGCAATGAATATTATATCTTATCATGAAACACAGTAATGAGATTCGATATCCCGTTTCAAGAAGCATTAGAACTCTATTGCTTCGATACGTAGAAATCTGCAACCGCTATTCCCTAGCAAGGAAGTGTCGCATTTACATTCACTTGAAGTATATGCGAGGTATACATGACACTTCGCAATTAACATTATATGCTATCATGAAGCATAGATGTGAAATGCGATATCCCATTTCAAGGAGCATTAGAACTCTATTGCATCGATACGTAGACATCTGCAAACGCTACTTCCTAGCAAGGAAGTGTCGCCTTTACATTCATTTGAAGTGTATGCGATGTATACGTGACACTTCGCAATAAATATTATATCTTATCATGAAACATAGAAATGTAATGCGATATCGCGTTTTGAGATGCAACAGAAATCTAATGCTACGATACGCAGAAATCTGCAAACGCTATTTCCTAGCAAGGAAGTGTCGCATTTACATTCTTTTGAGGTGAATACGAGGTATACATAACAATCCACAATGAATATTATATCTTATCGTGAAACATAGATATGAGATTCGATCTTGCGATATAAGAAGCATTAGAACTCTATTGCTACGATACGTAGACATCTGCAAAAGCTATTTCCTAGCAAGGAAGTGTCGCATTTACATTCTTTTGAGGCGAATACGAGGTATAAATGACACTCCACAATGAATATTATATCTTATCGTGAATCATATAAATGTGATGTGATATAGCGTTTTAGGAAGCATTGGAACTCTATTGCTTCGATACGTAGACATCTGCAATAGCTACTTCCTAGCAAGGAAGTGTAGCATTTACATTCATCTGAAGTGTATGCGAGGAATACATAACACTTCGCAATGAATATTATATGTTATCATGAAACATGGAAATGAGATGCGATATCTCGTTATGAGAAGCAATATAACACGATTGCTACGATACGTAGACATCTGCAAACGTTATTTCCTAGCAAGGAAGTGTCACATTTACATTCATTTGAAGTGTATGCGAGGTATACATAATACTTCGCAATGAATATTATATGTTCTTATGAAACATAGAAATGAGATGCAATATCTCGTTTTAAGTAGCATTATAACACGCTTGCTACGATACGTAGACATCTGCAAACGCTATTTCCTAGGAAGGAAGTGCCGCTTTTACATTCATTTGAAGTGAATACGAGGAATACGTGAAAACTTCGCAATGAATATTATATCTTATCATGAAACATAGAAATGTGATGTGATATCGCGTTTTAAGAAGCTTTAGAACTCTATTGCTACGATACGTAGACATCTACAAACGCTATTTCATAACAAGGACGTGTCGCATTTACATTCTTTTGAAGTGAATGCGAGGTATACATATCATTGCACAATGAATATTATATGTTATCATCAAACATCGAAATGAGATGCGATCTCGCGATATAAGAAGCATTACAACTCTATTGCTACGATACGTAGACATCTGCAAACGCTATTTCGTAGCACGGAGGTGTCGCACTTACATTCTTTTGAAGTGAATTCGATTTATACATGACACTTCGCAATGAATATTATACCTTATCGTGAAACATAGAAATGAGATGCGACATCTCGTTATAAGAAGCATTAGAACTCTATTGCTTCGATACGGAGACGTCTGCAAACGCTATTTCCTGGCAAGTATGTGTCGCATTTACATACATTTGAAGTGTCTGCGAGGTATACATAACACTTCGCTCTGAATATTATATCTTATCATGAATCATAGAAATGAGATGCCATATCGCGTTTTGAGAAGCACTAGAACACAGTTTCTGCGATACGTAGACATCTGCAAACGCTATTTCCTAGCAATGAAGTGTCGCATTTACATTCATTTGAAGTGTTTGGTAGGTATAAGTGGCACTTCGCAATGAATATTATATCCTATCATGAAACATAGAAATGAGATGCGATATCGCGATACAAGAATCACTACAACTCTATTGCTTCGATACGTATACATCTTTTAAACGCATTTTCCTAGCAAGGAAGTGTCGCATTTACATTCTTTTGATGAGAATACGAGGTATACATGACACTGCGCAATGAGTATTGTATCTAATCATGAAACTTAGAAATGTGATGCGATATCGCGATATAAATAGCACTAGAACCCTATTGCTACTATACGTAGACATCTGCAAACGCTATTTCCTAGAAAGAAAGTGTCGTATTTACATTCATTTGAAGTGTATGCGAGGTAAACATGACACTTCCCAATGAATATTATAACTTATCATGAAACGCAGTATTGAGGTGCGATATGGCCATTTAAGAAGCATTAGAAATCTATTGCTTCGTTACGTAGACATCTGCAAACGCTATTTCCTAGCAAGGAAGTGTCGCATATACATTCATCTGAAGTGCATGCGAGGTATAAGTGGCACTTCGCAATGATTATTTTATCTTACCATGAAACATAGAAATGAGATGCGATATCGCGATTTAAGAAGCGTTAGAACTCTATTGCATCGATACGTAGACATCTGCAAACGCTACTTCCTAGCAAGGAAGTGTCGCATTTACATTCATTTGAAGTGTATGCGAGATATACATAACACTCCACGATGAATATTATACCTTATCACGAAACATAGAAATGACATGCGTTAACGCGATATAAGAAGCATTAGAACACTATTACTTCGATAAGTAGAAATCTGCAAACGCAATCTAATAGCAAGGAAGTGTCGCATTTACATTCTTTTGAAGTGAAAACGAGGAATACATAACATTCCACAATAAATATTATACCTTATCACGAAACATAGAAATGGGATGCGATATCGCGATTTGAGAAGCATCAGAACTCTATAGCCACGATACGTAGACATCTGCAATCGGTATTTCCTAGCAAGGAAGTGTCGCATTTACATTCTTTTGAAGTGAATACGAGGTATAAATGACACTTCGCAATGAATATTATATCTTAACGTGGAACATAGGAATGAGATGCGATATCGCGTTTTAACAAACATTAGATCTGTATTGCTACGATGCGTAGACATCTGCCAACGCTATTTCCTAGCAAGCAAGTGTCGCATTTACATTCATTTGAAGTGTATGCGAGGTATACATGACACTTCGCAATGAATACTATATCTTATCATGAAACATAGAAATGAAATCCGGTATCCCGTTTTAAGAGGCATTAGAACTCTGTTGCTACGATACGTAGATATCTGGAAACGCTATTTCCTAGCACGGAAGTGTCGCATTTACATTCTTCTGAAGTGAATACGTGGTATACATGACACTTCGCAATGAATGTTATATCTTATCATGAAACATAGGAATGAGATGCGGTATCCCGTTTTAAGGAGCATTAGGTCTCTATTGCTACGATATGTAGATATCTCCAGACGCTATTGCCAAGCAAGGATGTGTCGCATTTACATTCATTTCAAGTGTATGCGAGGTATACGAGACACTTCGCAAGGAATATTATATCTTATCATGAAACATAGAAATGGAATGAGACATCTCGTTTTATGAAGCATTGAAACACTATTGCTTCGATACGTAGACATCTGCAAACGCTATTTCCTAGGAAGGATGTGTCGCATTTACATTCATTTCAAGTGTATGCGAGGTATACGAGGCACTTCGCAATGAATATTATGTCTTATCATGTAACATAGAAATGAGATGCGATATCGCGTTTTGAGAACATTAGAACTCTATTGCTTCGATACGTAGACATCTGCAAACGCTATTTCCTAGCAAGGAAGTGTCGCATTTACATTCATTAGAAGCGTATGCGAGGAATACGTAACACTTCGCAATGAATATTATATCTTATCATGAAACGTTGAAATGAGATGCGATATCTAGTTTTAAGAAGCATTGGAGCTCTATTGCTTCGATACGTAGACATCTGCAAACGCTATTTCCTAGCAAGGAAGTGTAGCATTTACATTCATTTGAAATGTATGCAAGGTATATGTGACACTTCGCAATGAATATTATATCTTGTCATGAAACATAGAAATGGGATGCGATATCGCGATTTAAAAAGCATTAGGAATCTATTGCTGCGTTACGTAGACATCTGCAAACGCTATTTAATCGCAAGGAAGTTTCGCATTTACATTCTTCTAAAGTGAGTAGGAGGTATACATAACACTCCACAATGAATATTATACCTTGTCACGAAACATAGAAGTGAAATACGATATCGCGATTTAAGAAGCATTAGATCTCCATTGCTTCGATACAGAGACATCTGCATACGCTATTTCCTAGCAACGAAGTATCGCATTTACATTCCTTTGAAGTGAGTACGAGGTATACATAACACTCCACAATGTATATTATATCTTATCAAGAAAGGTTGAAATGAAATGCGATATCTAGATTTAAGAAGCATTAGAACTCTATTGCTACGATACGTAAACATCTGCAAACGCTATTTAAAAGCAAGGAAGTGTCGCATTCACATGCTTTTTATCTGAATACGAGGTATGCATGACACTTCGCAATGAATATTATATCTTATTATGAAACATAGAAATGAGATGCGACATTTCGTTTTAAGGAGCAATAGAACTCTATTGCTTCGATACGTAGACATCTGCTTACGCTATTTCCTAGCAAGGAAGTGTAGCATTTACATTCATTTGAAATGTATGCGAGGTATATGTGACACTTCGCAATGAATATTATATCTTATCATGAGACATAGAAATGAGATGCGATATCGCGATTTAAAAAGCATTAGAAATCTATTGCTTCGATACGTAGGCATCTGGAAACGCTATTTCCTAGCGAGGAAGAGTGGCATTTACAATCTTTTGAAGTGCAGACGAGGTATACATAACACGTCACAATGAATATTATATCTTTTCATGAAACATAGAAGTGCGATGCGATATCGCGTTTTAAGAAGCACTAGAACCCTATTGTCTCGATACGTAGACATCTGCAAACGCCCTTTCCTAGCAAGGAAGTGTCGCATTTACATTCATTTGAAGTGTATGCGAGGTATTAGTGACACATCGCAATGAATATTATATCTTATCATGAAACATAGATATGTGATGCGATATCGCGTTTCAAGAAGCATTAGAACTCTATTGCTTCTATACGTAGAAATCTGGAAACGCTATTTCCTAGGAAGGAATTATCGCATTTACATTCATTTGAAGTGTATACGAGGTATACATAACACTGGACGATGTATATTATATCTTATCATGAAACATAGAAATGAGATGCGATATTGCGATTTCAGAAGCACTAGAACCCTATTGCTCGATACGTAGACATCTGCCATCGCTATATCCTAGCAAGGAAGTGTCGCATTTACAGTCATTTGAAGTGAATGCGAGGTACACATAACACTCCACAATGAATATTATATCTTATCATGAAACATAGAAATGTGATGCGATATGGCGACTTAAGAAGTAATAGAACACTATTTCTTCGATACGTAGACATCTGCCAAGGCTATTTCCTAGCAATGTAGTGTCGCATTTACATTCGTTTGAAGTGTATGCGAGGTATACATGACACTTCGCAATAAATATTATATCTTATCATGATACATAGAAATGAGATGCGATATCGTGTTTTAAGAAGCATTAGAACTCTATTGCTACGATACGTAGGTATCTGCAAACGCTAAATCCTAGCAAGGACGTGTCGCATTTACATTCATTTGAAGTGAATACGAAGAATACATGAAACTTCGAAATGAATATTAGATCTTATCATGAAACATAGAAATGAGGAGCGATATCGCGTTTTAAGAAGCATTAGAACTCTATTGCTTAGATACGTAGACATATGCAAGCGCTATTTCCTAGCAAGGAAGTGTCGCATTTACATTCCTTTGAAGTGAATACGAGGTATACATAACACTCTACAATGAATATTATATCTTATCATGAAACATAGGAATATCGGGAAGGAGCTATATCGCGTTTTAAGAAGCACTAGAGCTCTATTGCTACGACACGTAGACATCTGCAAACGCTATTTAATAGCAAGAAAGTGTCGCATTTACATTCTTTTGACATGAATACGAGGTATACATAACACTCCACAATGAATATTATACCTTATCACGAAACATAGAAATGAGATGCGATATCGCGATTTAAGAAGCATTAGAACTCTATTGCTTCGATACGTAGACATCGGCAATCGCTATCTCCTAGCAAGGAAGTGTCATATTTAGATTCTTTTGATGTGAATACAAGGTATACATAGTACTCCACAATGAATATTATATCATATCATGAAACATAGAAATGAGATGTGACATCGTGTTTTGAGGAGCATTACAACCCTTAACCTACGAAACGTAGACATGAGCAAATGCTATTTCCTAGCAAGGAAGAGTCGCATTTACATTCCTTTGAAGTGAATACGAGGTATACATAACACTCTACAATGAATATTATATCTTATCATGAAACATAGGAATATCGGGAAGGAGCTATATCGCGTTTTAAGAAGCACTAGAGCTCTATTGCTACGACACGTAGACATCTGCAAACGCTATTTAATAGCAAGAAAGTGTCGCATTTACATTCTTTTGACATGAATACGAGGTATACATAACACTCCACAATGAATATTATACCTTATCACGAAACATAGAAATGAGATGCGATATCGCGATTTAAGAAGCATTAGAACTCTATTGCTTCGATACGTAGACATCGGCAATCGCTATCTCCTAGCAAGGAAGTGTCATATTTAGATTCTTTTGATGTGAATACAAGGTATACATAGTACTCCACAATGAATATTATATCATATCATGAAACATAGAAATGAGATGTGACATCGTGTTTTGAGGAGCATTACAACCCTTAACCTACGAAACGTAGACATGTGCAAATGCTATTTCCTAGCAAGGAAGAGTCGCATTTACATTCCTTTGAAGTGAATACGAGGTATACATAACACTCTACAATGAATATTATATCTTATCATGAAACATAGGAATATCGGGAAGGAGCGATATCGCGTTTTAAGGAGCACAAGAGTTATATTGCTACGATACGTAGACATCAGCAAACGCCATTTTCTAGCAGGGAAGAGTCGCATTTACATTCATTTGAAGTGAATACGAGGTATACATAACACTGCACAATGAGTATTATATCTTATCATGAAACATAGAAATGAGAAGGGATACCTTGATTTAGAAAGCATTAGAATTCTATTGCATCGATACGTAGACATCTTCATATGCTACTTTCTAGCAAGGAAGTGCCGCATTTACATTCATTTGACGTGTATGTGAGGTATACATAATACTTCGCAATGAATATTATATGTTCTCATGAAACATAGAAATGAGATGCGATATCTCGTTTTAGGTAGCATTATAACACGCTTCCTACGATACGTAGACATCTGCAAACGCTATTTCTTAGGAAGGAAGTGCCGCATTTACATTCATTTGAAGTGAATACGAGGAATGCGTGAAGACTTCGCAATGAATATTATATCTTATCATGAAACATAGAAATGTGATGTGATATCGCGTTTTAAGAAGCTTTAGAACTCTATTGCTACGATACGTAGACATCTGCAAACGCTATTTCCTAGGAAGGAAGTGCCGCATTTACATTCATTTGAAGTGAATACGAGGAATGCGTGAAGACTTCGCAATGAATATTATATCTTATCATGAAACACAGAAATGTGATGTGATATCGCGTTTTAAGAAGCTTTAGAACTCTATTGCTACGATACGTAGACATCTGCAAACGCTATTTCATAGCAAGGACGTGTCGCAATTACATTCTTTTGAAGTGAATGCGAGGTATACATATCATTGCACAATGAATATTATATGTTATCATCAAACATCGAAAAGAGAAGCGATATCTCGTTTTAAGAAGCATTATAACACGCTTGCTACGATACGTAGACATCTGCAAACTCTATTTCCTAGCAAGGAAGTGTCGCACTTACATTCATTTGAAGTGAATACGAGGAATACATGAAACTTCGCAATGAATATTATATCTTATCAAGAAGCATAGAAATGAGATGCGATATCCCGTTTCAAGAAGCATTAGAACTCTATTGCTTCGACACGTAGACATCTGCAAACGCTATTTCCTAGCAAGGAAGTGTCGTATTTACATTATTTTGAAGTGAATGCGAGGTATACATGACACTTCGCAATTAATATTATATCTTATCATGAAACATAGAAATGAGATGCGATATCCCGTTTCAAGAAGCATTAGAACTCTATTGCTTCGATACGTAGGCATCTGCAATCGCTAATTCCTAGCAGGAACTGTCCCATTTACATTCATTTGAAGTGAATAAGAGGAATACATGAAACTTCGCAATGAATATTATATCTTATCATGAAGCATAGAAATGAGATGCGATATCCCGTTTCAAGAAGCATTAGAACTCTATTGCTTCGATACGTAGACATCTGCTAACGCTATTTCCTAGCAAGGAAGTTTCGCAGTTACATTCATTTGAAGTGAATACGAGGAATACATGAAACTTCGTAATGAATATTATATCTTATCATGAAACACAGTAATGAGACTCGGTATCCCGTTTCAAGAAGCATTAGAACTCTCTTGCTTCGATACGTCGACATCTGCAAAAGCAATTTCCTAGCAAGGAAGTGTCGCATTTACAATCTTTTGAAGTGAATACGAGGTATACATAACACTCCACAATGAATATTATATCTTATCATGAAACATAGAAATGAGATGCAATATGGCGATTTAAGAAGCATAAGAACTCTATTGCTACGATACGTAGACACCTGCAAACGCTATTTCGTAGCATGGAAGTGTCGCAAAAACATTCTTTTGGATTGAATACAAGGTAAACATGACACTTCGCAATGAATATTATAACTTATCATGAAACACATAAATGAGATGCGACATCGCGTTATAAGATGCATTAGAACTCTATTACTCCGATAAGCAGACATCTGCAAACGCTATTTCCTAGCAAGGATGTGTCGCATTTACATTCTTTTTAAGTGAATACGAGGTACACATGACACTTCGCAATTAATATTATATCTAAGCATGAAACATGGAAATGAGATGCGATATCGCGTTTTGAGAAGCATTAGAATTCCAATGCTACGGTACGAAGACATCTGCAAACGCTATTTCCTAGCATGGAAGTGTCGCATCTACATTCTTTTGAAGTGAATACGAGGTATACTTAACACACCACAATGAATATTATATCTTATCATGAAACCAAGAAATGAGGATCGATATCGCGTTTTAAGAAGCATTAGAACCCTATTGCTACGATACGTTGACATCTGCAAACGCTATTTCCTAGCAAGGAAGTGTCGCATATACATTCATCTGAAGTGAATACGAGGTATACATGACACTTCGCAATGAATATTATATCTTATCATGAGACAAAGAAATGAGCTGCGATATCGCGTTTTAAGAAGCATTATAACTCTATTGTTTCGGTACGTAGACATCTGACATCGCTATATCCCAGGAAGGAAGTGTCGCATTTACATTCTTTTGAAGTGAATACGAGGTATACATGACACTTCGCAAAGAATATTATATCTTATCATGAAACATAGAAATGAGATGCGCTATGGCGTTTTAAGAAGCATTTGAAATCTATTGCGACGATACGTAGATAACTGCAAACGCTATTTCCTAGCAAGGAAGTGTCGCATTTACATTCCTTTGAAGTGAATACGAGGTATACATGACACTTCGCAATGAATATTATATCTTATCATGAAACATAGAAGTGATATGCGATATCGCGTTTTAAGAAGCGTTAGTACTCTACTGCTACGATACGTAGACATCTACAAACGCTATTTCCTAGCAAGCAAGAGTCGCATTTTCAATCTTTTGAAGTGAATACGAGGTATACATAACACTCCACAATGAATATTATATCTTATCATGAAACATAGAAATGAGATGCGATATCCCGTTTTAAGAAGCATTAGAACTCTATTGTTTCGATACGTACACATCTGCAAACACTATTACCTAGCAAGCAAGTGTCGCACTTACATTCATTTGAAGTGAATACGAAGTATACATGACACTTCGCAATGAATATTATATCTTATCTTGAAACATAGAAATGAGATGCGATATCGCTTTT
Organism: Xylocopa sonorina; assembly: GCF_050948175.1. NCBI lineage: Eukaryota > Metazoa > Arthropoda > Insecta > Hymenoptera > Apidae > Xylocopa > Xylocopa sonorina. The sequence continues at coordinate 281,662 of NW_027490125.1, read as the reverse complement.
TACGAAGCATTAGAACTCTATTGGTACGATTCGTAGACATCTGGAGGTGCCTTTTCCTAGCAAGGAAGTGTCGCACTTACATTCATTTGAAGTGAATACGAGGTATACATAACACTGCACATTGAATATTATATCTTATCATGAAACATAGAAATGAGATGCGATATCGCGATTTTAGTAGCATTAGAACTCTAATACTACGATACGTAGACACCTGCCAGCGCTATTTCCTAGAAAGGAAGTGTCGCATTGACATTCTTATGAAGTGAATACCAGGAATACATAATACTCCACAATGAATATTATATCTTATCATAAAACATAGAAATGAGATGCGATATGGCGTTTTAAGAAGCATTAGAAGACTAATGCTACGATACGTAGACATCTGCAAACGCTATTTCCTAGCAAGAAAGTGTCGCATTTACATTCATTTGAAGTGTATGCGAGGAACACGTAACACTTCGTAATGAATATTATATCTTTACATGAAACATTGAATTGAGATGCGATATCGCGTTTTAAAAAGCAATAGAACTCTATTCCTTCGATACGTAGTCATCTACAAACGCTATTTCCTAGCAAGGAAGTGACGCATTTACATTCATTTGAAGTGTATGCGAGGTATAAGTGACAATTCGCAATGAATATTTTATCTTATCATGAACATAGAAATGAGATGCGATATCGCTTTTTACGAAGCATTAGAACTCTATTGCTACGATACGTAGGCATCTGGAAACGCTATTCAATAGCAAGGTAGTGTCGCATTTACATTCCATTGAAGTGAATACGAGGTATACATATCAATCCACAATGAATTTTATACCATATAACGAAACATAGAAATGAAATGCGATATCGCGTTTTAAGAAGCATTAGAACTATATTGCTACGATACGTAGACACCTGCAATTGCTATTTCCGAGCAAGGATGTGTCGCATTTACATTCTTTTGAAGTGAATACGAGGTATACATAACAATTCGCAATGAATATTATATCTTATCATGACACATAGGGATGTGTTGCGATATCGCGTTTTAAGAAGCATTAGAATCCTATTGCTTCTATACGTAGACATCTGCAAACGCTATTTCCTAGCAAGGAAGTGTCGCATTTACATTCATTTGAAGCGTATGCGAGGTATACATGACACTCCATAATGAATATTATATCTTATCACGAATCATGGAAATGAGATGCGATATCGCGTTTTAAGAAGGATTAGAACTCCATTGCTTCGATACGTAGACGTCTGCAAACGCCATTTACTAGCAAGGAAGAGTTGCACTTACTTTCTTTTGAAGTGAATACGAGGTATACATAACACTACACAATGAATATTATTGCTTATCATGAGACATAGAAATGAGATGCGATATCGCGTTTTTAGTAGCATTAGAACTCTAATGCTACGATACGTAGACCCCTGCCAGCGCTATTTCCTAGAAAGGAAGTGGCGCATTGACATTCTTTTGAAGTGAATACCAGGAATACATAATACTCCACAATGAATATTATATCTTATCATAAAACGTAGAAATGAGATGCGATATGGCGTTTTAAGAAGCATTAGAACTCTATTGCTACGATACGTAGATATCTGGAAACGCTATTTCCTAGCAATGAAGTGTCGCATTTACTTTCATTTGAAGTGAATACGAAGTATACATGACACTTCGCAATGAATATTATATCATATCTTGAAACATAGGAATGAGATGCGATGCCGCGATTTAAAAAGCATTAGTAATCTAATGCTACGATACGTAGTCATCTGCAAACGCTATTTAATAGCAAGGATGTGTCGCACTGACATTCATTTGAAGTGAATACGAGGTATACACAACACTTTGCAATGGATATTATATCTTATCAGGAAACATAGAAATGAGATGCGATATCGCTATTTAAGATGCATTGGAACTCTATTGCTTCGGTACGTAGACGTCTGCAAATGCTACTGCCCAGCAAGGAAGTGTCGCATTTACATTCTTTTGAAGTGAATGCGAGATATACATGACACTTCGCAATGAATATTATACCTTATCATGAAACATACAAATCTGATGCGATATCGCGTTTTAAGAAGCATTAGAACTCTACTGCTACGATACGTAGACATCTGCAAACGCTATTTCCTAGCAAGGAAGTGTCATACTTACATTCATTTGAAGTGATACATGAATTACATTCATTGAAGTATACATGACACTCCGCAATGAATATTATATCTTATCCTAAAACAGAATTGAGGTGCTATATCTCGTTTTAAGAAACATTAGAACGCTATTGCTTCGATATGTAGACATCTGCCAACGCTATTTCCTAGCAAGGAAGTGTCGCATTTACATTCATTTGAAGTGTATGCAAGGTATACATGACACTTCGCAATGAATATTATATCTTATAATGAAACATAGAAATGAGATGCTATATCTCGTTTTAAGAAGCATTCGAACCCTACTGCTACGATACGTAGACATCTGCAGACGCTATTTCCTAGCAAGGAAGTGTCGCATTTACATTCTTTTGAAGTGAATACGAGGTATTCATAACGCTCCACAATGAATATTATACCTTTTCATGAAGCATATAAATGGGGAGCGATTTCTCGTTTTAAGAAGCATTGGAAATCTATTGCTTCGATACGTAGACATCTGCAAACGCTATTACCTAGCAATGAAGTGTCGCCTTTTAATACGTTTGAAGTGTATGCGTGGTATACAAGACACTTCGCAATGAATATTATATCTTATCATGGAACATAGAAATGAGTGCGATATCTCGTTTTAAGAAGCATTAGAAATCTGTGGCTTCGATACGTAGACATCTGCCATCGCTATATCCTAGCAAGGAAGTGTCGCATTTACATTCATTTGAAGTGTATGCGAGGTACACATGACACTCCGCAATGAATATTATATCTTATCATGAACCATAGAAATGAGATGCGATATCGCTATTTAAGAAGCAATAGATCTCTATTGCTTCAATACGTAGACATCTGCCAACGCTATTTCCTAGCAAGGAAGTGTCGCATTTACATTCTCCTGAAGTGAGTACGAGGTATACATAACACTGCACAATGAATATTATATCTTATCATGAAACATAGAAATGAGATGCCTAATCGCGATTTTAAAAGCACTAGAAATCAATTTCTTCGATACGTAGGCATCTGCAAACGCTATTTCCTAGCAAGGAAGTGACGCATTATCATTCTTTTGAAGTGAATACGAGGTATACATAACATTGCACAATGAATATTGTATCTTATCGTGATACATATAAATGAGATGCGATATCGCGATTTAAGCGGCATCAGAACACTATTGCTTCGATACCTAGATATCTGCAAACGCTGCTTCCTAGCAAGGAAGTGGCGCATCTACATTCCTTTGAAGTGAATACGAGGTATACATGACACTCCGCAATGAGGATTATATCTTATCATGAAACATAGAAATGAGATGCGATATCGCTATTTAAGAAGCAATAGATCTCTATTGCTTCAATACGTAGACATCTGCCAACGCTATTTCCTAGCAAGGAAGTGTCGCATTTACATTCTCCTGAAGTGAGTACGAGGTATACATAACACTGCACAATGAATATTGTATCTTATCGTGATGCATATAAATGAGATGCGATATCGCGTTTTAAGAAGCATTATAACTCCATTGCTTCGATACGTAGACGTCTGCAAACGCCATTTACTAGCAAGGAAGAGTTGCACTTACTTTCTTTTGAAGTGAATACGAGGTATACATAACACTGCACATTGAATATTATATCTTATCATGAAACATAGAAATGAGATGCGATATCGCGTTTTTAGTAGCATTAGAACTCTAATGCTACGATACGTAGACATCTGCAGAACACTATATATCAGCAAGGAAGTGTCGCATTTACATTCTATTGAAGTGAATACGAGGTATACGTGACACTTCGCAATGAATATTATATCTTATCACGGAACATAGAAATGCGATGCGATATGGCGTCTTAAGAAGCATTGGAACTCTATTGCAGCGATAAGTAGATATCTGGAAACGCTATTTTCTAGCAAGGAAGAGTCGCATTTACATTCTTTTGAAGTGAATTCGTGGTATACATGACACTTCGCAATGAATATTATATCTTATTATGAAACATTGAAATGAGATGCTATATGGCGTTTTAAGAAGCATTAGATCTCTATTGCTACGATACGTAGATATCTGGAAACGCTATTTCCTAGCAAGGAAGTGTCGCATTTACTTTCATTTGAAGTGAATACGAAGTATACATGACACTTCGCATTGAATATTATATCTTATCATGAAACATAGAAATGAGATGCGATATCGCGATTTATGAAGCATTAGAACTCTATTGCTTCCATACGTAGACATCTGCAGAAGCAACTTCTAGCAAGGAAGTGTCGTATTAACATTCTTTTGAATGGTATACGAGGTACACATGACACTTCGCAATGAATATTATATCTTATCATGAAACATAGAAATGAGATGCGATATCGCGTTCTAAGGAGCATTAGAACTCTATTGCTTCGATACGTAGACATCTGCAGACGCTATTTCCTAGCAAGGAAGTGTCGCATTTACATTCTTTTGAAGTGAATACCAGGAATACATAATACTCCACAATGAATATTATACCTTATCATGAAACATACAAATCTGATGCGATATCGCGTTTTAAGAAGCATTAGAACTCTACTGCTACGATACGTAGACATCTGCGAACGCTATTACCTAGCAATGAAGTGTCGCCTTTTAATACGTTTGAAGTGTATGCGTGGTATACAAGACACTTCGCAATGAATATTATATCTTATCATGGAACATAGAAATGAGTGCGATATCTCGTTTTAAGAAGCATTAGAAATCTGTGGCTTCGATACGTAGACATCTGCCATCGCTATATCCTAGCAAGGAAGTGTCGCATTTACAATATTTTGAAGTAAATACGATGTATACATAAAACACCACAATGAATATTATATCTGATCGTGAAACATAGAAATGAGATGCGATATGGCGATTTAAGAAGCATTAGAACTCTATTGCTTCGATACGTAGACTTCTGCAAACGCTATTTCCTCGCACGGAAGTGTCGCATTTACATTCATTTGAAGAGTATGCGAGGTATACATGACACTTGCTAATTAATATTATATCTTACCATGAAACATAGAAATGAGATGCGATATCGCGATTTAAGAAGCATTAGATCTCTATTGCTACGATTCGTAGACATCTGCCAACGATATTTTCAAGGAAGGAAGTGTCGCATTTACATTCTTTTGAAGTGAATACGAGGTACACATGACACTTCGCAATGAATATTATAACTTATCATTAAACGTAGAAATGAGATGCGATATCGCGTTTTAAGGAGCATTAGGACTCTATTGCTTCGATACGTGGACATCTGGAAACGTTATTTCCAAGCAAGGAAGTGCCGCACTTGCATTCTTTTGAAGTGAATACGATGTATACATGAAACTTCGCAATGAATATTATATCTTATCATGAGACATAGAATAGAGATGAGATATCCCGTTTTTAGAAGCATTGGAACTCTATTGCTTCGATACGTGTACATCTAACAATGCAATGCAAACGCTATTTCCTAGGAAGGAAGTGTGGCATTTACATTCTTTTGAAGTGAACACGAGGTACACATGACACTTCGCAATGAATATTATATCTTATCATGATACATAGGAATGAGGTGCGGTATCCCGTTTTAAGAAGCATTAGAACACTATTGCTTAGATACGTAGACACCTGCAAACGCTATTTCCAAGTACGGAAGTGTCGCATTTACATTATTTTGAAGTGAATACGAAGTATACAAGACACTCCGCAATGAATGTTATATCTTCTCATAAAACACAGAAATGGGATGCGATATCTCGTTCTAAGATGCATGAGAACTCTGTTGCTTCGATACGTAGAAATCTGCCATTTCTATTTCCTAGCAAGGAAGTGTCGCATTTACATTCTTTTGAAGCGAAAACGTGGTATACATGATACTACGCATTGAATATTATATCTTATCATAAAACAAAGAAATGAGATGCGATATGGCGATTTAAGAAGCATTAGAACTCTATTGCTTCGATACGTAGACACCTGCAGACGCTACTTCCTAGCAAGGAAGTGTCGCATTTACATTCTTTAGAAGTGAATCCGAAGTATACATGACATTCCGCAATGAATATTATATCTTATCATAAAATACAGAAATGAAATGCGATTTCGCATTTTAAGAAGCATTAGAACTCTGTTGCTTCGATACGTAGACGTCTGCCATCGCTATTACCTAGCAAGGAAGTGTCGCATTTACATTCATTTGAAGTGTATGCGAGGTATACAAGATACTTCGCAAAGAATATTACGTCTTACCATGATTCATAGAATTGAGATGCGATATCGCGTTTTGAGAAGCGCTAGAACTCTATTGCTACGATACATAGACATCTGCAAACGCTATTTCCTAGCAAGGAAGTGTCGCATTTACAATCCTTTGAAGTGAATACGAGGTATGCATAACACTCCACAATGAATATTATATCTTATCATGAAACATAGAAAGGAGATGCGATATCGGGATTTAAGAAGCATAAAACACTATTTCTTCGCTACGTAGACATCTGCAAACGCTATTTCCTAGCAAGGAAGTGTAAAGTTTACATTCTTTTGAATTGTAGACGAGGGATACATAACAGTTCGAAATGAATAATATATTTTACCATGAAACATAGACATGTGATGCGATATCGCGTTTTAAGAAGCATAAGAACTCTATTGCTTCGATACGGAGACAACTGCAAATACTACATGCTAGTAAGGAAGTGTCGCATTTACATTCATTTGAGGTATATGCGAGGTATAAGTGACACTTCGCAATGAATATTATATCGTATTGTGAGACATAGAAATGATGCGATATCGCGTTTTAAGAAGCACTAGAACCCTATTGCTACGATACGTAGACATCTGCAAACGCTATTTCCAAGCAAGGAAGTGTCGCATTTACATTCATTTGAAGTGTAGACGAGGAATACATAACACTTGGTAATGAATATTATATCTTATCATGAAACATAGAAATGAGATGCGATATCGCGTTTTAAGAAGCATTAGAAATCTATTGCTTCGATACGTAGACATCTGTAAACGTAATTGTCTAGGAAGGAAGTGTCGGGTTTACATTCATTTGAAGTGTGTGCGAGGTATACATGACAAATCGCAATGAATATTATATCAAATCATGAAACATAGAAATGAGATGCGCTATCGCGATTTAAGAAGCATCAGAACTCTATCGCCTCGATACGTAGACATCTGCCAACGCTATTTCCTAGCATGGAAGTGTCGCATTTACAATCTTTTGAAGTAAATACGATGTATACATAAAACACCACAATGAATATTATATCTGATCGTGAAACATAGAAATGAGATGCGATATGGCGATTTAAGAAGCATTAGAACTCTATTGCTTCGATACGTAGACATCTGCAGACGCTATTTCCTAGCATGGAAGTGTCGCATTTACATTCTTTTGAAGTGAATACGAGGTATACATGACACTTCGCAATGAATATTGTATCTTATTATGAAACATAGAAATGAGATGCGATATGGCGATTTAAGAAGCATCAGTACTCTGTTGCTTCGATACGTAGACAACTAAACACGCAACTTCCTAGCAAGGAAGTGTCGGACTTACGTTCATTAAAGTGTATACGAGGTATACGTAACACTTTGCAATGAGTATAATAGCTTATCATGAAGCATAGGAATGAGATGCGATATCGCGTTTTAAGAAGCATTAGAATTCTATTGCTTCGATACGTAGACATCTGGAAACGCTTCCTCCTAGCAGGGAAGTGTCGCACTTACATTCATTTGAAGTGAATATTAGGAGTATATAACACTTCGCAATGAATATTATATATTATCATGAAACATAGAAATGAGATGCGATATCGCGCATTAAGAAGCGTTAGAAATCTATTGCTACGATACGTAGACATCTGCAAACGCTAATTCCTAGCAAGGAAGGGTCGTATTTACATTCATTTGATGTGATTACGGGGTATACATAACACTGCACAATGATTACTATATCTTATCATGAAACATAGAAATGAGATGCGATACGACGATTTAAGAAGCATTACAACTCTTTTGCTACGACACGTAGACATCTGCAAACGCTATTTCGTAGGAAGCAAGTGTCGCATTTGCATTCTTTTGATGTGAATACGGGGTATACATAACACTCCACGATGATTGTTGTACCTTATCACGAAACAAAGAAATGAAATGCCACATCGCGGTTTAAGAAGCATTAGAACTCTATTGCTTCGATACGTAGTCAACTGAAAACGCTACTTCCTAGCAAGGAAATGTCGCATTTACATTCTTTTGAAGTAAATACGAGGTATACATAACAGTGCACTATGTATATTATATCTTATCATGAAACATAGAAATGAGATGCGATTTTGCGATTTAAGAAGCATTAGAACTCTATTGCTTCGATACGTAGACTTCTGCAAACGCGATTTCCTCGCACGGAAGTGTCGCATTTACATTCATTTGAAGAGTATGCGAGGTATACATGACACTTGCTAATTAATATTATATCTTATCATGAAACATAGGAATGAGATGCTATATCGCGTTTTAAGAAGAATCAGAACTCTATTGCATCGATACGTAGACACCTGCAAACACTATTTCCGCGCAAGGAAGGGTTGCATTTACATTCTTGTGAAAGGAATACGAGGTATAAATAACACTTCGCAATGAATATTATATCTAATCATGAGACATAGAAATGAGATGCGGTATGGCGATTTAAGAAGCATTAGAACACTATTGCCTCGATACGTAGACATCTGGTAACGCTATTTCCCAGCAAGGTAGTGTCGCATTTACATTCATTTGAAGCCTATGTGTGTTATACATGACAATTCGCAATGAGTATTATATCATATTATGAAACATAGAAATGAGATGCGATATGGCGATTTAAGAAGCAATAACACCATTGCTTCGATACGTAGACATCTGCAAACGCTACTTCCTAGCTAGGAAGTGCCGCATTTACATTCTTTTGAAGTGAATACGAAGTGTACATGACACTTCGCAATGAATATTATATCATATCATAAAACATTAAAATGAGATGCGATATCTCGTTTTAAGAATCATTAGAACTTTGTTGCTTCGATACATAGACATCTGCCATCGCTATTTTCTATCAAGGAAGTCTCGCATTTACATCCATTTGAAGCGTATGCAAGGTATACAAGACACATCGCACTGAATATTTTATTTTATCATGAATCACAGAAATGAGATGCAATATCGCGATTTAAGAACGACTAGAAATCTATTGCTTCGATACGTAGACATATGCTAACGCTATTTACTAGCAAGGAAGTGTCGCATTTACATTCTTTAGAAGTGAATCCGAAGTATACATGACATTCCGCAATGAATATTATATCTTATCATAAAATACAGAAATGAAATGCGATTTCGCATTTTAAGAAGCATTAGAACTCTGTTGCTTCGATACGTAGACGTCTGCCATCGCTATTACCTAGCAAGGAAGTGTCGCATTTACATTCATTTGAAGTGTATGCGAGGTATACAAGATACTTCGCAAAGAATATTACGTCTTACCATGATTCATAGAATTGAGATGCGATATCGCGTTTTGAGAAGCGCTAGAACTCTATTGCTACGATACATAGACATCTGCAAACGCTATTTCCTAGCAAGGAAGTGTCGCATTTACAATCCTTTGAAGTGAATACGAGGTATGCATAACACTCCACAATGAATATTATACCTTATCATGAAACATAGAAATGAAATGCGATATCGCGATTTGAGAAGCATTAGATCTCTATTGCTTCGATACGGAGACATCTGCAAGCGCTATTTCCTAGCAAGGAAGTATCGCAATTACATTCTTTTTAAGTGAATACGAGGTATACATAACACTCCACAGTGAATATTATATCTTATCATGAAACATAGAAAGGAGATGCGATATCGGGATTTAAGAAGCATAAAACACTATTTCTTCGCTACGTAGACATCTGCAAACGCTATTTCCTAGCAAGGAAGTGTAAAGTTTACATTCTTTTGAATTGTAGACGAGGGATACATAACAGTTCGAAATGAATAATATATTTTACCATGAAACATAGACATGTGATGCGATATCGCGTTTTAAGAAGCATAAGAACTCTATTGCTTCGATACGGAGACAACTGCAAATACTACATGCTAGTAAGGAAGTGTCGCATTTACATTCATTTGAGGTATATGCGAGGTATAAGTGACACTTCGCAATGAATATTATATCGTATTGTGAGACATAGAAATGATGCGATATCGCGTTTTAAGAAGCACTAGAACCCTATTGCTACGATACGTAGACATCTGCAAACGCTATTTCCAAGCAAGGAAGTGTCGCATTTACATTCATTTGAAGTGTAGACGAGGAATACATAACACTTGGTAATGAATATTATATCTTATCATGAAACATAGAAATGAGATGCGATATCGCGTTTTAAGAAGCATTAGAAATCTATTGCTTCGATACGTAGACATCTGTAAACGTAATTGTCTAGGAAGGAAGTGTCGGGTTTACATTCATTTGAAGTGTGTGCGAGGTATACATGACAAATCGCAATGAATATTATATCAAATCATGAAACATAGAAATGAGATGCGCTATCGCGATTTAAGAAGCATCAGAACTCTATCGCCTCGATACGTAGACATCTGCCAACGCTATTTCCTAGCATGGAAGTGTCGCATTTACAATCTTTTGAAGTAAATACGATGTATACATAAAACACCACAATGAATATTATATCTGATCGTGAAACATAGAAATGAGATGCGATATGGCGATTTAAGAAGCATTAGAACTCTATTGCTTCGATACGTAGACATCTGCAGACGCTATTTCCTAGCACGGAAGTGTCGCATTTACATTCTTTTGAAGTGAATACGAGGTATACATGACACTTCGCAATGAATATTGTATCTTATTATGAAACATAGAAATGAGATGCGATATGGCGATTTAAGAAGCATCAGTACTCTGTTGCTTCGATACGTAGACAACTAAACACGCAACTTCCTAGCAAGGAAGTGTCGGACTTACGTTCATTAAAGTGTATACGAGGTATACGTAACACTTTGCAATGAGTATAATAGCTTATCATGAAGCATAGGAATGAGATGCGATATCGCGTTTTAAGAAGCATTAGAATTCTATTGCTTCGATACGTAGACATCTGGAAACGCTTCCTCCTAGCAGGGAAGTGTCGCACTTACATTCATTTGAAGTGAATATTAGGAGTATATAACACTTCGCAATGAATATTATATATTATCATGAAACATAGAAATGAGATGCGATATCGCGCATTAAGAAGCGTTAGAAATCTATTGCTACGATACGTAGACATCTGCAAACGCTAATTCCTAGCAAGGAAGGGTCGTATTTACCTTCATTTGATGTGATTACGGGGTATACATAACACTGCACAATGATTACTATATCTTATCATGAAACATAGAAATGAGATGCGATACGACGATTTAAGAAGCATTACAACTCTTTTGCTACGACACGTAGACATCTGCAAACGCTATTTCGTAGGAAGCAAGTGTCGCATTTGCATTCTTTTGATGTGAATACGGGGTATACATAACACTCCACGATGATTGTTGTACCTTATCACGAAACAAAGAAATGAAATGCCACATCGCGGTTTAAGAAGCATTAGAACTCTATTGCTTCGATACGTAGTCAACTGAAAACGCTACTTCCTAGCAAGGAAATGTCGCATTTACATTCTTTTGAAGTAAATACGAGGTATACATAACAGTGCACTATGTATATTATATCTTATCATGAAACATAGAAATGAGATGCGATTTTGCGATTTAAGAAGCATTAGAACTCTATTGCTTCGATACGTAGACTTCTGCAAACGCGATTTCCTCGCACGGAAGTGTCGCATTTACATTCATTTGAAGAGTATGCGAGGTATACATGACACTTGCTAATTAATATTATATCTTATCATGAAACATAGGAATGAGATGCTATATCGCGTTTTAAGAAGAATCAGAACTCTATTGCATCGATACGTAGACACCTGCAAACACTATTTCCGCGCAAGGAAGGGTTGCATTTACATTCTTGTGAAAGGAATACGAGGTATAAATAACACTTCGCAATGAATATTATATCTAATCATGAGACATAGAAATGAGATGCGGTATGGCGATTTAAGAAGCATTAGAACACTATTGCCTCGATACGTAGACATCTGGTAACGCTATTTCCCAGCAAGGTAGTGTCGCATTTACATTCATTTGAAGCCTATGTGTGTTATACATGACAATTCGCAATGAGTATTATATCATATTATGAAACATAGAAATGAGATGCGATATGGCGATTTAAGAAGCAATAACACCATTGCTTCGATACGTAGACATCTGCAAACGCTACTTCCTAGCTAGGAAGTGCCGCATTTACATTCTTTTGAAGTGAATACGAAGTGTACATGACACTTCGCAATGAATATTATATCATATCATAAAACATTAAAATGAGATGCGATATCTCGTTTTAAGAATCATTAGAACTTTGTTGCTTCGATACATAGACATCTGCCATCGCTATTTTCTATCAAGGAAGTCTCGCATTTACATCCATTTGAGGCGTATGCAAGGTATACAAGACACATCGCACTGAATATTTTATTTTATCATGAATCACAGAAATGAGATGCAATATCGCGATTTAAGAACGACTAGAAATCTATTGCTTCGATACGTAGACATATGCTAACGCTATTTACTAGCAAGGAAGTGTCGCATTTACATTGTTTTGAAGTGAATATGAGGTATACATAACACTCCACAACGAATATTATATCTTATCATGAAACATAGAAATGAGGATCGATTTCGCGTTTTAAGAAGCATTAGAACTCTATTGCTTCGGTACGTAGATATCTTCAGACGCTAATTCCTAGCAAGGAAGTGTCGCATTTACAATCTTTTGAAGTGAATACGAGGCATACATAACACTCCACAATGAATATTATACCTTCTCATGAAACATAAGAATGAGATGCGATATCTCGTATTATGAAGCATTAGAACTATATATCTACGATACGTAGACATCTGCAAACGCTATTTCCTAGCAAGGAAGCGTTGCATTTACATTCTTTTGAAGTAAATACGCGGTATACATAGCACTCCACAATGAAAATTATACCTTATCACGTAACATAGAAACGAGATTCTATATCGCGATTTAAGAAGCATTAGAACCCTATTGCTTCTATACGGAGACATCTGCAAACGCTATTTCCTAGCATGGAAGTGTCGCATTTACATTCTTTTGAAGTGAATATGAGGAATACATGACACTCCGCATTGAATATTATGTCTTATCATGAAACATAGAAATAGGATGCGATATAGCGATATAAGAATCATTAGAACACTATTGCTACGATACATAGACATCTGAAAACGCTATATCCTGGCAAGGAAGTGTTGCATTTACATTCTTTTGAAGTGAATACGCGGTATACATAGCACTCCACAATGAAAATTATACCTTATCACGTAAAATAGAAACGAGATTCTATATCGCGATTTAAGAAGCATTAGAACCCTATTGCTTCGATACGGAGACATCTGCAAACGCTATTTCCTAGCATGGAAGTGTCGCATTTACATTCTTTTGAAGTAAATATGAGGAATACAAGACACTCCGCATTGAATATTATGTCTTATCATGAAACATAGAAATAGGATGCGATATAGCGATATAAGAATCATTAGAACACTATTGCTACGATACATAGACATCTGCAAACGCTATATCCTGGCAGGGAAGTGTCGCATTTACATTCATTTGAAGAGTATGCGAGGTATACATGACACTTGCTAATTAATATTATATCTTATCATGAAACATAGAAATGAGATGCGATATCGCGATTTAAGAAGCATTAGATCTCTATTGCTACGATTCGTAGACATCTGCCAACGATATTTTCAAGGAAGGAAGTGTCGCGTTTACATTCTTTTGAAGTGAATACGAGGTACACATGACACTTCGCAATGCATATTATAACTTATCATTAAACGTAGAAATGAGATGCGATATCGCGTTTTAAGGAGCATTAGGACTCTATTGCTTCGATACGTGGACATCTGGAAACGTTATTTCCAAGCAAGGAAGTGCCGCACTTGCATTCTTTTGAAGTGAATACGATGTATACATGAAACTTCGCTATGAATATTATATCTTATCATGAGACATAGAATAGAGATGAGATATCCCGTTTTTAGAAGCATTGGAACTCTATTGCTTCGATACGTGTACATCTAACAATGCAATGCAAACGCTATTTCCTAGGAAGGAAGTGTGGCATTTACATTCTTTTGAAGTGAACACGAGGTACACATGACACTTCGCAATGAATATTATATCTTATCATGATACATAGGAATGAGGTGCGGTATCCCGTTTTAAGAAGCATTAGAACACTATTGCTTAGATACGTAGACACCTGCAAACGCTATTTCCAAGTACGGAAGTGTCGCATTTACATTATTTTGAAGTGAATACGAAGTATACAAGACACTCCGCAATGAATGTTATATCTTCTCATAAAACACAGAAATGGGATGCGATATCTCGTTCTAAGATGCATGAGAACTCTGTTGCTTCGATACGTAGATATCTGCCATTTCTATTTCCTAGCAAGGAAGTGTCGCATTTACATTCTTTTGAAGCGAAAACGTGGTATACATGATACTACGCAATGAATATTATATCTTATCATAAAACAAAGAAATGAGATGCGATATGGCGATTTAAGAAGCATTAGAACTCTATTGCTTCGATACGTAGACACCTGCAGACGCTACTTCCTAGCAAGGAAGTGTCGCATTTACATTCTTTAGAAGTGAATCCGAAGTATACATGACATTCCGCAATGAATATTATATCTTATCATAAAATACAGAAATGAAATGCGATTTCGCATTTTAAGAAGCATTAGAACTCTGTTGCTTCGATACGTAGACGTCTGCCATCGCTATTACCTAGCAAGGAAGTGTCGCATTTACATTCATTTGAAGTGTATGCGAGGTATACAAGATACTTCGCAAAGAATATTACGTCTTACCATGATTCATAGAATTGAGATGCGATATCGCGTTTTGAGAAGCGCTAGAACTCTATTGCTACGATACATAGACATCTGCAAACGCTATTTCCTAGCAAGGAAGTGTCGCATTTACAATCCTTTGAAGTGAATACGAGGTATGCATAACACTCCACAATGAATATTATACCTTATCATGAAACATAGAAATGAAATGCGATATCGCGATTTGAGAAGCATTAGATCTCTATTGCTTCGATACGGAGACATCTGCAAGCGCTATTTCCTAGCAAGGAAGTATCGCAATTACATTCTTTTTAAGTGAATACGAGGTATACATAACACTCCACAGTGAATATTATATCTTATCATGAAACATAGAAAGGAGATGCGATATCGGGATTTAAGAAGCATAAAACACTATTTCTTCGATACGTAGACATCTGCAAACGCTATTTCCTAGCAAGGAAGTGTAAAGTTTACATTCTTTTGAATTGTAGACGAGGGATACATAACAGTTCGAAATGAATATTATATTTTACCATGAGACATAGACATGTGATGCGATATCGCGTTTTAAGAAGCACAAGAACTCTATTGCTTCGATACGGAGACAACTGCAAATACTACATGCTAGTAAGGAAGTGTCGCATTTACATTCATTTGAGGTATATGCGAGGTATAAGTGACACTTCGCAATGAATATTATATCGTATTGTGAGACATAGAAATGATGCGATATCGCGTTTTAAGAAGCATTAGAACCCTATTGCTACGATACGTAGACATCTGCAAACGCTCTTTCCAAGCAAGGAAGTGTCGCATTTACATTCATTTGAAGTGTAGACGAGGAATACATAACACTTGGTAATGAATATTATATCTTATCATGAAACATAGAAATGAGATGCGATATCGCGTTTTAAGAAGCATTAGAAATCTATTGCTTCGATACGTAGACATCTGTAAACGTAATTGTCTAGGAAGGAAGTGTCGGGTTTACATTCATTTGAAGTGTGTGCGAGGTATACATGACAAATCGCAATGAATATTATATCATATCATGAAACATAGAAATGAGATGCGCTATCGCGATTTAAGAAGCATCAGAACTCTATTGCTTCGATACGTAGACATCTGCAGACGCTATTTCCTAGCATGGAAGTGTCGCATTTACATTCTTTTGAAGTGAATACGAGGTATACATGACACTTCGCAATGAATATTGTATCTTATTATGAAACATAGAAATGAGATGCGATATGGCGATTTAAGAAGCATCAGTACTCTGTTGCTTCGATACGTAGACAACTAAACACGCTACTTCCTAGCAAGGAAGTGTCGGACTTACGTTCATTAGAGTGTATACGAGGTATACGTAACACTTTGCAATGAGTATAATAGCTTATCATGAAGCATAGGAATGAGATGCGATATCGCGTTTTAGGAAGCATTAGAATTCTATTGCTTCGATACGTAGACATCTGGAAACGCTTCCTCCTAGCAGGGAAGTGTCGCACTTACATTCATTTGAAGTGAATATTAGGAGTATCTAACACTTCGCAATGAATATTATATATTATCATGAAACATAGAAATGAGATGCGATATCGCGCATTAAGAAGCGTTAGAAATCTATTGCTACGATACGTAGACATCTGCAAACGCTAATTCCTAGCAAGGAAGGGTCGTATTTACATTCATTTGATGTGATTACGGGGTATACATAACACTGCACAATGATTACTATATCTTATCATGAAACATAGAAATGAGATGCGATACGACGATTTAAGAAGCATTAGAACTCTTTTGCTACGACACGTAGACATCTGCAAACGCTACTACCTAGGATGGAAGTGTCGCATTAACAATCTGTTGAAGTGAATACGAGGTGTACACAACACTCCACAATGAATATTATATCTTATCATGAAACATTGAAATGAGATGCGATATCGCGTTTTAAGACGCGTTAGAATTCTATTGCTTCGATACGTAGACATCTGCAAACGCTATTTCGTAGGAAGCAAGTGTCGCATTTGCATTCTTTTGATGTGAATACGGGGTATACATAACACTCCACGATGATTGTTGTACCTTATCACGAAACAAAGAAATGAAATGCCACATCGCGGTTTAAGAAGCATTAGAACTCTGTTGCTTCGATACGTAGTCAACTGAAAACGCTACTTCCTAGCAAGGAAATGTCGCATTTACATTCTTTTGAAGTAAATACGAGGTATACATAACAGTGCACTATGTATATTATATCTTATCATGAAACATAGAAATGAGATGCGATTTTGCGATTTAAGAAGCATTAGAACTCTATTGCTTCGATACGTAGACTTCTGCAAACGCTATTTCCTCGCACGGAAGTGTCGCATTTACATTCATTTGAAGAGTATGCGAGGTATACATGACACTTGCTAATTAATATTATATCTTATCATGAAACATAGAAATGAGATGCGATATCGCGATTTAAGAAGCATTAGATCTCTATTGCTACGATTCGTAGACATCTGCAATCGCTATTTCCTAGCAAGGAAGTGTCGCATTTACATTCATTTGAAGCGTTGCCAAGAAATACATAGCACTTCGCAATGAATATTATATCTAATCATGAGACATAGGAATGAGATGCTATATCGCGTTTTAAGAAGAATCAGAACTCTATTGCATCGATACGTAGACACCTGCAAACACTATTTCCGCGCAAGGAAGGGTTGCATTTATATTCTTGTGAAAGGAATACGAGGTATAAATAACACTTCGCAATGAATATTATATCTAATCATGAGACATAGAAATGAGATGCGGTATGGCGATTTAAGAAGCATTAGAACACTATTGCCTCGATACGTAGACATCTGGTAACGCTATTTCCCAGCAAGGTAGTGTCGCATTTACATTCATTTGAAGCCTATGTGTGTTATACATGACAATTCGCAATGAGTATTATATCATATTATGAAACATAGAAATGAGATGCGATATGGCGATTTAAGAAGCATTATAACACCATTGCTTCGATACGTAGACATCTGCAAACGCTACTTCCTAGCTAGGAAGTGCCGCATTTACATTCTTTTGAAGTGAATACGAAGTGTACATGACACTTCGCAATGAATATTATATCATATCATAAAACATTAAAATGAGATGCGATATCTCGTTTTAAGAATCATTAGAACTTTGTTGCTTCGATACATAGACATCTGCCATCGCTATTTTCTATCAAGGAAGTCTCGCATTTACATCCATTTGAAGCGTATGCAAGGTATACAAGACACATCGCACTGAATATTTTATTTTATCATGAATCACAGAAATGAGATGCAATATCGCGATTTAAGAACGACTAGAAATCTATTGCTTCGATACGTAGACATATGCTAACGCTATTTACTAGCAAGGAAGTGTCGCATTTACATTGTTTTGAAGTGAATATGAGGAATACATGACACTCCGCATTGAATATTATGTCTTATCATGAAACATAGAAATAGGATGCGATATAGCGATATAAGAATCATTAGAACACTATTGCTACGATACATAGACATCTGAAAACGCTATATCCTGGCAAGGAAGTGTCGCATTTACATTCTTTTGAAGTGAATACGCGGTATACATAGCACTCCACATTGAAAATTATACCTTATCACGAAACATAGAAGTGAGATTCGATATCGCGATTAAATAAGCATTAGAACCCTATTGCATCGATACGTAGACATCAGCAAACGCTATTTCCCAGGAAGGAAGAGTGGCATTTACATTCTTTTGATGTGAAAACGAGGTATAGATGACACTTCGCAATGAATATTACATCTTATCATGAAACATAGGAATGAGATGCGGTATTTCGTTTTAAGAATCATTAGAGCTTTATTGCTTCGATATATAGACATATGCAAACGCTATTTCCTAGCAAGGAAGTGTCGCAGTTACATTCTTTTGAAGTGCATACAGTGTATACTTGACACTTCGCAATGAATATTATATCTTATCATGAAACATAGAAATATGATGCGACATCTCGTTCTAAGAAGCATTAGAACTCTATTGTTTCGATACGTAGACATCTGGAAACGCTATTTCCCAGCAAGGAAGTGTCGCATTTACATTCTCTTGAAGTGAGTACGAGATATACATGACACTCCACAATGAATATTATATCTCATCATGAAACATAGAAATGAGGAGCGTTATCGCAATTTAAAAAGCAATAGAACTCTATTGGTGCGATACGTAGACATCTGCAAACGCAATTTCAAAGCAAGGAAGTGTCGCATTTACATTCTTTTGAGGTGAATACGAGGTATACATGACACTGCACAATGTCTATGTTATCTTATCGTGAAACATAGAAATGAGATGCGATATAGCAATGTTAGAAGCATTAGAACTCTATTGCATTGTTACGTAGACATCTCCAAACACTAATTCCTAGCAAGGAAGTGTCGCATTTACATTCATTTGAAGCGTATGCGAGGTACACAATACAATTCGCAATGAATATTATATCTTACCATGAAACATTGAATTGAGATGCGATATCTCGTTTTAAGAAGTACTAGAACACTGTTGCTTCGATACGTAGAAATCTGCCATCGCTATACCCTAGCAAGGATGTGTCGCATTTATATTCATTTGAGGTGTACGCGAGGTATACTTAACACTGCACAATGAATAATGTATCTTATCATGATGCATACAAATCAGATGCGATATCGCGATTTAAGAAGCATTAAATCTCTATTGCTTCGATACGGAGACATATGCAAACGCATCGTTCTAGCAAGGAAGTGCCGCATTTACATTCTTTTGAAGTGTAGACGAGATATACATAACACTTCGCATTGTATACTATATCTTATCATGAACCATAGAAATGAGATGCGATATCGCGTTTCAAGAAACGTTAGAACTCTATTGCTTCTAAGAGTAGACATCTGGAAACGTAGTTTCCTAGAAAGGAGGTGTTGCATTTACGTTCATTTGAAGTGTATGCTAGGTGTACATGACACTTCGCAATGAATATTATATATTATTTGAAACATTGAAATGAGATGCGATATCGCGATTTTAGAAGCATTAGAACTCTATTGCTTCGATACCTAGACATCTGCAAACGCTATTTCCTAGAAAGGAAGTGCCGCATTTACATTCATTTGAAGTGTAGACGAGGAATCTTATCATGAGACATAGAAATGAGATGCAATATCGCGTTTTAAGAAGCATTAGAACTCTATTGCTATGATACGTAGGCATCTGCAAAGGCTTTGTCCTAGCAAGGAAGTGTCGCATTTACATTCTTTTGAAGTCAGTACGAAGTATACATAACACTCCACAGTGAATATTATATCTTATCACGAGACATAGGAATGAGGTACGTTATCGTGTTTTAAGATGCATTAGAACTCTAATGCTACGGTACGTAGACATCTGCAAACGCTATTTCCTAGCAAGGAAGTGTCGCATTTACATTCATTTGAAGTGTATGCGTGGTATACATGACAATTCGCTATGAATATTATATCTTAACATGAAACATAGAAATGGGATGCGATATAGCGTTTTGAGAAGCATTAGAACCCTATTGCTTCGATACGTAGACATCTGCAAACGCTATTTTCTAGCAAGGAAGTGTCGCATTTACATTCTTCTGAAGTGAATAGGAGGTATGCATAACACTCCACAATGAATATTATATCTTATCATGAAGCATAGAAATGAGATGCTATATCGCGTTTTAAGAAGAATTAGAACTCTACTTCTACGATACGTAGACATCTGCAAACGCTATTTCCTAGCATGGAAGTGTCGCATTTGCATTCATTTGATGTGTATGCGAGGTATACATGACACTTCGCAATGATTATTATACCTTATCATGAGACATGGCAATGAGATATGATTTCGCGTTTTAAGGATCAATAGAACTCTCCTGCTTCGATACGTAGATATCTGCAAACGCTATTTCCTAGGAAGGAAGTGTCGCATTTACATTCTGTTGAGGGGAATACGACGTATACAAACACTACACAATGAATATTATATCTTATCATGAAACATAGAAATAAGATGCGATACAGCGATTTAGGAAGCATTAGAATAATATTGCTTCGATACGTAGACATCTGCCAACGCTATTTCCTAGCAAGGAAGTGTAGCATTACATTATTTTGAAGTGGTTACGAGGTATGCATGACACTTCCCAATGAATATTATATCTTATCATGAAACATAGATATGAGATGCGACATCTTGTTCTGTGAAGCTTTAGAACTCTGTTGCTACGATACGTAGCCATCTGCAATCGCTATTTAATAGCAGGGAAGTGTCGCATTTACATTCTATTGAAGCGAATACGAGGTATACATGACACTCCACAACGAATATTATATCTTATCATGAAACATAGAAATGAGATGCGATATGGCGGTTTATGAAGCATAAGAACTCTAATGCTACGATACGTAGACATCTCCAAACGCAGCTTCCTAGCAAGGAAGTGTCGCACTTACATTCTTGTGAAAGGAATACGAGGTATACATGACACTTCGCAACGAATATTATATCTTATCATGAAACATAGAAATGAGATGCGATATGGCGATTTATGAAGCATTGGAACTCTACTGCTTCGATACATAGATATCTGCCGACGCTATTTCCTAGCAAGGAAGTGTCGCATTTACATTCATTTGAAGTGTATGCGAGGTATACATGACACTTCGCAACGAATATTATATCTTATAATGAAACATAGAAATGAGATGCGATATTGCGCTTTCAGAAGCATTAGAACTCTATTGCTACGATACGTAGATATCTGGAAACGCTATTTCCTAACAAGGAAGTGTCGCAATTACATTCTTTTGAAGTGAATACGTGGTATACATAACACTCCACAATGAATATTATATCTAATCACGAGACATAGACATGGGATGCGATATCCCGTCTTAAGAAGCATCAGAACTCTATTGATTCGATACGTAGTCATCTGCAAACGCTATTTCAAAGCAAGGTAGTGTCGCATTTGCATTCTTTTGAAGTGAGTACGAGGTATGCATAATACCCCACAATGAATATTATATCTTATCATGAAACATAGAAATGAGATGCGATATGGCGTTTTCAGAAGCATTAGAACTCTATTGCTACAATACGTAGACATCTGCAGACGCTATTTCCTAGCAAGGAAGTGCCGCATTTACTTTCTATTGAAGTGAATACGAGGTATACATAACACTACACATTGAATATTATATCTTATCACGAAACATAGAAATGTGGTGCAATATCGCGATTTAAGAAGCATTAGAACTCTACTGCTTCGATACGCAGACATCTGCAAACGCTAACTCCTAGCAAGGATATGTCGCCTTTTCATTCTTTTGAAGTGAATACGAGGTATACATAACACTGCTCAATGAATATTATATCTTATCATGAAACGTAGAAGTGAGATGCGATATCGCGATTTAAGAAGCATTACAACTCTATTGCTTCGATTCGTAGACATCTGCAAACGCTATTTAATATCAAGGAAGTGTTGCACTTACATTCTTTTGAAGTGATTACGAGGTATACATAACACTCCACAATGTATAATATATCTCATCATGAAACATAGAAATGAGAAGCATATCGCAATTTGAGAACGATTAGAACTCTATTGCTTCGATACGTAGATATCTGCAAACGCTATTTCCTTTCAAGGAAGTGTCGCATTTACATTCATCTGAAGTGTATGCGAGGTATACACGACACTTCGCAATGAATATTACATCTTATCATGAAACATAGAAATGAGATGCTACATCGCGTTTTGAGAAGCATTAGAACCCTAATGCTACGATACGTAAACATCTACAAATGCTATTTTCTATCAAGGAAGTGTCGCATTTACATTCTTTTGAAGTGAATACGGGGTATACATAACACTGCACAATGAATATTATATCTTATCATGAAGCATAGGAATGTGATGCGATATCGCGATTTAAGAAACATTAGAACTCTATTGCTTCGATACGTAGACATCTGCAAACGCTATTTCCTGGCAGGGAAGTGTCGCATTTACATTCATTTGAAGTGTAGACGAGATATACATAACACTGCACAATGAATATTATATATTATCATGAAACGTCGAAGTGAAATGCGATATCGCAATTTAGGAAACAGTAGGACTCTATTGCTACGATACGTAGACATCTGCAGACGCTATTTCCTAGCAAGGAAGTGTCGCATTTACATTCATTTGAGGTGTATGCGAGGTACACATGACACTTCGCAATGAATATTATATCTTATAATGAAACATAGAAATGAGATGCGGTATCGCGTTTTAAGAAGCATTAGAACCCTATTGCTTCGATACGTAGACATCTGCAAACGCTATTTTCAAGCAAGGAAGTGTAGCATTTACATTCTTTTGAAGTGAATACGAGGTATACATAACACTCCAGAATGAGTATTATATCTTATCATGAAACATAGAAATGAGGTGCGATATCGCGATTTAAGAAGCATTACAACTCTATTGCTTCGACACGTAGCCATCTGAAAGCGCTACTTCCCAGCAAGGAAGTGTCGCATTTACATTCTTTTGAAAGGAATACAAGGTATACATGACACTGCACAATGAATATTATATCCTATCGTAAAACATAGGAATGAGATGCGATACCTCGTTTTAAGAAGCATTAGAACTCTGTTTCTTCGTTCCGCTGACAACTGCCATCGCTATGTCCTAGCAAGGAAGTGTCGTATTTACATTCTTTTGAAGTGAATACGAGGTATACATGACACTTCGCAATGAATATTATATCTTATCATGAAACATAGAAATGAGATGCGAGATCGCGATTTAAGCAGCATTAGAACTCTACTGCTTCGATACGTAGACACCTGCCAATAATATCTCCTAGCAAGAAAGTGTCGCATATACATACTTTTGAAGCCAATACGAGGAATACGTAACACTGCACAATGAATATTATATCTTATCATGAAACATAGAAATGTGATGCGATATCGCGATTTAAGAAGCATTGGAACTCTATTGCTTCGACACGCATACATGTGCAAACGCTACTTCCTAGCAAGGAAGTGTCGTATTTACATTCTTTTGATGTCAATTCGAAGAATACACGACACTTCGCAATGAATGTTATATCTTATCATAAAACATAGAAATTAGGAGCGATATCTCGTTTTAGGAAGCATTAGAACTCTATTGCTTCGACACGTAGACATCTGCCATCGCTATTCCCTAGGAAGGAACTGTCGCATTTACATTCTTTTGATGTGAATACGAGGTATACATAACACTGCACGATGAATATTATATCTTATCATGAAACATAGTAATGAGATGCGATATCTCGTTTTAAGAAGCATTAGAAATCTATTGCTACTATAAGCAGACATCTGCAAAGCTGTTTAATAGCAAGGAAGTGTCGCACTTACATTCTTTTGAAGTGAATACGAGGTATACGTAACACTCCACAATGAATATCATATCTTACCATGAAACATAGAAATGAGATGCAATAACGCGATTTTAGAAGCATTAGAACTCTATTGCTACGACACGTAGATATCTGCAAACGCTATTTGCAGATATTCCTAGCAAGGAAGATTCGCATTTACATTCTTGTGAGGTGAATACGCGGTATACATGACACTTCGCCATGAATATTATATCTTATCATGAAACATAGAAATGAGATGCGATATCGCGTTTTAAGAAGCATTAGAACTCTAATGCTACGATACGTAGACATCTTCCAAGCGCTATTTCCCAAGAAAGGAAGTGTCGCATTTACATTCATTTGAAGTGTATGCGAGGTATACATGATACATCGCAATTAATAATATATCTTATCATGAAACATAGATATGAGATGCGATATCGCGAATTCAGAAGCATTAGAACTCTACTGCTACGATACGTAGACATCTGCAAACGCTATTTCCTAGCAAGGAAGTGTCGCACTTACATTCATTTGAAGTATATACGAGGTATAAATGACTCTTCGCATTGAATATTATATCTTATCATGAAACGTAGAAATGGGATGCAATATCGCGTTTTGAGAAACATTAGAACTCTAATGATACGATACGTAGACGTCTGCAAACGCTATTTCCTAGCAAGGAAGTGCAGCATTTACATTCATTTGAAGTGTACGCGAGGTATGCAAGACACTTCGCAATGATATTACATCTTATCATGAAACATATAAATGAGATCCGATATCGCGTTTTGGGAAGCATTAGGACTCTAATGCAACAATACGTAGACATCTGCAAACGCTAATTCCTAGCAAGGAAGTGTCGCATTTACATTCATTTGAAGTGTAGACTAGATACACATAATACTGCACAAAGAATATTATATATTATCATGAAACATAGAAATGAGATGCGATATCGTGTTTTAAGAATCATTAGAACACTATTGCTACGATACGTAGATATCTTTCAAACGCAATTTCCTAGAAAGGAAGTGTCGCATTTACATTCATTGGTAGTGAATTCGAGGTATACATAACACTCCACAATGAATATTATATCTTATCATGAAACGTAGGAATGGGATGCGATATGGCGATTTAAGAAGCATTAGAACCCTATTGCTATTTCCTAGCAAGGAAGTGGTCCGCATTTACATTCATTTGAAGTGTATGGGTAGGTATACAAGACACTTCGCAATGAATATTATATCTTATCATGAAACATAGAAATGAGATGCGATATCGCGTTTTGAGAAGCATCAGGAACTCAAATGATAGGATAAGTAGACATCTGCAAACTCTATTTCCTAGCAAGAAAGTGTCGCATTTACATTCATTTGAAGTGTATGCGAGGTATAAATGACACATCGCAATGAATATTATATCTTATCATGAAACATAGAAATGAGATGCGATATCTCGTTTTAAAAAGCATTAGAACTCTGTTGCTTCGATACGTAGACCATATGCAAACGCTATTTCCTAGCAAGGAAGTGTCGCATTTACATTCTTTTGAAGGAATACAAGGTATACATGACACTCCACAATGAATATTATATCTTATCATGATTCATAGAATTGAGATGCGATATCGCGTTCTAAGAAGCATTAGGACTCTAATGCCACGAAACGTGGACATCTGCAAACGCTATTTCCAAGCAAGGAAGAGTCGCATTTATATTCCTTTGAAGGTGAGTACGACGTATTACATGACACTTCGCAATGAATATTATATCCTACCATGAATCATAGAAATGAAATGCGATATCCCGTTCTAAGAAGCATTAGAACACTACTGCTTCGTAACGTAGTGATCTGCAAACGCTATTCCCTTGGATGGAAGCGACCCATTTACATTCACTTGAAGTGTATGCGAGGTATACGTGACAATTCGCAATGTATATTATATCTTATCATGAAGCATAGAAATGAGATGCGATATCCGCTTTCAAGAAGCATTAGAACTCTATTGCTTCGATACGTAGACGTCTGCAAACGCTATTTCCTAGCAAGGAAGTGTCGCATTACATTCTTTTGAAGTGAATGCGAGGTATACATAACATTGCACAATGAATATTATTTATTATCATGAAACATAGAAATGAGATGCGATATCGCGTTTTGAGATGCAATAGATATCTAAAGCTACGATACGCAGAAATCTGCAAACGCTATTTCCTAGCAAGGAAGTGTCGCATTAACATTCATTCGAATTGTATGCGATGTATATGTGACACTTCGCAATAAATATTATACCTTATCATGAAACATGGAAATGAAATGCGATATCGCGATGTAAGATGCATTAGAACTCTATTGCTTCCATACGTAGACATCTGCAATCAGCAATTTCCTAGCAAGGAAGTGTCGCATTAAATTCATTTGAAGTGTATGCGATGTGTACGTGACACTTCGCAATAAATATTATATCTTATCATGAAACGTAGAAATGAGATGCGATATCGCGTTTTGGGATGCAATTAGAAATCTAATGCTACGATACGCAGAAATCTGCAAACGCTATTTCCTAGCAAGGAAGTGTCGCATTTACATTCTTCTGAAGTAAATACAAGGTATACATGACACTTCGCAATTAATATTATATCTTATCATGAAACATAGAAATGAGATGCGATATCCGTTCCAAGAAGCATTAGAACTCTATTGCTTCGATACGTAGACATCTGCAACGCTATTTCCTAGCAAGGAAGTGCCGCATTAACATTCTTTTGAAGTGCATGCGAGGTATACATAACACTTCGCAATGAATATTATTTCTTATCATGATGCATAAAAATGAGATGCGATATTCCGTTTAAAGAAGCATTAGAACTCTATTGCTTCGATACGTAGACGACTGCAAACGCTATTTCCTAGGAAGGAAGTGTCGCTTTTACATTCATTTGCAGTGTATGCGATGTATACGTGACACTTCGCAATAAATATTATATCTTGTCATGAAACATAGAAATGTGATGTGATATCGCGTTTTAAGAAGCTTTAGAACTCTATTGCTACGATACTTAGACATCTACAAACGCTATTTCATAGCAAGGACGTGTCGCATTTACATTCTTTTGAAGTGAATGCGAGGTATACATAACATTGCCCAATGAATATTATATGTTTTCATCAAACATCGAAATGAGATGCGATATCACGATTTAAGGTGCATTAAGAACTTTATTGCTTCGATCCGTAGACATCTACAAACGCTATTTCCCTAATCAAGGAAGTGTCGCATTTACATTAATTTGAAGTGAATACGAGGAATACATGAAGCTTCGCAATGAATATTATATCTTATCATGAAACACAGAAATGTGATCTGATTAGCGCGTTTTAAGAGCATTAGAACTCTATTGCTACGATGCGTAGACATCTGCAGACGCTGTTTCCTAGCGGGGAAGTGTCGCATTGTCATTTCTTCAGAAGTGAAGACGAGGAATACGTAATACTTCGCAACGAATAATATATCTTACCATGAAACATAGGAATGGGATGCGATATCTCGTTTAAGAAGTATTAGAACTCTTTTGCTTCGATACGTAGACATCTGCAAACGCTATTTCCTAGCAAGGAAGTGTCTCATTTACATTCATTTGAAGTGTATGCGATGTATACGTGACACTTTGCAATAAATATTATATCTTATAATGAAACGTAGAAATGAGATGCGATATCGCGTTTTGGGATGCAATAAAAATCTAATGCTACGATACGCAGAAATCTGCAAACGCTATTCCTAGCAAAAAAAGTGTCGCATTTACATTCTTTTGAAGTGAATACGAGGTACCCATAACATTTCGCAATGAGTATTATATCTTATCATGAAACATAGAAGTGAGATGCGATATCTCGCTTTATGAAGCATTAGAACCCTATTGCTTCGATACGTAGACATCTGCAAACGCTATTTTCCTAGGAAGGAAGTGTCGCATTTACATTCTTTTGAAGTGAATACGAGGTATACATAACACTGCACAATGAATATTATATCTTATCATGAAGCATAGAAATGAGATGCGATATCGCGATTTAAGAAGCATTAGAACACTATTGCTGTGATACGTTGACATCTGCAAACGCTATTTAATTGCAGGGAAGTGTCGCATTTACATTCTTTTGAAGTGTATCCATTGTATAAGTGACTCTCCGCAATGAATATTATATCTAAACATGAAACATAGGAATGAGATGCAGTATACCGTTTTATGAAGCATTAGAACTCTATTGCTTTGATACGTGGACATCTGCAAACGCTAATTCCTTGCTGGGTAGTGTCGCATTTACATTCTATTGAAAGGAATACGAGGTATACATGACACATAGCAATGAATATTATATATTATCATGAAACATAGAAATGAGATGCTATATCGCGGTTTAAGAAGCATCAGAAATCTATAGCTACGATACGCAGACATCTGCAATCCGTATCTCCTAGCAAGTAAGTGTCGCCTTTACATTCCTCTGAGGAGAATACGAGGAATACATGACACTTCGCGCAGAATATTATATCTTATCATGAAACATAGAAGTTTGATGCGTTATCGCGATTTAAGAAGCATTAGAACTCTATTGCTACGATACGTAGACACATGCAGACGCTATTTCGTAGCATGGATGTGTCGCAAATACATTCTTTTGGATTGAATACGAGGTAAACATGACACTTCGCAATGAATATTGTAACTTATCATGAAACGCAGAATTGAGGTGCGATATGGCGATTTAAGAAGCATTAGAACTCTATTGCTTCGATACGTAGACATCTGCAAACTCTACTTCCTCGGAAGGAAGTGTAGCATTTACTTTCTTTTGAAGTGAATACGAGGTACACATAACACTCCACAATGAATATTATATCTAATGATGAAACATAGAAATGAGATGCGATATCCCGTTTTAAGAAACACTGTACCTCTATTTCTTCGTTACGTAGACATCTGCAAAAGAATATTTCCTAGCAAGGAAGTGTCGCATTTACGTTCATTTGAAGTGTATGCGAGATATACATGATACTTCGCAATGAATATTATATTTTAACATGAAACATAGAAATGAGATGCTATATCGGGTTTAAGTAGCATTAGAACTCTATTGCTTCGATACGTAAACATCTGCCATCGCTACTTCCTAGCAAGGAAGTGTCGCATTTACATTCTTTTGTAAGGAATACAAGGTATAAATGACACTTCGCAATGAATATTATATCTTATCCTGAAACATAGGAATGAGATGCGATATCGCGCTCTAAGAAGCATTAGAACTCTATTGCTTCGACACGTAGACATCTGCAAACGCTATTTCCCAGCAAGGAAGTGTCGCATTTACATTCCTTCTAAGTGAATACGAGGTATACCTAACACTCCACAATGAATATTATATCTAATCATGAAATATAGGAATGAGATACGATTTCACGATTTAAGAAGCATTAGAACACTATTGCTTCGATACGTAGACATATGGAAACGCTATTTCCTAGAAGGGAAGTGTCGCATTTACATTCCTTTGAAGACGAGGAATACATAGCACTTCGCAATGAATATTATATCTTATCATGAAACATAGAAATAAGATGCGATATGGCGTTTAGAAAGGCATTATATCTCTAATGATACGCTACGTAGACATCTGCAAACGCTACTTCCTAGTAAGGAAGTGTCGCATTTACGTTCTTTTGACGTGGATACGAGGTATAGATAACATTCCACAACGAATATTATATCTTATCATGAAACGTAGAAATGAGAAGCGATATCGCGTTTTAGGAAGCATTAGAACTCCAATACCACGATACGTAGACATATGCAAACGCTATTTCCTAGCAAGAATGTGTCCGACTTACATTCTCTTGAAGTGATTACGAGGAATACATAAAACTTCGCAATGAATAATATATCTTATCATGAAACATAGAAGGGAGATGCGATATCGCAATTTAAGAAGCAATAGAACTCTATTGCTACGATACGTAGACATCTGGAAACGTAATTTCCTAGAAAGAGAGTGTTGCATTTACATTCATTTGAATTGTAGACGAGGAATACATAACACTTCGCTATGAATATTATATCTTATCATGATACATAGAAATGATGTGCGATATCGCGTTATAAGAAGCATTAGAAATCTATTGCTTCGATACGTGGACATCTGCAAACGCTATTTCGTAGCAAGGAAGCCTCGCATTTACATGCTGTTGAAGTGTATACGAGGTATAAGTAACACTTCGCAATGAATATTATATCTTATCATGAAACATATAAATGAGATGCGCTATGGCGTTTTAAGAAGCATTAGAATTCTATTGCTACGATACATAGGCAACTGCAAACGCTATTTCCTAACAAGGAAGTGTCGCACTTACATTCTTTTGAAGTGAATACGAGGTATGCATGACACTTCGCAATGATTATTATATCCATTCGTGAAACATAGAAATTGGATGCGATATCGCGATTTAAGAAGCACCAGAACTCTATTGCTACGATACGTGGACATCTGTAAACGCTATTTCCTAGCAAGGAAGTGACGCATTATCACACTTTTGAAATGAATACGAGGTATACATGACACTGCACAATGAATATTATATCTTATCATGAAACATAGAAATGAGGTGCGATATCGCGATTTAAGCAGCATTAGAACTCTATTGCTTCGATACATAGACATCTGCAAACGCTACTTCCTAGTAAGGAAGTGTCGCATTTAAATTCTTTTGAAGTGAATGCGAGGTATACATGACACTCCGCAATGATTATATCTTATATCTTATCATGAAACATAGAAATGAGATGCGATATCGCTATTTAAGAAGCAATAGATCTCTATTGCTTCAATACGTAGACATCTGCCAACGCTATTTCCTAGGAAGGAAGTGTCGCATTTACATTCACGTGAAGTGTATGAGAGGTATACAAGACACTTCGCAATGAATATTATACCTTATCATGAAACATAGAAATGGGATGCGATATCGCGTTTTGAGAAGCATTAGATCTCTAATGCTACGATACGTAGGTATCTGGAAACGCTATTTCGCAGCAAGGAAGTGTCGCAATTACATTCCTCTCAAGTGAATACGAGGTATACATGACACTTCGCAATGAATATTATATCTCATCATGAAACATAGAAATGTGGTACGATAT
Organism: Xylocopa sonorina; assembly: GCF_050948175.1. Classification (NCBI taxonomy): domain Eukaryota; kingdom Metazoa; phylum Arthropoda; class Insecta; order Hymenoptera; family Apidae; genus Xylocopa; species Xylocopa sonorina. The sequence goes on along the minus strand of NW_027490125.1, from coordinate 249,678 downwards.
CTTGTTTTAAGAAGCATTAGAACTCTGCTACTTAGATACGTAGACGTCTGGAAACGTTATTTCGTAGAAAGGAGGTGTCGCATTTGCATTCTTTTGAAGTGAATACAAGGTATACATGACAGATCGCAATGAATATTATATCTTATCATGAAACATAGAAATGAGATGCGATATCGCGTTTTAAGAAGCATCAGAACTCTATTGCTACGATACGTAAGCATCTGCAAACGCTATTTCCTAGCAAGGAAGTGTCGCATTTACATTCCTTTGAAGTAAATACGAGGTATACATGACACTTCGCAATGAACATTATATCTTATCATGAAACATAGAAATGAGATGCGATATCTCGTTTTAAGTAGCATTAGAACTCTATTGATGCGATACGTAGACATCTGCAAACGCTATTTCCCAGCAAGGAAGTGTCGCATTTACATTCCTTCGAAGTGAATACGAGGTATACCTAACACTCCACAATGATTATTGTATCTAATCATGAAACATAGAAATGAGATGCGATATCGCGATTTAAGAAGCATTAGAACTCTATTGCTACAATACGTAGACATCTGCAAACGTTATTTCGTAGCAAGGAAGCCTCGCACTTACATGCTTTTGAAGTGTATACGAGGTATAAGTAACACTTCGCAATGAATATTATATCTTATCATGAAACATATAAATGAGATGCTCTATGGCGTTTTAAGAAGCATTAGAATTCTATTGCTACGATACATAGGCAACTGCAAACGCTATTTCCTAGCAAGGAAGTGTTACACTTACATTCTTTTGAGGTGAATACAAGGTTTACATAACACTCCACAATGAATATTACATCTTATCACGAAACAGAAATGGGATGCGATTTCGCGATTTAAGAAGCATTAGAACACTATTGCTTCGATACGTAGACATCTTGAAACGCTATTTCCTAGCAAGGAAGTATCGCATTTATACTCATTTGAAGTTAATACGTGGTATACATGACACTTCGCAATTAATATAATATCTTATCGTGAAACATAGAAATGAGATGCGACATCTCGTTTTACGAAGCATTAGAACTGTATTGTTTCGATGCGTAGACATCTGGAAACGCTATTTCCTAGCAAGGATGTGTCGCATTTACATTCTTTTGAAGTGAATACGTGGTATACATGACACTTCGCAATGGATGTTATCTCTTATCATGAAACATAGAAGTGAGATGCATTATCACGTTTTAAGAAGAATTAGAACACTTGCTACGATACGTAGACATCTGCAAACGTTATTTCCTAGCAAGGAAGTGTCGCATTTACATTTTTTTGAAGTGAGTACAAGGTATACATGACACTTCGCAATGAATATTATATCTTATCATGAAACATAGAAATGAGATGTGATATCGCGTTTTGAGAAGCATTAGAACTCTATTGCTACGATACGTAGACTTCTGCCTACGCTATTTCCTAGCAAGGAAGTGTCGCATTTACATTTTTCTGAAGTTAATACGAGGTATACATGTAGCTTCGCAATGAATATTATATCTTATCATGAAACATAGAAATGAGATGCGATATGACGTTTTGAGAAGCATTAGAACTCGATGGCTTCAATACGTAGACATCTGCAATCGCTATTTCCTAGCAAGGAAGTGTCGCATTTATATTCATTTGAAGTGTATGCGAGGTATACATAACACTTCGCAATGAAAATTATATGTTATCATGAAACATAGAAATGAGATGCGATATCTCGTTTTAAGAAGCATTATAACAAGCTGGCTACGATACGTAGACATATGCAAACGCTATTCCCTAGCAGGGATCTGTCGCATTTACATTCTTTTGAGGTGAATACGAGGTATACATGATATTGCACAATGAATATTATATATTATCATGAAACATAGAAGTGAGATGCGGTATCGCGATATAAGATGCATTAGAACTTTATTGCTACGATACGTAGACATCTGCAAACGCCATTTCCAAGCAAGGAAGTGTTGCATTTACATTCTTTTGAAGTGAATACGAGGTATACATGTAACTTCGCAGTGAATATTACATGTTATCATGAAACATATATATGAGATGCGATATTGCGTTCTGAGAAGCATTAGAACTCTATTGCTACGTTACGTAGACATCTGCAAACGCTATATCCTAGCAAGGACATGTCGCATTTACATTCCTTTGAAGTGAATTCGAGGTATACATAGCAGACCACAATGAATATTATATCTTATCATGAAACATAGACGTGAGGCGCGATATCGCGTTTTAAGAAGCATTAGATCTCTATTGCTGCGATAAGTAGGCATCTGCAAACGCTACTCCCTTGCAAGGATGTGTCGCATTTGCATTCTTTTGAAGTGAATACGAGGTATACATAACACTCCACAATGAATATTGTATCTTATCATGAAGCATATAACTGAGAAGCGGTATCGCGTTTGAAGAAGCATTAGAACTCTATTGCTACGATACGTAGACATCTGCAGACGCTATTTCCTAGCAAGGAAGTGTCGTATTTACATTCATTTGAAATGTATGCGAGGTATACATGACACATCGCAATGAATATTATATCTTATCATGGAGCATAGATATGAGATGCGATATCGCTATTTAAGAAGCATTAGAACTCTCTGCTTCGATACGTAAACATCTGCAAACGCCATTTCCTAGCAAGGACGTGTCGCATTTACATTCTTTTAATGTGAATACGAGGTATAAATAATATTCCACAATGAGTATTATATCTTATCATGAAACATAGAAATGGGATGCGATATCGCGATGTAAAAAGCATTAGAACTACATTGCTACGATACGTAGACATCTGCAAACGCTATTTCCTATAGCAAGGAAGTGTCGCATTTACATTCACTCGAAGATCATGAGAGGTATAAGTGATACTTTGCAATGAATATTATATCTTATCATGAATCATAGATGTGAGATGCGACATCGCGTTTTAAGAAGAATTAGAACTCTATTGCTACGATACGTAGATATCAGGAAACGCTGTTTCCTAGCATGGAAGTGTCGCATTTACATTCTATTGAAGTGAATACGACGTATACATAACACTGCATAATGAATATTATATCTTATCATAAAACATAGATGTGAGATGCGATATCGCGTTTTAAGAAGCATTAGAACTCTATTGCTTCGATACGTAGACAACTGCAAACGCTACTTCCTAGCAATGAAGTGTCGCATTTACATTCTTTTGAAGTGAATACTAGGTATGCATGACACTTCGCAATGAATATTATATCTTACCATGAATCATGGAAATGAGTTTCGATATCGCGATTTAAAAAGCATTAGAACACTATTGCTACGATACGTAGACATCTGCGAACGCAATTTAATAGCAAGGAAGTGTCGCATTTACATTCTTTTGAAGTGAATACGAGGTATACATGACACTTCGCAATGAATTTTATATCTTATCATGAAACATAGAAATGAGAGGCGATATCGATATTTAAGAAGCATTAGAACTCTATTGCTCCGTTACGGAGAAATCTGCAAACGCTATTTCCTAGCGAGGAAGGGTCGCATTTACATTCACTTGAAGTGTATGGGAGGTATAAGTGACACTTCGCAATGAATATTATATCTTATCATGAAACATAGAAATGAAATGCGATATCGGGTGCTGAGAAGCATTAGAAATCTGTTGCTACGTTACGTAGACATCTGCCAACGCTGTTTCCTAGCAAGATAGTGTCGCATTTACATTAACTTGAAGTGTATGCGAAGAATGCGTAACACTTCGCAATGAATATTATATCTTATCATGAAACGATGTAATGAGATGCGATTTCCAGATTTAAGAAGCATTGGAACTGTATTGCTTCGATACGTAGACACCTGCGAACGCTATTTCCTAGCAAGGAAGTGTCGCATTTACATTCATTTGAAGTGTATGCGAGGTATAAGTGATACTTCCCAATGAATACTATATCTTATCGTGAAACATAGAAATGTATTGTGATATCGCGTTTTAAGTAGCATTGGAACTCTATTACTACGATACGTAGACATCTGCAATCGTTATTTCCTAGCAAGGAAGTGTCGCATTTACATTCTTCTGAAGTGAATACAAGGTATACTTGACACTTCGCAATTAATATTATATCTTATCATGAAACATAGAAATGAGATGCGATATCCCGTTTCAAGAAGCATTAGAACTCTATTGCTTTGATACGTAGACATCTGCAATAGCTACTTCCTAGCAAGGAAGTGTCGCATTTACATTCTTCTGAGGTGAATACGAGGTATAAATAACCACTCCACAATGAATATTATATCTCATCGTGAAACATAGAAATGTGATGTGATACAGCGTTTTAAGAAGCATTGGAACTCTATTGCTACGATACGTAGACATCTGCAAACGTTATTTCCTAGCAAGGAAATGTCGCATTTACATTCTTCTGAAGTGAATACAAGGTACACATGACACTTCGCAATGAATATTATATCTTATCATGAAACACAGAAATGAGATGCGATATGACGTTTTGAGAAGCATTAGAACTCGGTGGCTTGAATACGTAGACATCTGCAATCGCTATTTCCTAGCAAGGAAGTGTCGCATTTATATTCATTTGAAGTGTATGCGAGGTATACATAACACTTCGCAATGAATATTATATGTTATCATGAAACATAGAAATGAGATGCGATATCTCGTTTTAAGAAGCATTATAACAAGCTGGCTACGATACGTAGACATGTGCAAACGTTATTCCCTAGCAGGGAACTGTCGCATTTACATTCTTTTGAGGTGAATACGAGGTATACATGATATTGCACAATGAATATTATATATTATCATGAAACATAGAAATGAGATGCGGTATCGCGATATAAGATGCATTAGAACTTTATTGCTACGATACGTAGACATCTGCAAACGCTATTTCCAAGCAAGGATGTGTTGCATTTACATTCTTTTGAAGTGAATACGAGGTATACATGTAACTTCGCAGTGAATATTACATCTTATCATGAAACATATATATGAGATGCGATATTGCGTTCTGAGAAGCATTAGAACTCTATTGCTACGTTACGTAGACATCTGCAAACGCTATATCCTAGCAAGGACATGTCGCATTTACATTCCTTTGAAGTGAATTCGAGGTATACATAGCACACCACAATGAATATTATATCTTATCATGAAACATAGACGTGAGACGCGATATCGCGTTTTTAGAAGCATTAGATCTCTATTGCTGCGATAAGTAGACATCTGCAAACGCTACTTCCTTGCAAGGATGTGTCGCATTTACATTCTTCTGAAGTGAATACGAAGTATACATAACACTCCACAATGAATATTATATCTTATCATGAAGCATATAACTGAGAAGTGGTATCGCGTTTGAAGAAGCATTAGAACTCTATTGCTACGATACGTAGACATCTGCAGACGCTATTTCCTAGCAAGGAAGTGTCGCATTTACATACTTTTGAAGTGAATACAAGGTATACATAACACTCCACAATGAATATTATATCTTATCATGAAGCATATATCTGAGAAGCGGTATCGCGTTTTAAGAAGCATTAGAACTCTATTGCTTCGATACGTAAACATCTGCAGACGCTATTACCTAGGAAGGATGTGTCGCATTTACAATCTGTTGAAGTGAATACGAGGTATACATAACACTCCAGAATGAATATTATATCTTATAATGAAACATAGATATGAGATGCGATATCGCGTTTTAAGATGCACATGAACTCAATTCTTTGATACGTAGACATCTGCCAACGCTATTTCCTAGCAAGGAAGTGTCGCATTGACCTTCATTTGAAGTCTAGACGAGGAATACATAACACTTCGCAATGAATATTATATCATATCAAGAGACATAGAAACGAGGAGCGGTTTCGCGTTCTAAGCAGCATTAGATCTCTATTGCTTCAATACGCAGATATCAGCAAACGCTACTTCCTTGCAAGGAAGTGTCGCATTTACATACTTTAGAAGTGAATCCGAGGTATACATGACCCTTCGCAATGAATATTACATCTTATCATGAAACATAGAAAAGAGATGCAATATCGCGTTTTAAGAAGTATTAGAACCCTATTGCTACGATACGTAGACATCAGCAGACGCTATTTTCTAGCAAGGACGTGACGCATTTACATTCAGTTGAAGTGTATGCGAGGTATACATGACACTTCGCAATGAATATTATATATTTATCATGAGACACAGAAATGAGATGCGATATCGCGTTTTAAGAAGCATTAGTAATCTATTGCTTCGATACGTAGACTTCTGGAAACGTAATTTCCTAGAAAGGAGGTGTCGCATTTACATACAATTGAAGTGTAGGCGAGGAATACATAACACTTCGCAATGAATATTATATCTTATCATGAAACATAGAAGTGAGATGCGATATCGCGATTTAAGGAGAATTAGATCTCTATTGCTATGATACGTAGACATCTGGAAACTCTATTTCCTCGCAAGGAAGAGTCGCAATTACCTTCTTTTGATGTGAATACGAGGGATACATAACACTTCGCAATGAACATTATATCCTATCATGAAACATAGAAGTGAGATGCGACATCCCGTTTTAATAAGCATTAGAACTCTATTGCTTCGAGACGCAGACATCTGGAAACGTAATTTCCTAGAAAGGAAGTGTCGCATTTACATACATTTCAAGTGTAGACGATGAATTCAAACCACTTCCCAATGAATATTATATCTTATCGTGAGACATAGAAATGAGGTGCTATGTCGCGTTATAGGAAGCATTAGAATTCTATTGCTTCGATACGTAGACATCTCGAAACGTAATTTCCTTGAAAGGAAGTGTCGCATTTACATACATCTCAAGTGCAGACGGTGAATACATAACACTTCGCAATGAATATTATGTCCTATCATGAAACATTGAAATGAGATGCGACATCCCGTTTTAAGAAGCATTAGAACTCTATTGCTTCGATACGTAGACATCTGGAAACGCTACTTCCAAGCACGGAAGTGTCGCCTTTACATTCTTATTAAGTGTAGACGAGATATATATAACCATTCGCAATGAATATTATATCTTATCATGAAACATAGAAATGAGGAGCGATATCGCGACTTAAGAAGCACTAGAACACTATTGCTACGCAACGTAGACAACTGCAAACGCTATTTCCTAGCAAGGAAGTGTAGCACTTACATTCTTTTGAAGTGAATACGTGGTATACGTGATACTTCGCAATGAATATTATATCTTATCACGAAACATAGGAATGAGATGCGATATCGCGTTTTACGGAGCATTAGAACTCAATTGCTACGATACGTAGACATCTGCAAACGCTTTTTCCTAGCAGGGAAGTGTCGCATTTACATTCTTTTGAAGTGAATACGAGTTATACGTGACACTTCGCAATGAATATTATATCTTATCACGGAACATAGAAATGCGATGCGATGTCGCGTTGTAAGAAGCATTAAAACTCTATTGCTTCGATACTTGGACATCTGCCAACGCTATTTCCTAGGAATGAAGTGTCTCCTTTAAATTCGTTTGAAGTGTATGCGTGGTATACAAGACTCTGCGCAATGAATAACATATCTTATCATGAAACATACGAATGAGATGCGATATCGCGTTTTAAGAAGCTTTAGAAATCTATTGCTACGATACGTAGACATCTGCAGACGCTATTTCCTAGGAAGGAAACATCGCATTTACATTCTTTTGAAGTGAATACGAGGTATACATAACACTCCACAATGAATATTATATCTTTTCATGAAGCATATAAATGGGGAGCGATTTCGCGTTTTAAGAAGCATTGGAAATCTATTGCTTCGATACGTAGACATCTGCAAACGCTATTACCTAGCAATGAAGTGTCGCCTTTTAATACGTTTGAAGTGTATGCGATGTATACAAGACATTTCGCGATGAATATTACATCTTACCATGAAACATAGAAATGAGATGCGATATCGCGCTCTGAGAAGCATTAGAACTCTAATGCTACGATACGTAGACATCTACAAACGCTATTTAATATCGAGGAAGTGTCGCATTTACATCCTTTTGAAGTGAATACGAGGTATACATGACACTTCGCATTGAATATTATGTCTTAACATGAAATATAGAAATGAGATGCGATATCCCGTTTTAAGAAGCATAAAACACAATTGCTACAATATGTAGGCATCTGCAAACGCCATTTCCTAGCAAGGAAGTGTCACATTTACATTCTTTTTAAGTATAGACGATATATACATAACACTTCGCAATGAATACTATATGTTATCATGAAACATAGAAATGGGATGCGATATCGCGTTTTAAGAAGCATTAGAACTCTATTGCTTCGATACGGAGACATCTGCAAACGCTATATCCTAGGAAGGAAGTGTCGCATTTACATTCTTTTGAAGTGAATACGAGGTATACGTAACAGTCCACAAGGAATATTATATCTTATCACGAATCATGGAAATGAGATGCGATATCGCGATATAAGAAGCATTAGAGCTCTATTTCTTCGATACGGAGACATCTGGAAACTCTAATTCCTGGCAAGAAAGTGTCGCATTTACATTCATTTGAAGTGTATGCGATGTATACATGATACTTCGCAATGAATATTATATCTTGTCATGAAACATAGAAGTGAGATGCGATATCGCGTTTTAACAAGCATTGGAACTTTAATACTACGATACGTAGACATCTGCAAACGCTATTTCCTAGCATGGAATTGTCATATTTACATTCTTTTGAAGTGAATACGATGTATACATGTGTCACGTCTCGTGGTGCGATTGTACTCGATCCGATGGCACGATTCGTATCCTTTCCCGTAAACCTACGCGAATTGCGACGGGGCCGGGTTCGTTGGCGGTCGGAACTCGATTTAACCAAAATTACGCCTTAAAACATACCTTTCGTTGTCTTCTTTATGCTGTTTCGCATCTCGTTCCAGGTGTCTATGTCGCCGTGGTTCCGTGACCGGAATAGCAGCCGCGTACTGCTGGACCAGCGGAGCGTCGACGGGAATGAGTCTCCAGGCAGGCGAGCTGCGGCTGGAGGAAACTGGCGCTGGAACCAGGCGATCGTGTATTCGATTTGGACGTACGGCTGCGAATACCTCCTTCTCAGGAACGGAAACGGCGTTGCAGGCTTATGGATGTCCGGATGTACAACTCGCGTATTCACGAATGAGGCGGCGTAGATATTCTTTCCTCCCCGCGCGTCGTGTACGCCTTTTCGGTGGCTCGAGATTTATCAAGGGCGCTTGCACTAGGACAGAGTACGGCTCGGCCAAGCGATGGTGCTCTCTGGCTTACCGAGGTCGATCCTTGTTCAAGATGCCTTGGATACGATGGAAATGCAGCAAGAGCAGTCGAGCATTGGAGCACTCAAAGACCGTCCAGCGTATAGAACTGTCGCAGATGAATCGTGTGAATTGAACAAGAATCGCAAGCGTACACGTGGAATAGAATTTAAGGAACTTGTAATCGAATAAAGAGACTTAGATTTGGTAAAAGAAGTGTATATTCTATAATATCACTATCCTACTACACTATACTATGTTTAAGTTATCAACTAAAGATATAATTTGAAATAGAAATAGAACTAAGTTACAATAAGGACTCCGCTAAAGGAGATGCGATACAGTCGGCTGCATGAGAGCTGACAGCTCGTAGCAGAGGAGCGTATTGCTCGATTCGGAGTTGAGATTAGAACTGTGTCCGAGATGGGACTCGATGGAATTGATCTCTCGGTGGCGCGTCCGCGACCTCCTCGGGTCGCGCGGCCCGCGAGTCGCTGGGCCCTTCGAGTGGGGCGTACGGTCGTAGTGGGGCGGCCGCTCGGCCCTCGCGGTGGGGCGGCCGGTCGGAGTGGGGTGCGGCTCGCGTTCAGCGTGAGCCGCGAGCGTCGAGTGCGCGCGGGCGCGCCTCGCAGCTTATATTCTATATGTCTTAGAAATTATGACTGTACAAATATTCGCTCAAATCTAGGTGTATGTTGGATTGTGTATGTACATGATTTGTGTACAGTGCTTAATCTAGAATCGCGTTATGAGAAATAAGCGTATGGTTGTGTGATCGCAAGTAATTGGGATTCGTACGTGGAGAGGTATTCCTCGTCCTCGTGGCGTTGTCTCCTCGTCTTGGGGCGTCGAATCGTCGTGCGGCCCGTGTATGGAGGATCCGGATACCGGTGCTGGCGGAAGACCGGTGTCCCGGTTGTGGATGCTGCGGATGGTGGTTGACGCCAGAGGGTGGAAGGCGGTGCGCCTGACGTCATAATATTCATTGCGAATTGTTATGTACTCCTCGTACTCACTTCAAATGAATGTAAATAAGTAATAGTGTACTAACGCTTGTTAAAACGAGATATCGCATCACATTTCAATATTTCATGATAAGATATAATACTCATTGCGAAGTGTTATGTACTCCTCGTACTCACTACAAATTAATGTAAATGCGACAATTCCCTGCTAGGAAGTAGCGTTTCCAGATGTCTACGTATCGAAGCAATAGTGTTCTAACTCTTCTTAAATCGCGATATTGCATCTCATTTCTATATTTCGTGATAAGATATAATATTCATTGTGGAGTGTTACGTATACCTCGTATTCACTTCAAAAGAATGTAAATGCGACACTTGCTTGGAGGGAAATAGTGTTTGCACATGTCTACGTCTCGAAGAACTAGAGTTCTAATGCTTCTTATATCGCCATATCGCATCTCATTTCGATCTTTCATGATAAGATATAATACTCATTGCGAAGTGTCATGTATGCCTCGTATTGCTTTCAAAAGAAAGGAAGTGCGACACTTCCTTGCTAGGAAATTGCGTTTCCAGATGTCTACGTATCGAAGCAATAGTGTTTTAATACTTCTTAAAACGCGACATAGCATCTCATTTCTATGCTTCGTAATAAGATATAATATTCATTGTGGAGTGTTACGTAGACATCGTATTCACCTCAAAAGAATGTTAATGCCACACGTCCATGCTAGGAAATAGCGTTTTGCAGATATCTACGTATCGAAGAATTAGAGCTCTAATGCTTCTTAAAACGCGATAACGCATCACATTTCTATGTTTCGTGATAAGATATAATATTCATTGCGAATTGTCATGTATACCTCGTATTCACTTCAAAAGAATGTAAGTGCGACACTTCCTTGCTATTAAATAGCGTTTGCAGATGTCTACGTATCGTAGCAATAGAGTTTTAATGCTTTTTAAACCGCGATATCGCATCTCATTACTATGTTTCGTGATAAGGTTTAATATTCATGGTGCAGTGTTATGTATACCTCGAATTCGCTTCAAAAGAATGTAAATGCGACACTTCCTTGCTAGGAAATAGCGTTTGCAGATGTCTACGTATCGTAGCAACAGAGTTCTAATGCTTCTTAAAGCGCGATATCGCATCTCATTTCCATGTTTCATGATAATACTACTACATCCTAGCAAGTATGTGCAGCATTTACAATCTTTTGAAGTGAACACGATGTATACATGACACTTCGCAAAAAATATTATATCTTATCATGAAACATAGAAATAAGATGCGATATTGCGTTTTAAGAAGCATTAGAACTCTATTGCTGCGATACGTAGACATATGGAAGCGCTATTTCCTAGAAGGGAAGTTTCGCATTTACATTCTTTTGAAATGAATACGAGGTATACAATACACTTCGCAATGAACATTATATCTCATCATGAGCCATAGAAATGACATGCGATATCGCGGTTTAAGAAGCATTAGAACACTACTGCTACGATGCGTAGATATCTGGAAACGCTATTTCCTAGCATAGAAGTTTCGCATTTACATTCATTTGAGGTGTATGGGAGGTATAAGTGACACTTCGCAATGAATATTATATCTTATCATGAAACGTAGAAGTGAGATGCGATATCGCGATTTATGATGCATTGGAACTCTATTGCTTCGATACGTAGACATCTGCAGACGCTATTTCCTAGTAAGGAAGTGTCGCATTTACATTCATTTGAATTGAATACGAGGTATACATAACACTCCACAATGAATATTATATCTTATCATAAAGCATATAAATGAGGAGCGATTTCGCGTTTTAAGAAGCATTAGAAATCTATTGCTACGATACGTAGACATCTGCAATCGCTAATTTCTAGCAAGGAAGTGTAGCATTCTCAATCTTTTGAAGCGAGTACGAGGTATACATAACAATCCACAATGAATATTATATCTTATCATGAAACATAGAAATGAGATGCGATATGACAATATAAGAAGCATTAGAACTACTTTGCTTCGATACGTAGACATCATCAAACGCTATTTCCAAGCAAGGAAGTGTCGCATTTACATTCTTTTACATTGAATTCGAGGTAAACAGAACACTCCACAATGAATATTATAGCTTTTCATGAAACATAGAAATGAGATGCGATATCGCGATTTAAGATGCATTAGAACTCTGTTGCTACGATACGTAGACATCTGCAAAAGCTATTTCATAGCAAGGAAGAGTCGCACTTACATTCTTTTGAAGTGAATACGAGGTATACATAACACTCCACAATAAATATTATATCGTGTCATGAAATATAGGAATGACATGCGATATCACGATATGAGAAGCATTGGAACGCTATTGCTTCGATACGGAGACATCAGCAAACGCTATTTCATAGGAAGGATGTGTCGCATTTACATTCTTTTGAAGTGAATACGAGGTATACATGACACTTCGCAATGAATATTATATCTTTCCAGGAAACATAGAAATGAGATGCGATATTGCGTTTTATGAAGCATTAGAGCACAATTGCTTCGATACGGCGACATCAGCAAATGCTATTTCCTAGCAAGGAAGTGCCGCATTTACATTCTATTGAAGTGAATACGAGGTATACATAACACTACACAATGAATATTATATCTTATCACGGAACATAGAAATGAGGCGCAATATCGCGATTTACGAAGCATTAGAACTCTATTGCTTCGATACGCAGACATCTGCAAACGCTAATTCCTAGCAAGGAAGTGTCGCATTTACATTCTTTTGAAGTGAATACGAGGTATACATAACACTCCACAATGAATATTATACCTTATCATGACACATAGAAATGAGGCACTATATCGCGATCTAAAAAGCATAACAATTCTGTTGCTACGACACGTAGACATCTGATAAAGCTATTTAATAGGAAGAAAGAGTCGCACTTACATTCTTTTGAAGCGAATACAAGGTACACATAACACTCCACAATAAATATTATATCATGTCATGAAATGTAGGAATGACATGCGACATCACTATTTAAGAAGCATTAGAAAACTATTGCTTCGATTCGCAGATATCTGAAAACGCTATTTCCAAGGAAGGAAGTGTCGTATTTACAATCTTTTGAAGTGTATACGAGGTATACATAACATTCCACAATGAATGTTATATCTCATCATGAAACATAGGAATGAGATGCGATATCGCGATTTATAAAGCATTAAAAATCTATTGCTACGATACGTTGTCATCTGCAAACGCTATTTAATATCAAGGAAGTGTTGCACTTACATTCTTTTGCTGTGAATACGAGGTATACATAACAATCCACAGTGAATACTATATCTTATCATGAAACATAGAAATGAGGTGCGATATGGCGATTTACGAAGCATTAGAACGCTATTGCTTCGATACGTAGACATCTGCAAACGCCAGTTGCTAGCAAGGAAGTGTCGCATTTTTATTCATTTGAATTATATGCGAGGCATACATGACAATCCGCAATGAATATTATATCTTATCCTAAAACATAGAAATGAGATGCGATATCTCGTTTTAAGAAGCATTAGAACTCAATTGCTTCGATACGTAGAAATCTGCAAACGCTATTTCCTAGCAAGGAAGTGTCGCATTTACATTCGTTTGAACTGTATCCGAGGTATACATGACACTTCGCAATGAATATTATATCTAATCATGAAACATGTAAATTGGATGCGACATCCCGTTTTAAGAAGCTATAGAACTCTATTGCATCGATACGTAGACATCTGCAAACGCTATTTCCTAGCACGGAAGTGTCAAATATACATTCGTTTGAATTGAATACAAGGTACACATAACACTGCGCAATGAGTATTATATCTTATCATGAAACATAGAAATGAGAAGCTATATCTAGATTTAAGAAGCATTACAACACTATTGCATCTAATCGTAGACATCTGCAAACGCTACTTCCTAGCAATTAAGTGCCGCATTCACCTTCTTTTGTAGTGAATACGAGGTATACATGACACTTCGCAATGAATATTATATTATATCATGAAACCTAGAAATGAGATGCGATATTTGGTTTAAGAAGCATTTGAACTCTATTGCTACGATACGTAGACATCAGCAAACGCATTTCCTGGCAACGAAGTGTCGCATTTACATTCATTTGAAGTGTGGACGAGGAATACATAACACTTCCCAATGAATAATATATCCTATAATGAAACACAGAAATGAGATTCGATATCTCGCTTTAAGAAGCATAGAACACTATTGCTTCGATACGTAGACATCTACAAACGCTATTTCCTAGCAAGGAAGTGTGGCATTAACATTCTTCTGAAGCGTAGACGAGGTATACATAACACTTCGCAATGAATATTATATCTTACCATGAAACGTAGAAATGAGATGCGTTATCGCGTTTGAAGAAGGATTAGAACTCTATTGCTTCGATACGTAGACATCTGGAAACGCTATTTCCTAGCCATGAAGTGTGGCATTTACATTCTTTTGAATTGTAGACGAGACATACATAACACTTCGCATTGAATATTATGTCTTATCATGTAACATAGAGTTGAGATGCTATATCGCGTTTAAAGAAGCATTAGAACTGTTTTGCTTCGAAACGTAGACATCTGGAAACGCGTTTCCTAGGAAGGAAGTGAGGCATTTACATTCATTGGAAGTGTAGACGCGGTATACATATCACTTCGCAATGAAAATTATAGCTTTTCATGAAACATAGAAATGAGATGCGATATCGCGATTTAAGATGCATTAGAACTCTGTTGCTACGATACGTAGACATCTGCAAAAGCTATTTCATAGCAAGGAAGAGTCGCACTTACATTCTTTTGAAGTGAATACGAGGTATACATAACACTCCACAATAAATATTATATCGTGTCATGAAATATAGGAATGACATGCGATATCACGATATGAGAAGCATTGGAACGCTATTGCTTCGATACGGAGACATCAGCAAACGCTATTTCATAGGAAGGATGTGTCGCATTTACATTCTTTTGAAGTGAATACGAGGTATACATGACACTTCGCAATGAATATTATATCTTTCCAGGAAACATAGAAATGAGATGCGATATTGCGTTTTATGAAGCATTAGAGCACAATTGCTTCGATACGGCGACATCAGCAAATGCTATTTCCTAGCAAGGAAGTGCCGCATTTACATTCTATTGAAGTGAATACGAGGTATACATAACACTACACAATGAATATTATATCTTATCACGGAACATAGAAATGAGGCGCAATATCGCGATTTACGAAGCATTAGAACTCTATTGCTTCGATACGCAGACATCTGCAAACGCTAATTCCTAGCAAGGAAGTGTCGCATTTACATTCTTTTGAAGTGAATACGAGGTATACATAACACTCCACAATGAATATTATACCTTATCATGACACATAGAAATGAGGCACTATATCGCGATCTAAAAAGCATAACAATTCTGTTGCTACGACACGTAGACATCTGATAAAGCTATTTAATAGGAAGAAAGAGTCGCACTTACATTCTTTTGAAGCGAATACAAGGTACACATAACACTCCACAATAAATATTATATCATGTCATGAAATGTAGGAATGACATGCGACATCACTATTTAAGAAGCATTAGAAAACTATTGCTTCGATTCGCAGATATCTGAAAACGCTATTTCCAAGGAAGGAAGTGTCGTATTTACAATCTTTTGAAGTGTATACGAGGTATACATAACATTCCACAATGAATGTTATATCTCATCATGAAACATAGGAATGAGATGCGATATCGCGATTTATAAAGCATTAAAAATCTATTGCTACGATACGTTGTCATCTGCAAACGCTATTTAATATCAAGGAAGTGTTGCACTTACATTCTTTTGCTGTGAATACGAGGTATACATAACAATCCACAGTGAATACTATATCTTATCATGAAACATAGAAATGAGGTGCGATATGGCGATTTACGAAGCATTAGAACGCTATTGCTTCGATACGTAGACATCTGCAAACGCCAGTTGCTAGCAAGGAAGTGTCGCATTTTTATTCATTTGAATTATATGCGAGGCATACATGACAATCCGCAATGAATATTATATCTTATCCTAAAACATAGAAATGAGATGCGATATCTCGTTTTAAGAAGCATTAGAACTCAATTGCTTCGATACGTAGAAATCTGCAAACGCTATTTCCTAGCAAGGAAGTGTCGCATTTACATTCGTTTGAACTGTATCCGAGGTATACATGACACTTCGCAATGAATATTATATCTAATCATGAAACATGTAAATTGGATGCGACATCCCGTTTTAAGAAGCTATAGAACTCTATTGCATCGATACGTAGACAATGCAAACGCTATTTCCTAGCACGGAAGTGTCAAATATACATTCGTTTGAATTGAATACAAGGTACACATAACACTGCGCAATGAGTATTATATCTTATCATGAAACATAGAAATGAGAAGCTATATCTAGATTTAAGAAGCATTACAACACTATTGCATCTAATCGTAGACATCTGCAAACGCTACTTCCTAGCAATTAAGTGCCGCATTCACCTTCTTTTGTAGTGAATACGAGGTATACATGACACTTCGCAATGAATATTATATTATATCATGAAACCTAGAAATGAGATGCGATATTTGGTTTAAGAAGCATTTGAACTCTATTGCTACGATACGTAGACATCAGCAAACGCATTTCCTGGCAACGAAGTGTCGCATTTACATTCATTTGAAGTGTGGACGAGGAATACATAACACTTCCCAATGAATAATATATCCTATAATGAAACACAGAAATGAGATTCGATATCTCGCTTTAAGAAGCATAGAACACTATTGCTTCGATACGTAGACATCTACAAACGCTATTTCCTAGCAAGGAAGTGTGGCATTAACATTCTTCTGAAGCGTAGACGAGGTATACATAACACTTCGCAATGAATATTATATCTTACCATGAAACGTAGAAATGAGATGCGTTATCGCGTTTGAAGAAGGATTAGAACTCTATTGCTTCGATACGTAGACATCTGGAAACGCTATTTCCTAGCCATGAAGTGTGGCATTTACATTCTTTTGAATTGTAGACGAGACATACATAACACTTCGCATTGAATATTATGTCTTATCATGTAACATAGAGTTGAGATGCTATATCGCGTTTAAAGAAGCATTAGAACTGTTTTGCTTCGAAACGTAGACATCTGGAAACGCGTTTCCTAGGAAGGAAGTGAGGCATTTACATTCATTGGAAGTGTAGACGCGGTATACATATCACTTCGCAATGAAAATTATATCTTATCATGAAACAGAAATGAGATGCGATATCGCGTTTTAAGAAGCATTAGAACTCTACTGCTTCGATACGTAGACATCTGGAAACGATATTTCCTAGCAAGGAAGTGTCGCATTTACATTCTTTTGAAGTGAATGCGAGATATACATAACACTCCACAATGAATATTACATCTTATCACGAAACAGAAATAGGATGCGATTTCGCGATTTAAGAAGCAGTAGAACTCTATTGCTTCGATACGCAGACATCTGCAAACGCTATTTCCTAGCAAGGAAGTCTCGCATTTACATTCTTTTGAAGTGAATGCGAGATATACATAACACTCCACAATGAATATTATATCTTATCACGAAACATAGAAATGTGATGCGATATCGCGTTTTAAGAAGCACTAGAACTCTATTGCTTCGATACGTAGACATCTGCCAACGCTATTTCCGTGCAAGGAAGGGTCGCATTTACATTCTTAGGAAGTGTAGACGAGGTATACATAACACTCCACAATGAATATTATATCTTATCATGAAACATAGAATTGAGGATCGATTCGCGTTTTAAGAAGCATTAGAACTCTGTTGCTAAGATACGTAGACATCTGCAGACGAATATTTCCTAGCAAGGAAGTGTCGCATTTACATTCTTTTTAAGTGAATACGAGATATACATACCACTTCACAATGAATATTATATCTTATCATGAAGCATAGAAATGAGATGCGATATCTCGTTTTAGAAGCATTAGAACTCTGTTGCTTCGATGCGTAGACATCTACCATCGCTATTTCCTATCAAGGAAGTGTCGCATTTACATTCATTTGAAGTGTATGCGAGGTATACAAGACACTTCGCAATGAATATTACATCTTATCATGATTCATAGAAATGAGATGCGATATCTCGTTTTAAGAAGCACTAGGACTCTATTGCTTCAATACATAGACATCTGGCATCGCTATTTCCTAGCAAGGAAGTGTCTCATTTACACTCATTTGAAGTATATGCGAGGTATACATGACACTCCGCAATGAATATTATATCTTATCTTAAAACGTAGGAATGAAATCCGATATCTCGTTTTAAGAAGCATTGGAACTCTGCTGCTTCGATACGTAGAAATCTGCCATCGCTATATCCTAGCAACGAAGTGTCGCATTTACATTCATTTGAAGTGTATGCGAGGTATACATAACACTGCACAATGAATATTATATCTTATCATGAAACATAGAAATGAGATGCGATATCTCGTTTTAAGAAGCATTAGAACTCTGTTGCTTCCATACGTAGACATCTGCCAACGCTATATCCTAGCAAGGAAGAATCGCATTTACATTCATTAGAAGTGTGTGCGAGGTATACATGACACTCCGCAATAAATACTATATCTTCTCATGAAACGTCGAAATGAAATGCGACATCTAGTTTTAAGAAGCATTAGAACTCTATTGCTACGATACGTAGATATCTGGAAATACTATTTCCTAGCAAGGTTGTGCCGCATTTACATTCTTTTGAAGTGAATACGAAGTGTACACAACACTCCAAATTGAATATTATACCTTATCACAAAACATAGAAATGAGGTGCGTTATCGCGATTTACGAAGCATTAGAAATCAATTGCATCGATAGGGAGACATCTGCAATCGCTATTTCCTAGCGAGGAACTGTCGCACTTACATTCATTTGAAGTGTAACTAAGGTATAGGAAACTCTTCGCAGTGAATATTATATCTTATCATGAAACATAGAAATAGGATGCAACATCTCGTTTTAAGAAGCAATAGAAACCTATTGCTTCGATACGTAGACATCTGCAAACGCTATTTCCTAGCAATGAGGTGTCGCATTTACATTCATCTGAAGTTTATGCGAGGTATACATGACACTTCGCTATGAATATTATATCTTATCATGCAACGTAGCAATGAGATGCGATATCGCGCTTTAGGAAGCGTTAGAAATCTATTGCTTCGATACGTAGTCATCTGCAAACGCTATTTCCTAGCAAGGATATGTCGCAATTACATTCATTTGAAGTGTACGCGAGGTATACATGACACTTCGCAATGAATATTATATCTTGTTACGAAACATAGAAATGGGATGCGATATCGCGGTTTAAGAAGCTTTAGAACCCTATTGCTTCGATACTGAGACATTTGCATTCGCTAATTCTTAGCAAGGATGTTTCGCATTTACATTCTTTTGAAGCAAATACGAGGTATACGTAACATTTCACAATGAATATTATATCTTATCATGAAACATAGAAATGATATGCGATATCTCGTTTTAAGAAGCATTAGAACTCTATTGCTTCGATACGTAGACATCTGCCAACGCTATTTCCGTGCAAGGAAGTGTCGTATTTACATTCTTAGGAAGTGTAGACGAGGTATACATAACACTCCACAATGAATATTATATCTTATCATGAAACATAGAATTGAGGATCGATTCGCGTTTTAAGAAGCATTAGAACTCTGTTGCTACGATACGTAGACATCTGCAGACGAATATTTCCTAGCAAGGAAGTGTCGCATTTACATTCTTTTTAAGTGAATACGAGATATACATACCACTTCACAATGAATATTATATCTTATCATGAAACATAGAAATGAGATGCGATATCTCGTTTTAAGAAGCATTAGAACTCTGTTGCTTCGATGCGTAGACATCTACCATCGCTATTTCCTATCAAGGAAGTGTCGCATTTACATACAATTGAAGTGTATGCGAGGTATACAAGACACTTCGCAATGAATATTACATCTTATCATGATTCATAGAAATGAGATGCGATATCTCGTTTTAAGAAGCGCTAGGACTCTATTGCTTCAATACATAGACATCTGGCATCGCTATTTCCTAGCAAGGAAGTGTCTCATTTACACTCATTTGAAGTATATGCGAGGTATACATGACACTCCGCAATGAATATTATATCTTATCTTAAAACGTAGGAATGAAATCCGATGTCTCGTTTTAAGAAGCAATGGAACTCTGCTGCTTCGATACGTAGAAATCTGCCATCGCTATATCCTAGCAACGAAGTGTCGCATTTACATTCATTTGAAGTGTATGCGAGGTATACATAACACTGCACAATGAATATTTTATCTTATCATGAAACATAGAAATGAGATGCGATATCGCGATATAAGATGCATTAGAAATTTATTGCTTCGATACGTAGACATCTGCAAACTCTATTTCCTAGCAAGGAATTGCCGCATTTACATTCATTTGAAGTGAATACGAGGAATACATGAAACTTCGCAATGAATATTATATCTTATCATGAAACATAGATATGAGATGACATATCCCGTTTCAAGAAGCATTAGAACTCTATTACTTCGATATGTAGACATTTGCAATCGCTATTTCCCAGCAAGGAAGTGTCGCATTTACATTCATTTGAAGTGTATGCGAGGTATACATAACACTTCGCAATGAATATTATATGTTGTCATGAAACATGGAAATGAGAAGCGATATCTCGTTTTAAGAAGCATTATAACACGCTTGCTACGATACGTAGACATCTGCAAACTCTATTTCCTAGCAAGGAAGTGTCGCATTTACATTCATTTGTAGTGTATGCGATGTATACGTGACACTTCGCAATAAATATTATATCTTATCATGAAACATAGAAATGATATGCGATATTGCATTTTGAGATGCAATAGAAATCTATAGCTACGATACGCAGAAATCTGCAAACGATATTTCCTAGCAAGGAAGTGTCGCATTTACATTCTTTTGAAGTGAATGCGAGGTATAAATAACATTGCACAATGAATATTATATATTATCATGAAACATGGAAATGAAATGCGATATCGCGATGTAAGATGCATTAGAACTTTTTTGCTTCGATACGTAGATATCTGCAAACTCTATTTCCTAGCAAGGAAGTGTCGCATTTACATTCATTTGAAGTGTATGCGAGGTATACATAACACTTCGCAATGAATATTATATGTTGTCATGAAACATAGAAATGAGATGCGATATCGCGTTTTGAGATGCAATAGAAATCTAATGCTACGATACGCAGAAATCTGCAAACGCTATTTCCTAGCAAGGAAGTGTCGCATTTACATTCTTTTGAAGTGAATGCGAGGTATACATAACATTGCACAATGAATATTATATATCATCATGAAACATAGAAATGAGATGCGATATCGCGATATAAGATGCATTAGAACTTTATTGCTTCGATACGTAGACATCTGCAAACTCTATTTCCTAGCAAGGAATTGTCGCATTTACATTCATTTGAAGCGAATACGAGGAATACATGAAACTTCGCAATGAATATTATATCTTATCATGAAACATAGAAATGAGATTCGATATCTCGTTTTAAGAAGTATTAGAACTCTTTTGCTTCGATACGTAGACATCTGCGAACGCTATTTCCTAGCAAGGAAGTGTCGCATTTACATTCATTTGAAGTGTATGCGATGTATTCCTGACACTTCGCAATGAATATTATATCCTATCACGAAACTTAGAAATGAGATGCGACATCTCGTTTTACGAAGCATTAGAACTGTATTGTTTCGATACGTAGACAACTTGAAACGCTATTTCCAAGCAAGGAAGTGTCGCATTTACATTCTTAGGAAGTGTAGACGAGGTATACACAACACTCCACAATGAATATTATATCTCATCATGATGCATATAAATCAGATGCGATATCGCGTTTTAGGAATCGTTAGAACCCTATTGCTACGATACGTAGACATTTGCCAACGCTATTTCCTAGCAAGGAAGTGTCGCATTTACATTCATTTGAAGTGAATACGAGGTATACATGACACTTCGCAATGAATATTATATCTTATCATGAAACATATATATGAGATGCGATATCGCGTTTTGAGAAGCATTAGAACTCTATTGTTTCGGTACGTAGACATCTGACATCGCTATATCCTAGCAAGGAAGTGTCGCATTTACATTCTTTTGAAGTGAATACGAGGTGTACATAACATTGCACAATGAATATTATATATTATCATGAAACATAGATATGAGATGCGATATCGCGATATAAGATGCATTAGAACCCTATTGCTTCGATACGTAGACATCTGCAAACGCTAATTACTAGCAAGGAAGTGCCTCATTTGCATCCATTTGAAGTGTATGCGAGGTATATATGACACTTCGCAATGAATATTATATCTCATCATGAAACATGGAAATGAGATGCGATATCGCGTTTTAAGAAGCGTTAGAAACCTATTTCTACGATATGTAGACATCTGCAAACGCTATTTCCTAGCAAGGAAGTGTCGCATTACATTCTTTTGAAGTGAATACGAGGTGTACATGACACTCCACAATGAATATTATATCTTAACGTACACAGGAATGAGATGCGAATATAGGAATGAGATGCGATATCGCGTTTTGAGAGGCATTAGAACGCTACTGCTACAATACGTAGACATTGCGTAGCAATTGCTACTTCCTAGCAAGGAGGTGTCGTATTTACATTCTTTTGAAGTTAGTACGTGGTATACATAACACTGCACAATGAATATTATATCTTATCATAAAACATAGAAATGAGATGCGATATGGCGATTTAAAAAGCATTAGAACTCTATTGCTACGATACGTAGATATCTGCAGACGCTATTTCCTAGCAAGGAAGTGTCGCATTCACATTCATTTGAAGTGAATACTAGGTATACACAACACTCCACAATGAATATCATATCTTATAATGAAACATAGAAATGAGATGCGATATGACAATTTAAGAAGCATTATATATGTATATATTGCTTGCTAATAATACATTATATATGCATTATATTGCTTCGATACGTATACATCTGCAATCGCTACTTCCAAGCAAGGAAGTGTCGCATTTACATTCATTTGAAGTGTATGCGAGGTATACATAACAATCCACAATGAAAATTATATCTTATCATGAAGCATATAAATGAGGATCGATTTCGCGTTTTAAGAAGCATTAGAACTCCATTGCTACGATATGTAGACATCTGCAAACGCTAATTGCTAGCAAGCAAGAGTCGCATTTTCAATCTTTTGAAGTGAATACGAGGTATACATAACACTCCACAATGAATATTATATCTTATCATGAAACATAGAAATGAGATGCCATATCGCGATTTGAGAAGCATTAGAACTCTATTACTTCGATACGTAGACATCTGCAAGCGCTATTTCCTTTCAAGGAAGTGTCGCATTTACATTCATTTGAAGTGTGTGCGAGGTATACATGGCACTTCGCTATGAATATTACATCTTATCATGAAACATAGAAATGAAATGCGATATC
This sequence comes from Xylocopa sonorina, assembly GCF_050948175.1. Lineage (NCBI taxonomy): Eukaryota > Metazoa > Arthropoda > Insecta > Hymenoptera > Apidae > Xylocopa > Xylocopa sonorina. The sequence continues at coordinate 225,667 of NW_027490125.1, read as the reverse complement.
GCGTTTTGAGAAGCATTAGAACACTAATGCTACGATACGTAGACATCTGCAGACTCTATTTCCTAGCAAGAAAGTGTCGCATTTACATACTTTTGAAGTGAATACGAGGTATACACAACACTCCACAATGAATATTATATCTTATCGTGAAGCATAGAAATGAGGAGCGATTTCGCGTTTTAAGAAGCATTAGAACTCTATTGCTTCGATGCGGAGACATCTGCAATCGCTACTTCCTAGCAAGGAAGTGTCGCATTTACATTCTTTTGAAGCGCATAGGAAGTATACATAACACTCCACAATGAATATTATATCTTATCATGAAACAGAAGTGCGATGCGATATCGCGATTTAAGAGGGATTAGAACTCTATTGCTACGATACGTCGACATCTGCAAATGCTATTTCCTAGCAAGGAAGTGTCGCATTACGTTCTTTTGATGTGAATACGAGGTGTAAATGACAATTCGCAATGAATATTATATCTTAACGTGGAACATAGGAATGAGATGCGATATCGCGTTTTGAGAAGCATTAGAACCTTACTGCTACGATAGGTATACATCTGCAGACGCTATTTCCTAGGAAGGAAGTGTCGCATTTACATTCTTTTGAAGTGAATACGAGGTATACATGACACTTCGCAATGAATATTATATCTTATCATGAAACATAGAAATGAGATGCGATATCGCGTTTTAAGAAACATCAGAACTCTATTGCTTCGGTACGGAGACATCTGCAAACTCTATTTCCTAGCAAGGAAGTTTCGCAATTACATTCTTTTTAAGTGAATACGAGGTATACATTACACTCCACAATGAATATTATATCTTATCATGAAACATAGAAGTGAGATGCGATATCGGGATTTAAAAAGCATAAAAATCTATTTCTTCGATACGTAGACAACTGCAAGCGCTACTTCCTAGCAAGGAAGTGTCGCACTTACATTCATTGAATTGTATACCAGGTATACGTAACACTTCGCAATGAGTATTATAGCTTATCATGAAGCATAGAAATGAGATGCGATATCGCGTTTCGAGAAGCATTAGAACTCTATTGCTCCGATACATAGACATCTGGAAAAGCTATTTCCTAGAAAGGAAGTGTCGCATTGACATTCTTTTGAAGTGCATGCCAAATACACGTGACACTTCGCAATGATTATTATATTTTATCATGAGACATGGAAATGCGATGCTATATCGCGTTTTGAGAAGCATTAGAACTCTATTGCTTCGATACATAGACATCCTGAAACACTACTTCCTTGCAAGGAAGTGTCGCATTTGCATTCTTTGAAGTGAAAACGAGGTATACATAACACTGCATAATGAATATTATATCTTATCATGAAGCATATAAATGGGGAGCGATTTCGCGTTTTAAGAAGCATTAGAACCCTATTGCTTCGATACGTAGACATCTGCAAACGCTAATTACTAGCAGGGAAGTGCCTCATTTGCATCCATTTGAAGTGTATGCGAGGTATATATGACACTTCGCAATGAATATTATATCTCATCATGAAACATGGAAATGAGATGCGATAACGCGTTTTAAGAAGCGTTAGAAAACTATTTCTACGATATGTAGACATCTGCAAACACTATTTCCTCGCAAGGAAGTGTCACATTTACATTCTTTTGAAGTGAATTCGAGGTATAAATGAACCTTCGCAGTGAATATTATATCTAATCATGACACATTGAAATGAGATGGGATATCGCGTATTAAGAAGCCTTAGAACTCTATTGCTTCGACACGTAGACATCTGCAACCGCTATTTCCTAGCAAGGAAGTGTCGCATTACATTCTTTTGAAGTGAATACGAGGTATACATGACACTGCGCAATGAATATTATACCTTATCATGAAACATAGAAATGAGATGGGAGATCGCGATTTAAGAGGCATCAGAACTCAATAGCTACGATACGTAGACATCTGCAATCGGTATTTCCTAGCAAGGAAGTGTCGCATTTACATTCTTCTGACGTGAATACAAGGTATACATGACACTTCGCAATTAATATTATATCTTATCATGAAACATAGAAATGAGATGCGATATCCCGTTCCAAGAAGCATTAGAGCTCCATTGCTTCGATACATAGGCATCTGCAATCGCTTTTTCCTAGCAAGGTAGTGTCGCATTTACATTCTTTTGAGATGAATACGAGGTATACATAACACACCACAATGAATATTATATCTTATCATGATACATAGAAATGAGATGCGATATCGCGGTTTAGGAAGCATTAGAATTCTATTGCTTCGATTCATAGACATCTGCCAACACTATTTCCTAGCAAGGAAGTGCCGCATTTACATTCTTTTGAAGTGTAGACGAGATATACGTAACACTTCGCATTGTATATTATATCTTATCATTAACCATATAAATGAGATGCGATATCGCGTTTTAAGAAGCATTAGAACTCTATTGCTTCGAAACGTAGACATCTGCAATCGCTATTTCCTAGCAAGGAAGTGTCGCATTTACATTCTTCTGACGTGAATACAAGGTATACATGACACTTCGCAATTAATATTATATCTTATCATGAAACATAGAAATGAGATGCGATATCCCGTTCCAAGAAGCATTAGAGCTCTATTGCTTCGATACATAGGCATCTGCAATCGCTTTTTCCTAGCAAGGTAGTGTCGCATTTACATTCTTTTGAGATGAATACGAGGTATACATAACACACCACAATGAATATTATATCTTATCATGATACATAGAAATGAGATGCGATATCGCGGTTTAGGAAGCATTAGAATTCTATTGCTTCGATACATATACATCTGCCAACGCTATTTCCTAGCAAGGAAGTGTCGCATTTACGTTCTTTTGAAGTGTATGCGAGTTATACATGACACTACGCAATGAATATTATATCTTAACATGAAACATAGAAATGAGAAACGATATCGCGTTTTAACACATTGCGGACGGGTGACGAGATATCTCGTTTTTAGAAAACTAAACGTTGCGAACGGGTCACCATATATCTAGTTTTCACGTTTTTTTTATTCAGTCGGCAACTGAGCAAGGAGCTGCATATGTTTCTGTTACGTTACGATGGTATCGAAGTCTCTCGCATTCCGAAACCAAAGCGAAACAACTGAATCATTCCTTAAATTTATGAAAAAGCAGTCATTATAGTGTAACGTCCGCCGTACCTCGCGGTACCTCCTTCACCCCCTGGCAGAGCCACACGCATCGCCTGTCGCCACCACAAAGACGAGCTTACCGAGTATACGATCGCCGAGCTAAGGCAGCCACCCCCGCAACCAGGAGTTGGACCACACGACCGCGCTACGACGCGTGCCTTCCAGACAGCTGGAGCACGAGCGAGCCACAGCCTCCGCACGAGGACCATTCCACGTATCAGGAAGAGTCGCCCGCCGTTACGCACCCGTACCCATACTTTGCATATCATTATAATTATAATTAAGCGAATCCTAGAACTTAAGCACACGACACTCCATGTACGCACACGACACAACACACACAACCTAGCATAAGGCGTTTCATGTGTTATTCTAATTTTTAAGATCATAATTAATCCTAATAAGAAGTAAGCGAAGCGCCCGACGCGCACGGCTCACGCCGGACGCGCTCGCCCTACCACGACCGTCCATCCCACTCTGGGGACCTGCGACTCGCGCGCCGCGCGATCCGAGGAGGTCGCGGGCCCGCGAGCTGATAGTCAGTACGAGTCATCCGCTCCAAGCGAGCGGACCTCCCTCAAATCCAATCTCTAGTTCGAGCCATTCGCTCCAAGCGAGCACTCCTTTATCATAATCCAATCTTACTATTTCAACTTAAACTCTAATTCAATTCAAGTCCTTATTCTAAACTCTAATTATCGTATCCTAGTACTTAGTCAACTTTAGCATAGGGAAGTATCAGTGTAAGCTTAGTTTTATTTAGAATATACTTTATTTTTACCAGTACTACAATTCTCATCATTCTAAATATTCCTTGCCTTATTATTATTATAAATTCATTCATTGCGAAGTCTTCCACGAGTTCACGCGTCTTCAAGAACATTCACAAGCTCCGAACTTTAGTCAAACTTGGTAATCGATCAGTTATAGCCCACCGCCGCTTAGCTGCATCGACCCACAGCGAGGCTAGAGCAAGGACACTCGTCGAATTTCCATATTTCTAGACCGGTAAACTAGAGCGGACCGCCGCCTAGTGGACCCGTATCTGGACTTTTGGAAACCGACTCGAATGCGTCATTCCGGTACAACTAAACGAACTCGTCGCGCGGGAAGGAAGAACTACTTGCGTTCACTTGTGCGCGGATACGTTGGTACAGCCGAGTGCAATACCACTGCAACGTCTCATCTTCCGCCGCACGCCGATCGGACAGCCGTCCCGCACCGCCGCATCCATCGCCGATCCACTTGACCGAGCCGATCCATCCCCGAGGTCAGCCCACCTGGGTACTCGTCCCGCTGACAATCACGCCTCACCGACCGTACGCAGGGATTATACCTGTGGGCGATCCGTGCCGACGACGATACCTGCAACAAGGGTACTAAATATTAGCAGCTGTCAAGACATCAAAGGTAAGGTCATATTTTCTTATCCGCGTTCGTGCCTTTTGATACGTGTTTCGCGAGCCAGAAAGAACCCGGTCTTCGTCGCAATTCCGCGAGCCGAACCGTTCGAGGCTGCGTGTCGCTCCCGGTAAACGATAAGTTTTCGCGACCCGTGACGTGACAATAGCCATTGCCGGCTGATCTGTGCGGATCGTCGTACGTATCGTATCTTATAAAGTGTTTCATTGATCTGCATTTTAGAATTTCAAACTTCGTGTTTTAAAATTGGAAGGTAACAGGTTTTTGAGTACTATCTATATTTTCAATCAACCTGTTACTGATAATGGATAACAAAAATTTATTTTATGAATTAGCCCTCTATAAAAGAAGCGAAATGACGCATAGATGTAATGAAAACAGATATACAGATATATGAACTATATGTATACCATTATTTAAAAATAATAAATGCCCTCTATAAAAGAAGCGAAATGACGCATAGATGTAATGAAAACAGATATACAGATATATGAACTATATGTATACCATTATTTAAAAATACTAAATGCAAATTAAGTAAAATGCGTATCCACTTACTGTCACATGCCAAGCATGTTTTTGGAGCGTTCGAAAATCTGCGATCCGTGAGGGCGCGTTGAACGCGCAGCGCCCCGTCCTCAACGTGTTAAGAAGCATTAGAACTCTATTGCCTCGATAAGTACACATCTGCAAACGCTATATCCTAGCAAGGAAGTGTCGCATTTACATTCATTTGAAGTGTATACGAGGTATACATGACACTTCGCAATGAATATTGTACCTTATCATGAAACATAGAAATAAGATGCGATATCGCGATTTAAGAAGCATTAGAACTCTATTGCTTCGATACGTAGGCGTCTGCAAACGCTATTTCCTAGCAAGGAAGTGTCGCATTTACATTCTTTTGAAGTGAATACGAGGTATACATAACACGCTACAATGAATATTATATCTTATCATGAAACATAGAAATGAAATGCGATATCGCGATTTAAGAAGCATTAGAAATCTATTGCTTCGATACGTAGGCTTCTGCAAACCCTATTTCCTAGCAAGGAAGTGTCGTATTTACATTCTTTTGGAGAGAATACGAGGTATTCATGAGACTCCGCAATGAGTATTATATCTTATCCTAATACACAAGTGAGGTGCTATATCTCGTTTTAAGAAACATTAGAACCCTATTGCTTCGATACTTAGATATTTGCCAACGTTACTTCCTAGGAATGAAGTGTCGCCTTTTAATTCGTTTGAAGTGTATGCGTGGTATGCAAGACCCTTCGCAATGAATATTATATCTTATCATGAAACATAGAAATGAGATGCGTTATCGCGTTTTGAGATGTTTTAGAACTCTAATGCTACGATACGTAGACATCTGCAAACGCTATTTCCTAGCAAGGAAGTGTCCAATTAACATTCATTTGAAATGTAGACGAGGTATACATAGCACTTCGCAATGAATATTGTATCTTATCTTGAAACATAGAAATGAGATGCGACATCGCGTTTTAAGAAGCATTAGAACTCTATTGCTACGATACGTAGACATCTGCCAACGATATTTCCTGGCAAGGAAGTGTGGCGTTTTCATTCTTTTGAAGTGTATGCGAGGTATACGTGACACTTCGCAATGAATATTAGATCTTATCATGAAACATAGAAATGAGATGCGATATCGCGATTTAAGGGGCATTAGAACTCTATTGCTTTGATACGTAGACATCTGCAAACGCTATTTCCTAGCAAGGAAGTGTCGCATTTATATTCATTTGAAGTGTATGCTAGGTATACATGACACTTCGCAATGAATATTATATCTTATCATGAGACATAGAAATGATATGCGATATCGCGTATTAAGGAGCATTAGAAATCTATTGCTTCGATACGTAGATATCTGCAAACGCTATTTCCTAGCTAGGAAGTGTGGCATTTACATTCTTTTGAAGCGAATACGATGTATACATAGCAATCCACAATGAATATTATATCTTATCACGAAACATAGAAATGAAATGCGATATCGCGATTTAAGAAGCATTAGAACTCCATTGCTTCGATACGTAGACATCTGCAAACGCTACTTCCTAGCAAGGAAGTGTGGCGTTTTCATTCTTTTGAAGTGTATGCGAGGTATACATGACACTTCGCAATGAACATTAGATCTTATCATGAAACATAGAAATGAGATGCGATATCGCGTATTAAGGAGCATTAGAACTCTATTGCTTAGATACGGAGATATCTGCAAATGCTATTTCCTAGCAAGGAAGTGTCGCATTTACATTCATTCGAAGTGAATACGAGGTATACATAACCCTGCACAATGATTATTATATCTTATCATGAAACATAGAAGTGAGATGCGATACCGCGATTTAAGAAGCATTAGAATCCTATTGCTTCGATACGTAGACATCTGCAAACGCTCCTTTCTAGCAAGGAGGTCTCGCATTTACATTCTTTTGATGTGAATACGGGGTATACATGACACTTCGCTATTAATATTATATCTTATCATGAAGCATAGAAATGAGATGCGATATCGCGATTTTAGAAGCATTGGAACTCTATTGCTTCGATACGTAGACATCTGCAAGCGCTATTTCCTAGCAAGGAAGTGCCGCATTTACATTCATTTGAAGTGTATGCAAAGTATACAAGACACTTCGCAATGGATATTATCTATTATCACGAAACTTAGTAATGAGATGCGATATCTCGTTTTACGAAGCATTAGAACTGCATTGTTTCGATACGTAGACATCTGGAAACGCTACTTCCTAGCAATGAAGTGTCGCATTTACATTCATTTCAAAGCTATGCGATGTATAAGTGTAAGTACAAATATAAGTATAAGTAGCTTGTTTTAAGAAGCTTTAGAACTCTATTCCTACGGTGCGTAGACATCTGCAAACGCTATTTAATAGCAGGGAAGTGTCGCATTTACATTCTTTTGAAGTGATTACGAAGTATACATGACACTTCACAATGAATATTATATGTTATCATGAAACATAGAAATGAGATGCTATATCGCGTTTTAAGAAGCATTAGAACACAATTTCTGCGATACGTAGACATCTGCAAACGCTATTACCTAGATATGAAGTGTCCCATTTACATTCATTTGAAGTGTTTGCGAAGTATACATAACACTTCGCATTGAATATAATATCTTGTCATGAAACATAGAAATGAGATGCGATATCGCGATTTAAGAAGCATTAGAACTCTATTGCTCCGATACGTAAACATCTGGAAACGTAATTTCCTAGAAAGGATGTGTTGCATTTACATTCAATTGAAGTGTAGACAAGGAACACAGAACACTTCGCAATGAATATTATATCTTATCATAAGACATAGAAATGTGATGCGATATCAAGTTTTAAGATGCACGAGATCTCTATTGCTTCGATACGTAGACATCTGCAACACGCTATTTCCCAGCAAGGAAGATACGCATTTACATTCATTTGAAGTGTATGCGAGGTATACATGACACTTCGCAATGAATATTAAATCTTTTCGTGAAAAATTAAAATGAGATGTAATATCGCGTTTTAAGAAGCGTTAGAATTCTATTGCTTCGATACGTAGACATCTGCAAACGCTATTTCGTAGCAAGGAAGTGTCGCATTTACATTCTTTTGAAGCGAGTACGAGGTATACATAGCAATCCACAATGAATATTGTATCTTATCACGAAACATACAAATGAGATGCGATATCGCGTTGGTAGAAGCGCTAGAACTCTAATGCTACGATACGTAGACATCTGCAAACGCTATTTCCTAGCAATGAAGTGTCGCATTTACATTCATTTGAAGTGCATGCGAGGTATAAGTGACACTTCGCAATGATTATTTTATGTTTCCATGAAACATAGAAATGAGATGCGATACTGCGTTTTACGAAACATTAGATCTCTATTGCTACGATACGTAGGCTTCTGCAAACGCTTTTCCCTAGCCAGGAAGTGTCGCATTTACATTCTTTTGAAGTGAGTACGAGGTATACATGTAACTTCGCAATGAATATTATATCTTATCATGAAACATAGAAATGAGATGTGATATCGCGTTTTGAGAACCATTAGAACTCTATTGCTACGATACGTAGATATCTGGAAACACTATTTCCTAGCAAGGTTGTGCCGCATTTACATTCTTTTGAAGTGAATACGAAGTATACACAACACTCCACGTTGAATATTATACCTTATCGCAAAACATATAATTGCTTCGATAGGGAGACATCTGCAATCGCTATTTCCTAGCGAGGAAGTGTCGCATTGACATTCTTTTGAAGTGAATACGAGGTATACATGTAACTTCGCAGTGAATATTATATCTTATCATGAAACATATTTATGAGATGCGATATCGCGTTTTCAGAAGCATTAGAACACTGCTTCTGCGATACGTAGACATCTGCAAACGCTATTTCCTAGAAAGGAAGTGTCGCATTTACATTCTTTTGAAGTTAATACGAGGTATACATGACAGTTCGCAATGAATATTATATATCATCATGAAACATAGAAATGAGGTGCGACATCTCGTTTTAAGAAGCATTAGAACTCTATTGTTTCCATTCCTAGTCATCTTGAAACGCTATTTCCTAGCAACGAAGTGTCGCATTTACATTCTTTTGAAGTGAATACAGGGTATACATGACACATCGCAATGAATATTATATCTTATCATGAAACATAGAGATTAGATGCGTTATCGCGTTTTAAGAAACATTAGAACTGTATTGCTACGATACGTAAGCATCTGCAAACGCTATTTCCTAGAAAGGAAGTGTCGCATTTACATTCTTTTGAAGTGTATGCGAGGTATACATGACACTTCGCAATGAATATTAGATCTTATCATGAAACATAGAAATGAGATGCGATATCGCGTATTAAGGAGCATTAGAACTCTATTGCTTAGATACGGAGATATCTGCAAATGCTATTTCCTAGCAAGGAAGTGTAGCATTTACATTCATTCGAAGTGAATACGAGGTATACATAACCCTGCACAATGATTATTATATCTTATCATGAAACACAGAAGTGAGATGCGATACCGCGATTTAAGAAGCATTAGAATCCTATTGCTTCGATACGTAGACATCTGCAAACGCTCCTTTCTAGCAAGGAGGTCTCGCATTTACATTCTTTTGATGTGAATACGGGGTATACATGACACTTCGCTATTAATATTATATCTTATCATGAAGCATAGAAATGAGATGCGATATCGCGATTTTAGAAGCATTGGAACTCTATTGCTTCGATACGTAGACATCTGCAAGCGCTATTTCCTAGCAAGGAAGTGCCGCATTTACATTCATTTGAAGTGTATGCAAAGTATACAAGACACTTCGCAATGGATATTATCTATTATCACGAAACTTAATAATGAGATGCGATATCTCGTTTTACGAAGCATTAGAACTGCATTGTTTCGATACGTAGACATCTGGAAACGCTACTTCCTAGCAATGAAGTGTCGCATTTACATTCATTTCAAAGCTATGCGATGTATAAGTGTGAGTACAAGTATAAGTATAAGTAACTTGTTTTAAGAAGCTTTAGAACTCTATTGCTACGGTGCGTAGACATCTACAAACGCTATTTAATAGCAGGGAAGTGTCACATTTACATTCTTTTGAAGTGAATACGAAGTATACATGACACTTCTCAATGAATATTATATGTTGTCTCGAAACATAGAAATGGGATGCGATATCTCGTTTGAAGAAGCATTAGAAATCTATTGCTTCGATTCGTAGACATCTGCAAACGCTACTACCTTGCAAGGAATTGTCACATTTACATTCATTTCAAGGGTATGCGATGTATAAGTGTAAGTACAAATATAAGTATAAGTAACTTGTTTTAAGAAGCTTTAGAACTCTATTCCTACGGTGCGTAGACATCTGCAAACGCTATTTAATAGCAGGGAAGTGTCGCATTTACATTCTTTTGAAGTGATTACGAAGTATACATGACACTTCACAATGAATATTATATGTTATCATGAAACATAGAAATGAGATGCTATATCGCGTTTTAAGAAGCATTAGAACACAATTTCTGCGATACGTAGACATCTGCAAACGCTATTACCTAGATATGAAGTGTCCCATTTACATTCAATTGAAGTGTATGCGAGGTATAAGTGACACTTCGCACTGATTATTTTATCTTACCATGAAACATAGAAATGAGATGCGATATCGCGATTTAAGAAGCATTAGAACTCCATTGCTTCGATACGTAGACATCTGCAAACGCTACTTCCTAGCAAGGAAGTGTGGCATTTTCATTCTTTTGAAGTGTCTGCGAGGTATACATGACACTTCGCAATGAATATTAGATCTTATGATGAAACATAGAAATGAGATGCGATATCGCGATTTAAGAAGCATTAGAACTCTATTGCTTTGATACGTAGACATCTGCAAACGCTATTTCCTAGCAAGGAAGTGTCGCATTTATATTCATTTGAAGTGTATGCTAGGTATACATGACACTTCGCAATGAATATTATATCTTATCATGAGACATAGAAATGATATGCGATATCGCGTATTAAGGAGCATTAGAAATCTATTGCTTCGATACGTAGATATCTGCAAACGCTATTTCCTAGCTAGGAAGTGTGGCATTTACATTCTTTTGAAGCGAATACGATGTATACATAGCAATCCACAATGAATATTATATCTTATCACGAAACATAGAAATGAGATGCGATATCGCGATTTAAGAAGCATTAGAACTCCATTGCTTCGATACGTAGACATCTGCAAACGCTACTTCCTAGCAAGGAAGTGTGGCATTTTCATTCTTTTGAAGTGTATGCGAGGTATACATGACACTTCGCAATGAACATTAGATCTTATCATGAAACATAGAAATGAGATGCGATATCGCGTATTAAGGAGCATTAGAACTCTATTGCTTAGATACGGAGATATCTGCAAATGCTATTTCCTAGCAAGGAAGTGTCGCATTTACATTCATTCGAAGTGAATACGAGGTATACATAACCCTGCACAATGATTATTATATCTTATCATGAAACATAGAAGTGAGATGCGATACCGCGATTTAAGAAGCATTAGAATCCTATTGCTTCGATACGTAGACATCTGCAAACGCTACTTTCTAGCAAGGAGGTCTCGCATTTACATTCTTTTGATGTGAATACGGGGTATACATGACACTTCGCTATTAATATTATATCTTATCATGAAGCATAGAAATGAGATGCGATATCGCGATTTTAGAAGCATTGGAACTCTATTGCTTCGAAACGTAGACATCTGCAAGCGCTATTTCCTAGCAAGGAAGTGCCGCATTTACATTCATTTGAAGTGTATGCAAAGTATACAAGACACTTCGCAATGGATATTATCTATTATCACGAAACTTAGTAATGAGATGCGATATCTCGTTTTACGAAGCATTAGAACTGCATTGTTTCGATACGTAGACATCTGGAAACGCTACTTCCTAGCAATGAAGTGTCGCATTTACATTCATTTCAAAGCTATGCGATGTATAAGTGTGAGTACAAGTATAAGTATAAGTAACTTGTTTTAAGAAGCTTTAGAACTCTATTGCTACGGTGCGTAGACATCTACAAACGCTATTTAATAGCAGGGAAGTGTCACATTTACATTCTTTTGAAGTGAATACGAAGTATACATGACACTTCTCAATGAATATTATATGTTGTCTCGAAACATAGAAATGGGATGCGATATCTCGTTTGAAGAAGCATTAGAAATCTATTGCTTCGATTCGTAGACATCTGCAAACGCTACTACCTTGCAAGGAATTGTCACATTTACATTCATTTCAAGGGTATGCGATGTATAAGTGTAAGTACAAATATAAGTATAAGTAACTTGTTTTAAGAAGCTTTAGAACTCTATTCCTACGGTGCGTAGACATCTGCAAACGCTATTTAATAGCAGGGAAGTGTCGCATTTACATTCTTTTGAAGTGATTACGAAGTATACATGACACTTCACAATGAATATTATATGTTATCATGAAACATAGAAATGAGATGCTATATCGCGTTTTAAGAAGCATTAGAACACAATTTCTGCGATACGTAGACATCTGCAAACGCTATTACCTAGATATGAAGTGTCCCATTTACATTCAATTGAAGTGTATGCGAGGTATAAGTGACACTTCGCACTGATTATTTTATCTTACCATGAAACATAGAAATGAGATGCGATATCGCGATTTAAGAAGCATTAGAACTCCATTGCTTCGATACGTAGACATCTGCAAACGCTACTTCCTAGCAAGGAAGTGTGGCATTTTCATTCTTTTGAAGTGTCTGCGAGGTATACATGACACTTCGCAATGAATATTAGATCTTATGATGAAACATAGAAATGAGATGCGATATCGCGATTTAAGAAGCATTAGAACTCTATTGCTTTGATACGTAGATATCTGCAAATGATATTTCCTAGCAAGGAAGTGTCGCATTTACATTCTTTTGAAGTGAACACGAGGTATATATAGCACTCCACAATGAATATTACATCTTATCATGAAACATAGACGTGAGACGCGATATCGCGATTTAAGAAGCATTAGATCTCTATTGCTACGATATGCAGACATCTGCAAACGCTATTTCCTAGCAAGGATGTGTCGCATTTACATTCTTTTGAAGTGAATATGAGGTGCACATGACACTTCGCAGTGAATATTATATCTTATCATGAAACATAGGAATAAGATGCGACATTTCGTTTTAAGAAGCATTAGAACTCTATTGTTTCGATACGTAGACATCTGGAAACGCGATTTCCCAGCAAGAAAGTGTCGCATTAACATTCTTTTTAAGTGAATGCGAGGTATACATGACATTTCGCAATGAGTATTATAACTTAACGTGAAACATAGAAGTGAAATGCTATATTGCGTTTTAAGATGCGTTAGAACCCTATTCCTTCGATGCGTAGACATCTGCAAACGCTATTTCCTAGCAATGAAGTGTCACATTTACATTCATTTGAAGTGTATGCGTGGTATACATGACACTTCGCAATGAATATTATATGTCATCATGACACATAGAAATGAGATGCGATATTGCGATTTAAGAAGCATAGGACCTCTATTGCTTCGATACGCAGACATCTGCCAACACTATTTCCTAGCAGGGAAGTGTCGCATTTCGTTTCGTTTGAAGTGACTACGAAGTATACAAACACTGCACGATGAATATTATATCTTATCATGAAACATAGAAATGAGATGCGATATCGCGATTTAACAAGCATTGGAATTCTAATGCTTCGATACGTAGACAACTGCAAACGCAACATCCTAGCAAGGAAGTGTCGCATTTACATTCATTTGAAGTGTTTGCGAAGTATACATAACACTTCGCATTGAATATAATATCTTGTCATGAAACATAGAAATGAGATGCGATATCGCGATTTAAGAAGCATTAGAACTCTATTGCTCCGATACGTAAACATCTGGAAACGTAATTTCCTAGAAAGGATGTGTTGCATTTACATTCAATTGAAGTGTAGACAAGGAACACAGAACACTTCGCAATGAATATTATATCTTATCATAAGACATAGAAATGTGATGCGATATCAAGTTTTAAGATGCACGAGATCTCTATTGCTTCGATACGTAGACATCTGCAACACGCTATTTCCCAGCAAGGAAGTGTCGCATTTACATTCATTTGAAGTGTATGCGAGGTATACATGACACTTCGCAATGAATATTAAATCTTTTCGTGAAAAATTAAAATGAGATGTAATATCGCGTTTTAAGAAGCGTTAGAATTCTATTGCTTCGATACGTAGACATCTGCAAACGCTATTTCGTAGCAAGGAAGTGTCGCGTTTACATTCTTTTGAAGCGAGTACGAGGTATACACAGCAATCCACAATGAATATTGTATCTTATCACGAAACATACAAATGAGATGCGATATCGCGTTGGTAGAAGCGCTAGAACTCTAATGCTACGATACGTAGACATCTGCAAACGCTATTTCCTAGCAATGAAGTGTCGCATTTACATTCATTTGAAGTGCATGCGAGGTATAAGTGACACTTCGCAATGATTATTTTATGTTTCCATGAAACATAGAAATGAGATGCGATACTGCGTTTTACGAAACATTAGATCTCTATTGCTACGATACGTAGGCTTCTGCAAACGCTTTTCCCTAGCCAGGAAGTGTCGCATTTACATTCTTTTGAAGTGAGTACGAGGTATACATGTAACTTCGCAATGAATATTATATCTTATCATGAAACATAGAAATGAGATGTGATATCGCGTTTTGAGAACCATTAGAACTCTATTGCTACGATACGTAGATATCTGGAAACACTATTTCCTAGCAAGGTTGTGCCGCATTTACATTCTTTTGAAGTGAATACGAGGTTATGACAGCACTCTGCAATGAATATTATATCTTATAATGAAACATAGAAATGAGATGCGATATCGCGATTTAAGCAGCATTAGGAATCTATTGCTTCGATACGTAGACATCTGCAAACGCTATTTCCTAGCAAGGAAGTGTCGCATTTACATTCTTTTGATGTGAATACGAGGTTCACATGACACTCCGCAATGAATAATATATCTTATCATGAAACATAGAAATGAGATGCGATTACGCTATTTAAGAAGCAATAGATCTCTATTGCTTCAATACGTAGACATCTGCCAACGGTATTTCCTAGCAAGGAAGTGTCGCATTTACATTCATTTGAAGTGAATACGAGGTATACATGACACTTGGCATTTAATATTGTATCTTATCATGATACATAGAAATGAGATGCGATATCGTGATTTAAATGGCATTAGAAATCTATTGCTACGATACGTAGACATCTGCAAACGCAATTTCCTAGCATGGAAGTGTCACATTTACAATCTTTCGAAGTGAATACGAGGTACACATAACACTAAACAATGAAAATTATATCTTACCATGAAACATAGAAATGAGATGCGATATCTCGTTCTAAGAAGCGTTGGAACTCCATTGCTTCGCTACGTAGACATCTGGCAACGCTATTTCCTAGGAAGGAAGTGTCGCAGTTACATCCTTTTGATGTCAATACGAGGTATACATAACACTCCACAATGAATATTATATCTTATCTTGAAACGTAGAAATGAGATGCGATACCGCGATTTAAGCAGCATTAGAAATCTATTGCTACGATACGTAGACATCTGCAAACGCTATCAAATAGCAAGGTAGTGCCGCACTTACATTCATTTGAAGTGAATACGAGGTATACATAACACTTCGCAATGATTATTATATCCTATCGTGAAACATAGAAATGAGATGCGATTACGCGATATAAGAAGCACCAGAACTCTATTGCTACGATACGTGGAAATCTGCAAACGCTATTTCCTAGCAAGGGAGTGTCGCATTTACATTCATTTGATATGTATGCGAGGAATACATGACACTTCGCAATGAATATTATATCTTATCACGAAACATAGAAATGAGATGCGATATAAGAAGTATTGGGAATCTATTGCTTCGGTACGTAGACATCTGCAAACGCTACTTCCTAGAAAGGAAGTGTCGCATTTACATTCATTTGAAGTGTATGCGAGGTATACAAGACACTTCGCAATGAGTAATATATCTTATCAAGAAACATAGAAATGAGATGCGATATAAGAAGTATTGGGAATCTATTGCTTCGGTACGTAGACATCTGCAAACGCTACTTCCTAGAAAGGAAGTGTCGCATTTACATTCTCTTGAAGCGAATACGAGGTATACATGACACTCCGCAATGAATATTATATCTTATAATGGAACATAGAAATGAGATGCTATATCGCGTTTTAAGATGAATTAGAACTCTATTTCTACGATGCGTAGACATCTGCGGACGCTGTATCCTAGCAAGGAAGTGTCGCATTTACATTCTTTTGAAGTGTAGACGAGATATACATATCACTGCACAATGAATATTATATCTTATCATGAAACATAGAAATGAGATGCGATATCGCGACTTAAGAAGCGTTAGAACGCTATTGCTACGATACGTAGACATCTGCAAACGCTATTTCCTAGCATGGAAGTGTCGCATCTACATTCATTTGAAGTGTATCTGAGGTATACAAGACACTTCGCATTGAATATTACATCTTATCGTGACACATACAAATGAGATGCGATATCGCGTTTTGAGAAGCATTAAAATCCTAATGCTACGATACGTAGACATGCAAACGCTATCTCCTAGGAAGGAAGTGTCGCATTTACATTCATTTGAAGTGTATGCGAGGTATACATGACACATCGCAAGGAATATTATATCCTATCATGAAACATATAAATGAGATGCGATATCGCGTTTTAAGAAGCATTAGAACTCTATTGCTACGATACGTATATATCTGAAACCGCTAATTCCTAGCAAGGAAGTGCCGCATTTACATTCATTCGAAGTGTATGCGAGGTATACATGACACTTCGCAATGAATATTATATCTTATCATGAAACATAGAAATGAGAAGCGATATTGCGATTTAAGAAGCAGTAGATCTCTATTGCTTCGATACGTAGACATCTGCCAACGCTATTTCCTAGCAAGGAAGTGTCGCATTTACATTCATTTGAAGTGTATGCGAGGTATACAAGACACTTCGCAATGAATATTGTATCTTATCATGAAACATAGACATGAGATGCGATGTCGCGTTTTAAGAAGAATTAGAACTCTATTTCTACGGTACGTAGACATCTGCAGACGCTATTTCCTAGCAAGGAAGTGTCGCATTTACATTCTTTTGAAGTGTAGACGAGATATACATATCACAGCACAATGAATATTATATCTAATCATGAAATATAGAAATGAGATGCGATATCGCGATCTAAGGAGCATTAGAACTCTAATGCTACGATACGTAGACAACTGCAAACGCTATTAGCTTGCAAGGAAGTGTCGCATTCACATTCATTTGAAGTGTATGCGATTTATACAGGACACTTCGCAATGATTATTATATATTATCATGAAACATAGAAATGAGATGTGATATCGCGTTTTGAGAAGCATTAGAACTCTAATGCTACGATACGTAGACATCTGCAAAGGCTATTTCCTAGCAAGGGAGTGTCGCATTTACATTCTTTTGAAGTGAATACGAGGTTATGATAACACTCCACAATGAATATTATATACTTATAATGATACATAGAAATGAGATGCGATGTCGCGTTTTAAGAAGCATTAGAACTCTATTGCTACGATACGTAGACATATGCAGACGCTATTTCCTAGCAAGGGAGTTTCGCATTTACATTCATTTGAATTGTATGCACGGTATACATGAAACTTCGCAATGATTATTATATATTATCATGAAACATAGAAAGGAGATGCGATATCGCATTTTGAGAAGCATTAGAACACAAATCCTACGATACGTAGACATCTGCAAACGCTATTTCCTAGCAATGGAGTGTCGCATTTACATTCTTTTGAAGTGAGGACGAGGTTATGACAACACTCCACAATGAATATTATATACTTATAATGAAACATAGATATGAGATGCGATATCGCGAATTAAGCAGCATTAGGACTCTATTGCTTCGATATGTAGACATCTGCAAACGCTATTTCCTAGCAAGGAATTGTCGCATTTACATTCTCTTGAAGTGAATACGAGGTATACGTAACACTGCACAATGAATATTATATCTTATCATGAAACATAGAAATGATATGCGATATCGCGATTTTAGAAGCATTAGAAATCTATTGTTTCGATACGTAGACATCTGCAAACGCTATTTCCTAGAAAGCAAGTGTCGCATTTACATTGTTTTGAAGTGAATTCGAGGTATACATGACACTTCGTAATGAATATTGTATCTTATCATGAAACATACAAATGAGATGCGATATCGCGTTTTAAGAAGAATTAGAACTCTATTGCTTCGATACGTAGACACCTGCAAACGCTACTTCCTAGCAAGGGAGTGTCGCATTTACATTCTTTTGAAGTGAAGGCGAGGTTATGACAACACTCCACAATGAATATTATATACTTATAATGAAACATAGAAATGAGATGCGTTATCGCGATTTAAGAAGCAGTAGATCTCTATTGCTTCGATACGTAGACATCTGCCAATGCTATTTCCTAGCAAGGAAGTGTCGCATTTACATTCTTTCGAAGTGTAGACGAGATATACATAACACTGCACAATAAATATTATATCTTATCATGAAACATAGAAATGAGATGCCATATCGCGTTTTAAGAAGCATTAGAACTCTATTGCTTCAATACGTAGACATCTGATAACACTATTTCCTAGCAAGGAAGTGTCGCATTTACATTCTTTTGAAGTGAATACGAGGTATACATAACACTGCACAATGAATATTATATCTTATCATAAAACATAGAACTGAGATGAGATATCTCGTTTTAAGAAGCATTAGTACTATGTTGCTTCGATACGTAGATGTCTGCAGACGCTATTTACTAGCAAGGAAGTGTCGCATTTACATTCTTTTGAAGTGTAGACGAGATATACATAACACTGCACATTGAATATTATAACTTATCAGGAAACATACAATTGAGGTGCGATATTGCTATTTAAGTAGCATTGGAACACTATTGCTTCGATACGTAGACAACTGCAGACGCTATTTCCTAGCAAGGAAGTGTTGCATTTACATTATTTTGAAGTGAATACGAGGCATACATAACACTCCACAATGAATATTATATCTTATCATGAAACATAGAAATGAGGAGCGATTTCGCGTTTTAAGAAGCATTAGAACTCTATTGCTTCGATGCGGAGACATCTGCAATCGCTACTTCCTAGCAAGGAAGTGTCGCTTTTACATTCTTTTGAAGCGCATAGGAAGTATACATAACACTCCACAATGAATATTATATCTTATCATGAAACAGAAGTGCGATGCGATATCGCGATTTAAGAGGGATTAGAACTCTATTGCTTCGATACGTAGACATCTGCAAATGCTATTTCCTAGCAAGGAAGTGTCGCATTTACATTCTTTTGATGTGAATACGAGGTATACATGATACTCCGCAATGAATATTATATCTTATCATGAAACATAGAAATGAGGTGCGATATGGTGATTTAAAAAGCATTAGAACTCTATTGCTACAATACGTAGACATCTGCAAACGCTATCTAAGAGCAAGGAAGTGTCCCATTTACATTCCTTTGAAGTGAATACGAGGTATACATAACACTACACAATGATTACTATATCTTATCATGAAACATAGAAATGAGATGCGACATCGCGTTTTAAGAAGCGTTAGAACTCCACTGCTTCGATACGCACATTTCTGCAAACGCTATTTCCTAGCAAGGAAGTGTCGCATTTACATTCATTTGAAGTGTATGCGAGGTATACATGACACTTAGCAATGAATATTATATCTTATCATGAAACATAGAAATGAGATGCGATATCGCCTTTTAAGGAGCATTAGAACTCTACAGCTACAATACGTAGATATCTGCAGACGCAATTTCCTAGCAAGGAAGTGTCGCATCTACATTCATTTGAAGTGTATGCGAGGTATAGAAGACACTTCGCATTGAATATTACATCTTATCATGACACATACAAATGAGATGCGATATCGCGTTTTGAGAAGCATTAAAATCCTAATGCTACGATACGTAGACATCTGCAAACGCTATTTCCTATGAAGGAAGTGTCGCATTTACATTCATTTGAAGTGTATGCGAGGTATACATGACACATCGCAAGGAATATTATATCTTATCATGAAACATATAAATGAGATGCGATATCACGTTTTGAGAAGCATTAGAACTCTATTTCTTCGATACGTAGACATCTGCAAACGCTATTTCCTAGCAAGGAAGTGTCGCATTTACATTCTTTTGAAGTGAATACAGGGTATACATGACACATCGCAATCAATATTATATCTTATCATGAAACATAGAAATGAGATGCGATATCCCGTTTTAAGAATTATTAGAACTCTATTGCTTCGATACGTTGAGATCTGCAAACGCTATTTCCTGGCAAGGAAGTGTCGCATTTACATTCATTTGATGTGTATGCGAGGTACAAGTGACACTTGGTAATGAATATTGTAGCTTATCATGACACAAAGAAGTGAGATGCGATATCGCGATTTAAGGGGCATTAGAACTCTATTGCTGCGATACGTAGACATCTGCAAACGCTATTTCCTAGCAAGGAATTGTCGCATTTACATTCCTTTGAAGTAAATACGAGGTATACATAACAGTGCACAATGAATATTATATCTTATCATGAAACATAGAAATGAGTGGCGATATCACGATTTAAGAAGCATTAGAACCCTATTGCTTCGATACGGAGACATCTGCAAACGCTATTTCCTAGAAAGGAAGTGTCGCATTTACATTCTTTTGAATTTAATACGTGGTATACATGACACTTCGCAATGAATATTATATCTTATCATGAAACATAGAAATGAGATGCGATATCCCGTTTTAAGAATTATTAGAACTCTATTGCTTCGATACGTTGAGATCTGCAAACGCTATTTCCTGGCAAGGAGGTGTCGCATTTACATTCATTTGAATTGTATGCGAGGTATAAGTGACACTTGGTAATGAATATTATATCTTATCATGAGAGATAGAAAGGGGATGCGATATCGCGTTTTAAGAAGCATTAGAACTCTATTGCTACGATACGTAAACATCTGGCAACGCTATTTCCTAGAAGGGATGTGTCGCATTTACATTCTTTTCAAGTGAATACGAGGTATACATAACACTCCACAATGAATATTATATCTTGTCATGAAACATAGAAATGAGATGCGATATCCCGTTTTAGAAAGCATTAGAACCCTATTGCTGTAATACGTAGACATCTGCAAACGCTATTTAATAGGAAGGAAGTGTCGCTATTACATTCTTTTGAAGTGAATACGAAGTATACATAACACTCCAGAATGAATATTATATCTTATCATGAAACACAGAAATGAGATGCCATATCACGATCTAAGAAGCATTAGAACCCTATTGCTGTAATATGTAGAAATCTGGAAACGCTATTTCCTAGCAAGGAAGTGTTGCATTCACTTTCTTTTGGAGTGAATACGAGGTATACATGACACTTCGCAATGAATATTATATCTTATCATGGAACATAGATATGAGATGCGATATCTCGTTTTAAGATGCATTAGAACTCTAATTCTTCGATACGTAGACATCTGGAAAAGCTATTTCCTAGCAAGGAAGAGTCGCATTTACATTCTTTTTAAGTGTAGACGAGGAATACATAACACTACGTAATGAATATTATATCTTATCATGAAACATAGAAATGAGATGCGACATCGCGTTTTAAGAAGCATTAGAACACTATTGCTTCGATACGTAGACATCTGGAAACGTAATTTTCTAGGAAGGAAGTGTCGGGTTTACATTCATTTGAAGTGTGTGCGAGGTATACATGACACTTCGCAATGAATATTATATCTTACCATGAAACATAGAAAATAAATGCGATATCTCCTTTTAAGAAGCACTAGAACTCTATTGCTTCGATATGTAGTCATCTGCAAACGCTACTTCTTAGCAAGGAAGTGTCGCATTTACATTGTTTTGAAGTGAATACGAGGTATACACGACACTTCGCAATGAATATTGTATCTTATCATGAAACATAGACATGAGATGCGATGTCGCGTTTTAAGAAGAATTAGAACTCTATTTCTACGGTACGTAGACATCTGCAGACGCTATTTCCTAGCAAGGAAGTGTCGCATTTACATTCTTTTGAAGTGTAGACGAGATATACATATCACAGCACAATGAATATTATATCTAATCATGAAATATAGAAATGAGATGCGATATCGCGATCTAAGAAGCATTAGAACTCTAATGCTACGATACGTAGACAACTGCAAACGCTATTAGCTTGCAAGGAAGTGTCGCTTTCACATTCATTTGAAGTGTATGCGATTTATACATGACACTTCGCAATGATTATTATATATTATCATGAAACATAGAAATGAGATGTGATATCGCGTTTTGAGAAGCATTAGAACTCTAATGCTACGATACGTAGACATCTGCAAAGGCTATTTCCTAGCAAGGGAGTGTCGCATTTACATTATTTTGAAGTGAATACGAGGTTATGATAACACTCCACAATGAATATTATATCTTATCATGAAACATAGAAATGAGATGCGATGTCGCGTTTTAAGAAGCATTAGAACTCTATTGCTACGATACGTAGACATATGCAGACGCTATTTCCTAGCAAGGGAGTTTCGCATTTACATTCATTTGAATTGTATGCAAGGTATACATGAAACTTCGCAATGATTATTATATATTATCATGAAACATAGAAAGGAGATGCGATATCGCATTTTGAGAAGCATTAGAACACAAATCCTACGATACGTAGACATCTGCAAACGCTATTTCCTAGCAATGGAGTGTCGCATTTACATACTTTTGAAGTGAGGACGAGGTTATGACAACACTCCACAATGAATATTATATACTTATAATGAAACATAGATATGAGATGCGATATCGCGAATTAAGCAGCATTAGGACTCTATTGCTTCGATATGTAGACATCTGCAAACGCTATTTCCTAGCAAGGAATTGTCGCATTTACATTCTCTTGAAGTGAATACGAGGTATACGTAACACTGCACAATGAATATTATATCTTATCATGAAACATAGAAATGATATGCGATATCGCGATTTTAGAAGCATTAGAAATCTATTGTTTCGATACGTAGACATCTGCAAACGCTATTTCCTAGAAAGCAAGTGTCGCATTTACATTGTTTTGAAGTGAATTCGAGGTATACATGACACTTCGTAATGAATATTGTATCTTATCATGAAACATACAAATGAGATGCGATATCGCGTTTTAAGAAGAATTAGAACTCTATTTCTACGATACGTAGAAATCTGCAGACGCTATTTCCTAGCAAGGAAGTGTCGCATTTACATTCTTTTGAAGTGTAGACGAGATGTACATATCACTGCACAATGAATATTATATCTTATCATGAAACATATAAATGAGATGCGATATCGCGTTTTAAGAAGCATTAGAACTCTATTGCTTCGATACGTACACCTGCAAACGCTACTTCCTAGCAAGGGAGTGTCGCATTTACATTCTTTTGAAGTGAAGGCGAGGTTATGACAACACTCCACAATGAATATTATATACTTATAATGAAACATAGAAATGAGATGCGTTATCGCGATTTAAGAAGCAGTAGATCTCTATTGCTTCGATACGTAGACATCTGCCAATGCTATTTCCTAGCAAGGAAGTGTCGCATTTACATTCATTTGAAGTGAATACGAGGTATACATGACACTTGGCAATTAATATTGTATCTTATCATGAAACATAGAAATGAGATGCGATATCGCATTTTAAGAAGAATTAGAACACTATTGCTACGATACGTAGACATCTGCAGACGCTATTTCCTAGCAAGGAAGTGTCGCATTTACATTCTTTTGAAGTGTAGACGAGATATACATAACACTGCACAATAAATATTATATCTTATCATGAAACATAGAAATGAGATGCCATATCGCGTTTTGAGAAGCATTAGAACTCTATTGCTTCAATACGTAGACATCTGATAACACTATTTCCTAGCAAGGAAGTGTCGCATTTACATTCTTTTGATGTGAATACGAGGTATACATGATACTCCGCAATGAATATTATATCTTATCATGAAACATAGAAATGAGGTGCGATATGGTGATTTAAAAAGCATTAGAACTCTATTGCTACAATACGTAGACATCTGCAAACGCTATCTAAGAGCAAGGAAGTGTCCCATTTACATTCCTTTGAAGTGAATACGAGGTATACATAACACTACACAATGATTACTATATCTTATCATGAAACATAGAAATGAGATGCGACATCGCGTTTTAAGAAGCGTTAGAACTCCACTGCTTCGATACGCACATTTCTGCAAACGCTATTTCCTAGCAAGGAAGTGTCGCATTTACATTCATTTGAAGTGTATGCGAGGTATACATGACACTTAGCAATGAATATTATATCTTATCATGAAACATAGAAATGAGATGCGATATCGCCTTTTAAGGAGCATTAGAACTCTACAGCTACAATACGTAGATATCTGCAGACGCAATTTCCTAGCAAGGAAGTGTCGCATCTACATTCA
The DNA here is from genome assembly GCF_050948175.1 of Xylocopa sonorina. Classification (NCBI taxonomy): domain Eukaryota; kingdom Metazoa; phylum Arthropoda; class Insecta; order Hymenoptera; family Apidae; genus Xylocopa; species Xylocopa sonorina. The sequence goes on along the minus strand of NW_027490125.1, from coordinate 200,699 downwards.
TTTGAAGTGTATGCGAGGTATAGAAGACACTTCGCATTGAATATTACATCTTATCATGACACATACAAATGAGATGCGATATCGCGTTTTGAGAAGCATTAAAATCCTAATGCTACGATACGTAGACATCTGCAAACGCTATTTCCTATGAAGGAAGTGTCGCATTTACATTCATTTGAAGTGTATGCGAGGTATACATGACACATCGCAAGGAATATTATATCTTATCATGAAACATATAAATGAGATGCGATATCACGTTTTGAGAAGCATTAGAACTCTATTTCTTCGATACGTAGACATCTGCAAACGCTATTTCCTAGCAAGGAAGTGTCGCATTTACATTCATTTGAAGTGTAGACGAGATATACATAATACTGCACAATGAATATTATATATTGTCATGAAACATAGAAATGAGATGCGATATCGCGATTTAAGGAGCATTAGAACTCTATTGCTTTGATACGTAGACATCTGCCATCGCTATGCCCTAGCAAGGAAGTGTTGCACTTACATTCTTTTGAAGTGAATACGAGGTATACATGACACTCCACAATGAATATGATATCTTATCATGAAACATAGAAATGAGATGCGATATCTCGTTTTAAGAAGCATTAGAACTCCTTTGCTTCGATACGTAGACATCTGCCAACGCTATTTCCTAGCAAGGAAGAGTCGCAATAACATTCATTTGAAGAGAATACGAGGTATACATAACACCGCACAATGAATATTATATCTTATAGTGAGAGTTCGAAATGAGATGCTATATCGCGATTTGAGAAGCATTAGAACCCAATTAATACGATACGTAGACATCTGCAATCGCTATATCCTAGCAAGGAATTGTCGCATTTACGCTCTTTTGAAGTAAATACGAGGTATACATGACACTTCGCAATGAATATTATATCTCATCATGAAACATAGAAATGAGGTGCGACATCTCGTTTTAAGAAGCATTAGAACTCTATAGTTTCATACCTAGTCATCTTGAAACGCTATTTCCTAGCAAGGAAGTGTCGCATTTACATTCTTTTGAAGTGAATACAGGGTATACATGACACATCGCAATCAATATTATATCTTATCATGAAACATAGAAATGAGATGCGATATCCCGTTTTAAGAATTATTAGAACTCTATTGCTTCGATACGTTGAGATCTGCAAACGCTATTTCCTGGCAAGGAGGTGTCGCATTTACATTCATTTGAATTGTATGCGAGGTATAAGTGACACTTGGTAATGAATATTATATCTTATCATGAGAGATAGAAAGGGGATGCGATATCGCGTTTTAAGAAGCATTAGAACTCTATTGCTACGATACGTAAACATCTGGCAACGCTATTTCCTAGAAGGGATGTGTCGCATTTACATTCTTTTGAAGTGAATACGAGGTATACATAACACTCCACAATGAATATTATATCTTGTCATGAAACATAGAAATGAGATGCGATATCCCGTTTTAGAAAGCATTAGAACCCTATTGCTGTAATACGTAGACATCTGCAAACGCTATTTAATAGCAAGGAAGTGTCGCTATTACATTCTTTTGAAGTGAATACGAAGTATACATAACACTCCAGAATGAATATTATATCTTATCATGAAACACAGAAATGAGATGCCATATCACGATCTAAGAAGCATTAGAACCCTATTGCTGTAATATGTAGAAATCTGGAAACGCTATTTCCTAGCAAGGAAGTGTTGCATTCACTTCCTTTTGGAGTGAATACGAGGTATACATGACACTTCGCAATGAATATTATATCTTATCATGGAACATAGATATGAGATGCGATATCTCGTTTTAAGATGCATTAGAACTCTAATTCTTCGATACGTAGACATCTGGAAAAGCTATTTCCTAGCAAGGAAGAGTCGCATTTACATTCTTTTTAAGTGTAGACGAGGAATACATAACACTACGTAATGAATATTATATCTTATCATGAAACATAGAAATTAGATGCGACATCGCGTTTTAAGAAGCATTAGAACACTATTGCTTCGATACGTAGACATCTGGAAACGTAATTTTCTAGGAAGGAAGTGTCGGGTTTACATTCATTTGAAGTGTGTGCGAGGTATACATGACACTTCGCAATGAATATTATATCTTACCATGAAACATAGAAAATAAATGCGATATCTCCTTTTAAGAAGCACTAGAACTCTATTGCTTCGATATGTAGACATCTGCAAACGCTACTTCTTAGCAAGGAAGTGTCGCATTTACATTCTTTTGATGTGAATACGAGGTATAAACAACACTCCACAATTAATATTATATCCTATCATGAAACATGGAAATGAGATGCGTTATCTCGATTTAAAAGGCATTAGAACACTATTGCTACTATACGTAGACATCCGCAAACGCTATTTAATAGCAAGGAAGTGTCGGATTTACATTCTTTTGAATTGAATACGTGGTATAAATGACACTTCGCAATGAATGTTATATCTCATCATGAAACATAGAAATGAGATGCGATATCGCGCTTTGAGAAGCATTAGAACACTATTGCTACGATACGTAGGTATCTGGAAACGCTATTTCCCAGCAAGGAAGTGTCGCATTTACATTGTTTTGAAGTGAATACGAGGTATACATGACATTTCGCAATGAATATTATATCTTACCATGAAACATTGAAATGGAATGCGATATCCCGTTTTATGAAGCATTAGAACTCTGTTGCTACGATACGTAGACATCAGAAAACGCTTTTTCCTAGGAAGGAAGTGTCGGATTTACATTCATTTGAAGTGTGTGCGAGGTATAGATGACACTTCGCAATGAATATTATATCTTATCATGAAACATAGGAATGAGATGCGATATCGCGATTTAGGAAGAATTAGAACTCTATTGCTTCGATACGTAGATATCTGCAAACGCATCTTCGTAGTACGGAAGTGTCGCATTTACATTCATTTGATGTGTATCCGAGGTACTGATGACAATTCGCAATGAATATTATATCTCATCATGGGACATAGAAATGAGATGCGATATCGCGTTTTGAGAAGCATTCGAACTCTACTGTTTCGATACGTAGATATCCGCAAACGCTACTGTGACGTCAGGCGTGCCGCCTGCCACCCTCTCAACGCACCACAGCAACCACCCTCACGCGCCTGCACCACCTGCAACACCCAGGCGCAACTCGCCGTCTCTCTCACTCCAGGGGACATACCCTCCGTCTCACTCGCTCCCGCAGAGGTGCTCGCCGTCTCTCTCACTCCAAGGACCTACCCTCCGTCTCACTCGCACCCGCAGAGGTGTTCGCCTTCTCCCTGGCTCCAAGGGCAACACATTCTGTCTCACTCGCACCGAGGACCTCGTGCGTCATCTCGCTCGCACCAAGGACCATGTGCGCTGTCTCGCTCCCACTCAAGGTGCCATCCACCGTCTCACTCTTACCTGCAGGGAAGCTCGCCCTCTCGCTCACTCCAGGGACGTACCAGGTGAATCAACCTCTACGAGATCCGACGACGGGAACCCTCACCGTACAAAGGACTCTACGATTTCACCATCCCAGATCTGCCATGCCCAAAATACTATTTCTAAGATTATTAATTAACATTATATATATACTCCTACATTCTAAGCTCTGTATTCTAAGCTCATAGAATTTACACGACACTACTTCATAACGACTCAAACAACACACATTTTACATTTAAGGCGTAATTTCTAATTTCATACTTGTATCTCTATAATCATAAGAGCGCTAATTAAATAAGCCGCGACGCGCGAGATCGCGACCGCCTCAGCGGCACGCGCCGCTAACCCCACCACGCAACGCCGAGACCCCACTCGGGCGTCCACATACTCCCACCTACGTTCGCACGCGACCGAAGCGCTCCGAGAGTCGAGGAGGTCGCAGACGAATCTTGGGAGACACAGTCAGTCAGTACCGTCAGTACGGTACAGTTCTATCTCGCCTTCGGGCACTTCCAATTCCAAGTCTCTTCCAAGTCGCGCCTTAGGGCCGTCGCGCAGCCTCGATGAGGTTCCTAGTTCTAAAGTCTTTGTTCTAATTCCTAATTCATAGTTAACCTAGTCTTAATACTTAGAAATAATTGTTTTTGTACTCTTTGATTTAGAATATACTTTATTATTTTCCTACCACATCAAGTTCTAGTTCATTCCAACTCCATTTCTAAATTCAATTATATTTTAATACAAATTCTTCCAAGTTCGCAAAAACTTGAGTGTTTATAAACGAACTCTTCGCGCCGGGAGGAAGAATTTAATCCATTATCTCGTGCGGAATACGTTGGTGAAACGCCAGAATTCTTCGTTCATCGACGGACGGCGACATTCATCGCAGCTCCACCGTCACAACGCCGATTTCAGCCAGCCGTACGCCGAATCCTCCCCCGAAAACGACACTCAACGATCGCCACATCTGAAAGCAGAAGAGGGAAATCAGCGAAAGGTAAGTAAAATCCCTCCTTACACGCGTTCGCGATTGTTTATGGTGCCCGCGTCTTGCCAGAATCGACGAACCCGGTCATACGCGTTTTATACCAGACCGAATTTTCGATTAAAAGGCTTGTGTCATACAGCATCCAGGGATACGAATAATTTGTTCGCCAGGACGTGACACTACTTCCTAACACGGAAGTGTCGCATTTACATTCATTTGATGTGTATGCGAGGTATACATGCCACTTTGCAATGAATATTATACCTTATCATGAAACATAGAAATGAGATGGGATATCTCGATTTAAGAAGCATTAGAACTCTACTGCATCGATACGTAGACATCTGCAAACGCAACGTCCTAGCAAGGAAGTGTCGCATTTACATTCTTTTGAAGTGAGTACGAGACACTTCGCAATGAAAATTATATCTTATCATGAAACATAGAAATGAGATGCGATGTCTCGATTTAAGAAGCATTGCAACGCTATTGCTTCGATACCTTGACATCTGCAAACGCTACTTCCTAACAAGGAAGTGTCGCATTTACATTCATTTGAAGTGTATGCGATGAATACGTGACACTTCGCAATAAATATTATATCTTATCATGAAACATAGAAATGAGATGCGATATCGCGTTTTGAGATGCAATAGAAATCTAATGCTAAGATACGCAGAAATCGGCAAACGCTATTTTCTAGCAAGGAAGTGTCGCATTTACATTCATTTGAAGTGAATACGAGGAATACATGAAACTTCGCAATGAATATTATATCTTATCATGAAGCATAGAAATGAGATGCGATATCCCGTTTCAAGAAGCATTAGAACTCTATTGCTTCGATACGTAGACATCTGCAATCGCTATTTCCTACCAAGGAAGTGTCGCATTTACATTCATTTGAAGTGTATGCGAGGTATACATGACACTTCGCTATTAACATTATATCTTATCATGAAGCATAGAAATGAAATGCGATATCCCGTTTCAAGAAGCATTAGAACTCTATTGCTTCGATACGTAGACATCTGCAATCGCTATTTCCTAGCAAGGAAGTGTGGCATGTACATTCATTTGAAGTGTAGGTGAGGCATACATAACACTGCACAATGAATATTATATCTTATCACGAGACATAGAAATGAGACGCGATAACGCGTATTAAGAAGCACTAGAACTCTATTGCTACGATACATAGACATTAGCAGACGCTATTTCCTTGCAAGGAAGTGTCGCATTTACATACTTTTGAAGTGAATACGAGGTATACAGAACACTCCACAATGAATATCATATCTCATCACGAAACATAGAAATGAGGAGCGATATCGCTGGTTAAGAAGCGTTAGAACACTATTGCTTCGATACGTAGACATCTGCAAACGCTACTTCCTAGAAAGGAGGTGTCGTATTTACATTCTTTTGAAGTGAATACGAGGTATACATGACGCTCTCAATGAATATTATATCTTATCATAAAACATAGAAATTAGATGCGATATCTCGTTTTAAGAAGCATTAGAACTCTACTGCTATGATACGTAGATCTCTGCCATCGCTATTTCGTAGCAAGGAAGTGTCGCATTTACATTCACTTGAAGTGAATACGAGGAATACATGAAACTTCGCAATGAATGTTATATCTCATCATGAAACACAGTAATGTGATTCGATTTCCCGTTTCAAGATGCATTAGAACTCTATTGCTTCGATACGTAGACATCTGCAATCGCTGTTTCCTACCAAGGAAGTGTCGCATTTACATTCATTTGAAGAGTATGCGAGGTATACATGACAATCCACAATGAATATTATACCTTATCATGAAACATAGATATGAGATGCGATATCGCGATTTAAAAAGCATTAGAACTCTATTGCTACGACACCTAGACATCTGCAAACGCTATTTCCTAGCAAGGAAGTGTCGCAATTACATTCTCTTGAAGTCACTACGAGGTATACATAACACTCCACAATGAACATTATATCTTATCGTGCAACATAGAAATCAAATGCGATATCGCGTTATGAGAAGCATTACAACCCTATTGTTACGATACGTAAACATCTGCAAACGCTATTTCCTAGCAAGGATGTGTCGCATTTACATATATTTGAAGTGAATACGAGGTATACATGACACTTCGCCATGAATATTAAATCTTATCATGAAACATAGAAATGAGATGCGATAACTCGATTTAAGAAGCATTAGAAATCTATTGCTTCGATACGTAGACATCTGCAAACGTTATTTCCCAGCAGGGCAGTGTCGCATTTACATTCATTTGATGTGTATGCGAGGTATACATGACACTTCGCAATTAATAGTAAATCTTATCATGAAACATGGAAATGAGATGCGATATCGCGTTTTAAGAAGCATTAGAACACTATTGCTTCGAAACGTAGACATCTGGAAACGTAGTTTCCTAGAAAGGAAGTGTCGCATTTACATTCATTTGAACTGTAGACGAGGAATACATGACACTTTGTAATGCATATTATATCTTATCATGAAACATAGAAATGTGATGCGATATCGCGATTTACGAAGCAATAGGACTGTATTGCTTAGATACGTAGACATCTGCAAACGCTATTTCCTAGCAAGGAAGTGTCGCATTCACATTCAATTGAAGTGTATGCGAGGTATACATGACACTTCGCAATGAATATTACATACTATCATGAAACATAGAAATGAGATGCGATATTGCGTTCTCAGAGGCATTAGAACTCTAATGCTACGATACGTAGACATCTGCAAACGCTACTTCCTAGCAAGATAGTGTCGCATTTACATTCTTTTGAAGTGAATACGTGGTATACATGACAATCCGCGATGAATATTATATCTCATCATAATACATAGAAATGAGATGCGATATCGCGTTTAAAGAAGCATTAGAACTCTATTGCTACGATACGTAGACATCTGCAAGTGCTATTTGCTAGCAAGGAAGTGTCGCATTTACACTCTTTTGAAGTGAATACAAGGAATACATAACACTCCACAATGAATATTATATCTTATCATGAAACGTAGAAATGATATGAGATATCGCGTTTTAAGAAGCATTAGAACTCTATTGCTACGATGCGTAGACATCTGCAAATGCTATTTGCTAGCAAGGAAGTGTCGCATTATACTCTTTTGAAGTGAATACGTGGTATACATGACAATCCGCAATGAATATTATATCTCATCATAATACATAGAAATGAGATGCGATATCGCGTTTAAAGAAGCATTAGAATTCTGTTGCTTCGATACGTAGACATCTGCCAACACTATTTCCTAGCAAGGAAGTGTCGCATTTACATTCGCTAGAAGTGTACGCGAGTTATACAAGACACTTCGCAATGAATATTATATCTTATTATGAAACATAGGAGTGTGATGCGATATCGCGTTTTAAGAAGCATTAGAACACTATTGCTACGATGCGTAGACATCTGCAAACGCTATTTCCTAGCCAGGAAGTGTTGCACTTACATTCTTTTGAAGTGAATACGAGGAATACATGAAACTTCGCAATGAATATTATATCTTATCGTGAAACATAGAAATGTGATGTGATATCGCGTTTTAAGAAGCATTGGAACTCTATTGCTTCGATGCGTAGACATCTGCAATAGCTACCTCCTAGCAAGGAAGTGTCGCAATTGCATTCATTTGAAGTGAATACGATGTATACATAACACTTCGCAATGAATATTATATGTTATCATGAAACATAGAAATGTGATGCGGTATCCCGTTTTAAGAAGCATTAGAACACTATTGCTTAGATACGTAGACATCTGCAAACGCTATTTCCTAGCAATGAAGTGTCGCATTTACATTCATTTTAAGTGTATGCGAGGCATAAGTGGCACTTCGCAATGAATATTATATCTTATCATGGAACATAGAAATGAGTGCGATATCTCGTTTTAAGAAGCATTAGAACACCATTGCTTCGATACGTAGATATCTGGAAACGCTATTTCCTGGAAATGAAGTGTCGCACTTAGATACGTTTGAAGTGTAGACGAGAAATACATAACACTTCGCAATGAATATTATCTCTTATCATGAGACATAGGAATGAGACGCGATATCGCGTTTTAAGAAGCATTAGAACTCTATTGCTTCGATACGTAGACATCTGCCAACGCTATTTCCTAGGAACGAATTGCCGCATTTACATTCATTTGAAGTGAATACGAGGAATACGTGAAAACTTCGCAATGAATATTATATCTTATCATGAAACATAGAAATGTGATGTGATATCGCGTTTTAAGAAGCTTTAGAACCCTATTGCTACGATACGTAGACATCTACAAACGCTATTTCATAGCAAGGAAGTGTCGCATTTACATTCTTTTGAAGTGAATACGAGGTATACATGAGAATTCGTTATGAATATTATATCTTATCGTCAAACATAGAAATGAGATGCGATCTCGCGATATAAGAAGCATTACAACTCTATTGCTACGATACGTAGACATATGCAATCGCTATTTCCTAGCAAGGAAGTGTCGCATTTACATTCATTTGAAGTGTATGCGAGGTATACATAACACTTCGCAATGAATATTATATGTTCTCATGAAACATAGAAATGTGATGTGATGTCGCGTTTTAAGAAGCTTTAGAACTCTATTGCTACGATACGTAGACATCTACAAACGCTATTTCCTAGCAAGGAAGTGTCGCATTTACATTCATTTGAAGTGTATGCGATGTATACGTGACACTTCGCAATAAATATTATATCTTATCATGAAACATCGAAATGAGATGCGATATCGCGTTTTGGGATGTAATAGAAAACTAATGCTACGATACGCAGAAATCTGCAAACGCTATTTCCTAGCAAGGAAGTGTCGCATTTACATTCTTTTGAGGTGAATACGAGGTATAAACAACACTCCACAATGAATATTATATCTTATCGTGAAACATAGAAATGTGATGTGACATCGCGTTTTAAGAAGCATTGGAACTCTATTGCTTCGATACGTAGATATCTGCAATAGCACCTTCCTAGCAAGGAAGTGTCGCATTTACATTCATTTGATGTGAATGCGAGGTATACATAACACTTCGCAATGAATATTATATGTTATCATGAAACATAGAAATGAGATGCGATATCCCGTTCCAAGAAGCATTAGAACTCTATTGCTTCGGCACGTAGGCATCTGCAATCGCTATTTCCTAGCAAGGTAGTGTCGCATTTGCATTCATTTGAAGTGCATGCGAGGTATAAGTGACACTTCGCAATGAATATTATATCTTATCATGAAACATAGAAATATGATGCGATACGGCGATTTAAGAAGCATTAGAACACTATTGCTTCGATACGTAGACATCTGCCAACGCTATTTCCAAGCAATGAAGTGTCGCATTTACATTCAGTTGAAGTTTATGCGAGGTATTCAAGACACTTCGCATTGAATATTACATCTTATCATGACATATACAAATGAGATGCGATATCGCGTTTTGAGAAGCATTAAAATCCTAATGCTACGATACGTAGACATCTGCAAACGCTATTTCCTAGCAAGGAAGTGTCGCATTTACATTCATTTGAAGTGTATGCGAGGTATATATGATACTTCGCAAGGAATATTATATCATATCATGAAACATAGAAATGAGATGCGATATCGCGTTTTAAGAAGCATTAGAATTCTAATGCTACGATACGTAGACATCTTTCAAACGCTATTTCCTAGAAAGGAAGTGTCGCATTTAAATTCAATTGAAGCGTATGCGAGGTATACATGACACTTCGCAATGAATATTACATCTTATCATGAAACATAAAAATGAGATGGGATATCGCCTTTTAAGGAGCATTAGAAATATATTGCTTCGATACGTAGACATCTGCGTACGCTATTTCCTAGCAAGGAAGTGTCACATTTACAATCATTTGAAGTGTCAGCGAGCTATACATAACACTTTGCAATGAGTATTATATCATATCATGAAACATATAAATGAGATGCGATATCCCGTTTTGAGAAGCATTAGAACTCTAATGCTACGATACATAGACATCTGCAGATGCAACTTCCTAGCAAGGATGTGTCGCATTTACATTCTTTTGAGGTGAATACGAGGTATACATGACCCTCCACAATGAATATTATATCTTATCATGAAACGTAGAAATGAGATGCGATAGCGCGCTTTAAGAAGCATTAGAGCTCTATTGCTACGATACGTAAATATCTGCAGACGCTATTTCCTAGCAAGGAAGTGTCGCATTTACATTCTGTTGAGGTGAATACGACGTATACAAACACTCCACAATGAATATTATATCTTATCATGAAACACAGAAATAAGATGCGATACGGCGATTTAAGAAGCATTAGAACACTATTGTTTCGATACGTAGACATCTGCCAACGCTATTTCCAAGCAAGGAAGTGTCGCATTTACATTCAGTTGAAGTTTATGCGAGGTATTCAAGACACTTCGCATTGAATATTACATCTTATCATGACATATACAAATGAGATGCGATATCGCGTTTTGAGAAGCATTAGAACTATAATGCTACGATACGTAGACATCTGCAAACGCTATTTCCTAGCAGGGAAGTGTCGCATTTAAATTCATTTGAAGTGTATGCGAGGTATTCATGACACTTCGCAATGAATATTATATCTTATAATGAAACATAAAAATGAGATGCGATATCGCCTTTTAAGGAGCATTAGAAATATATTGCTTCGATACGTAGACATCTGCAAACGCTATTTCCTAGCAAGGAAGTGTAGCATTTACATTCATTTGAAGTGTATGCGAGGTATACAAGACACTTGGCAATGAATATTACATCTTATCATGAAACATATAAAAGAGATGCGATATCGCGTTTTGAGAAGCAGTAGGACTCTAATGCTACGATACGTAGACATCTGCAAACGCTATTTCCTAGCAAGGAAGTGTCGCATTTACATTCTTTTGAGGTGAATACAAGGTATACATGACACTTTGCCATGAATATTATATCTTATCATAAAACATAGATATGAGATGCGAAATCGCGAATTAAGAAGCATTAGAACACTACTGCTACGATACGTAGACATCTGCAAACGCTATTTCCTAGCAAGGAAGTGTCGCATTTACATTCTTTTGAAGTGATTACGAAGTACACATGACACTCCGCAATGAATATTATATCTTATCATGAAACATAGAAATGAGATGCGATATCGCGATTTAAGAAGCATTAGAAACCTATTGCTACGACACGTAGATATCTGCAAACGCTATTTCCTAGCAAGGAAGTGTCGTATTTACATTCTTTTGGAGAGAATACGAGGTATGCATGACAATCCGCAATGAGTATTATATCTTATCCTAATACAGAAATGAGGTGCTATATCTCGTTTTGAGAAACATTAGAACCCTATTGCTTCGATACTTAGACATTTGCCAACGCTATTTCCTAGGAATGAAGTGTCGACTTTTAATTCGTTTGAAGTGTATGCGTGATATACAAGTCCCTTCGCAATGGATATTATATCTTATCATGAAACATAGAAATGAGATGCGATATCGCCTTTTAAGGAGCATTAGAAATATATTGCTTCGATACGTAGACATCTGCGTACGCTATTTCCTAGCAAGGAAGTGTCACATTTACAATCATTTGAAGTGTAAGCGAGGTATACATAACACTTTGCAATGAGTATTATATCCTATCATGAAACATATAAATGAGATGCGATATCCCGTTTTGAGAAGCATTAGAACTCTAATGCTACGATACGTAGACATCTGCACTCGCAACTTCCTAGCAAGGAAGTGTCGCATTTACATTCTTTTGAGGTGAATACGAGGTATACATAACCCTCCACAATGAATATTATATCTTATCATGAAACGTAGAAATGAGATGCGATATCGCGTTTTGAGAAGCATTAAAATCCTAATGCTACGATACGTAGACATCTGCAAACGCTATTTCCTAGCAAGGAAGTGTAGCATTTACATTCATTTGAAGTGTATGCGAGGTATACATGAGAATTCGTAATGAATATTATATCTTATCATGAAACGTAGAAATGAGATGCGATATCGCGTTTTGAGAAGCATTAAAATCCTAATGCTACGATACGTAGACATCTGCAAACGCTATTTCCTAGCAAGGAAGTGTAGCATTTACATTCATTTGAAGTGTATGCGAGGTATACATGAGAATTCGTAATGAATATTATATCTTATCGTCAAACATAGAAATGAGATGCGATCTCGCGATATAAGAAGCATTACAACTCTATTGCTACGATACGTAGACATCTGCAAACGCTATTTCCTAGCAAGGAAGTATCGCATTTACATTCTTTTGAGGTGAATACGAGGTATACAAGACACTTCGCAACGAATATTATATCTTATCATGGAACATAGAAATGAGCGCGATATCTCGTTTTAAGAAGCATTAGAACTCTGTGGCTTCGATACGTAGACATCTGCCATCGCTATATCTTAGCATGGAAGTGTCGCATTTACATTCATTTGAAGTGTATGCGAGGTATACATGACACTTCGCAATGAATATTATATCTTATCATAAAACATAGGAATGAGATTCGATATCGCGATTTAAGAAGGATTAGAATTCTATTGCTTCGAAACGTAGACATCTGCAAACGCTACTTCCTAGCAAGGAAGTGTCGCATTTACATTCATTTGAAGTTAATGCGAGGTATACATGACACTTCGCAATTAATATTATATCTCATCATGAAACATAGAAATGAGATGCGATATCGCGTTTCGAGATGCTTTAGAACTCTAATGCTGCGATACGTAGACATCTGCAAACGCTATTTCCTAGCAAGGAAGTGTCCCATTAACATTCATTTGAAATCTAGACGTGGAATACATAGCACTTCGCAATGAATATTGTATTTTATCATGAAACGTAGAAATGAGATGCGACATCGCGTTTTAAGAAGCATTAGTACTCTATTGCTACGATACGTAGACATCTGCCAACGATATTTCCTAGGAAGGAAGTGTCGCATTTACATTCTTTTGAAGTGAATACGAGGTATACATAACACTCCACAATTAATATTATATCTAATCACGAAACATAGAAATGAGATGCGATATCTCGTTTTAAGCAGCATTAGATATCTATTGCTTCGATACGTAGACATCTGCAAACGCTATTTCCTAGCAAGGAAGTGTCGCATTTACTTTCTTTTGAAGTAAATGCGAGGTATAAATAACATTGCACAATGAATATTATATATTATAATGAAACATAGAAATGAGATGCGATATGGCGATTTAAGAAGCAGTAGATCTCTGTTTCTTCGATACGTAGACATCTGCCATAGCTATTTCCTAGCAAGGAAGTGTCGCATTACATTCTTTTGAAGTGAATACGAGGTATACATGACACTCCACAATGAATATGATATCTTATCATGAAACATAGAAATGAGATGCGATATGGCGATTTAAGAAGCAGTAGATCTCTGTTTCTTCGATACATAGACATCTGCAAACGCTACTTCCTAGCAAGGAAGTACCGAATTTACATTCTTTGGCAGTGAATATGAGGTATACATGACAATTCGCAATGAATATTATATCTTATCATGAGACATAGGAATGAGATGCGATATCGCGTTTTAAGAAGCATTAGACCTACATTGCTACTATACGTATATCTGGAAAAGCTATTTCCTAGCAAGGAAGCATCGCATTCATATTCTTCTGAAGTGAATACGAGGTATTCATATCACTCCACATCGAATATTATATCTTATTATGGAGCATAGAAATGAAATGCGATGTGGCGATTTAAGAAACATTAGAACTCTATAGCTCGATACGTAGACATCTGCTAACGCTATTTCCTAGCAAGGAAGTGTCGCATTTACATTCATTTGAAGTGTATGCGAGGTATACAAGACACTTCGCAATGAATATTATATCTTATCATGAAACACGGAAATGAAATGCGATATCGCGATTTAAGAAGCATTAGGGCTCTATTGCTTCGATACGTAGGCATCTGCAAACGCCATTTCCTAGCAAGGAAGTGACGCATTTACATTCTCTTGAAGCGAATACGAGGTTATAAAAATACTCCACAATGAATATTATATCTTATCATGAGACATAGAAATGAAATGCGATATGGCGATTTAGGAAGCAGTAGATCTCTATTGCTTCGATACGTAGACATCTGCAAACGCTATTTCCTAGCAGGGAAGGATCGCATTTACATTCATTTGAAGTGTAGACGCGATATACATTTACACTGCACAATGAATATTATATCTTTTCATGAAACATAGCAATGAGATGCGATATCGCGACTTAAGAAGCATTAGAACTCTATTGCTTCTATACGTAGATATCTGCAAACGCTATTTCTTAGCAGGGAAGGATCGCATTTACATTCATTTGAAGTGAAGACGAGGTATGCATAACACTGCACAATGAATACTATATATCTTATCATGAAACATAGAATTGAGATGCGATATCGCGTTATAAGAAGTATTAGAACTCTATTGCCTCGATACGTAGATATGTGGAATCGCTATTTCCTAGCAAGGAAGTGTGGCACTTACATTCTTTTGATGTGTAGACGATGTATACATAACACTGCACAATGAATTTTATATCTTATCATAAAACATAGGAATGAGATGCAATATTGCGTTTGTAAGAAGCATTAGAGCTCTATTGCTTGGATACGTTGATATCTGGAAATGCTGTTTCCTAGCAAGGAAGTGTGGCATTTACATTCTTTTGAAGTGTAGATGTGGTATACATAACGCTTCGCAATGAATATTATATCTTACCATGAAACAAAAATTAGGTGCGATATCGCGTTTGTATGAAGCAATAGATCTCTATTGCTTCGATACGTAGACGTCTGCAAACGCCATTTCCTGGCAAGAAAGGATGGCACTTGCATTAATTTGAAGTGATGACAAGGTATACATAACACTTCGCATGAATATTATATCTTATCATGAAACATAGGAATGAGATGCGACATCTCGTTTTAAGAAGCATTAGAACTCTATTGCTTCGATACGTCTGCAAACGCTATTTCCTAGCAAGGAAGTGTCGCCTTTACTTTCTTTTTTGGTGTATGCGAGATATAAGTGACACTTCGCAATGAATATTATATCTTATCATGAAACATCGAAATAAGATGCGATATCGCGTTCTGGGAAGCATTAGAACTCTATTGCTACGATACGTAAACATCTGAAAACGCTATTTACTAGAAATGAAGTGTCGCATTTACACTCATTTGAAGTGTATGCGAGGTGTAAGTGACACTTCGCAATGATTATTTTATCTTACCATGAAACATAGAAATGAGATGCGATATTGCGTTTTACGAAACATTAGAACTATATTGCTACGATACGTAGGCTTCTGCAAACGCTATTTCCTAGCCAGGAAGTGTCCCATTTACACATTCTTTTGAAGTGAATACGAGGTATATATGACACTTCGCAATGAATATTATCTCTCATAATGAAACACAGAAATGAGATGCGATATCACATTTTAAGAAGCATTAGATCTCTATTGCATCGATACGTAGACATTTGCAAACGCTACTTCCTAGCAAGGAAGTGTCGCATTTACATTCTTTTGAAGTGAATACGAGGTATGCATGTCACTTCGCAATGAATATTATATCTTATCATGAAACATAGAAATGAGTGGCGATATCTCGTTTTAAGAAGCATAAGAACTCTATTGCTTCGACACGTAGACATCTGCCATCGCTATTCCCTAGGAAGGAACTGTCGCATTTACATTCTTTTGATGTCAATACGCGGTATACATAACACTGCACAATGAATATTATATCTTATCATGAAACATAGAAATGAGGTGCAATATCCCGTTTTGAGAAGCATTAGGACTCTAATGCTACGATACGTAGACGTCTGCAAACGCTATTTCCTTGCAAGGAAGTGTCGCATTTACATTCATTCGAATTGTATGCGAGGTATACATGACACTTCGCAATGAATAATATATCTTATCATGAAACATAGAAATGAGATGCGATATCGGGTTTTAAGAAGCATTAGGACTCTATGGCTACGATACGTATACATTTGCAAACGCTTTTTCCTAGCACGGAAGTGTCGTATTATATTATTTTGAAGTGAATACAAGGTATACATGACACTTCGCAATAAATATGATATCTTATCGTGAAACATAGAAATGAGATGCGATATCGCGTTTTAAGAAGCATTAGGACTCTATTGCTACGATGCATGGACGTATGCGAACGCTATTTCCTAGCAAGGAAGTATTGCATTTACACTCCTGTCAAGTGGCGACGAGGTGTACACAATACTTCGCAATGAATATTATATCTTATCATGAAACGTAGAAATGAGATGCGACATCTCGATCTAAGAAGCGTTAGAACTCTATTTCTTCGATACGTAGACATCTGCAAACGCTATTTCCCAGCAAGGAAGTGTCACATTTACATTCATTTGAAGTGTGTGCGAAGTATACAAGACACTTCGCAATGAATATTATGTCTTATCATGAAATATAGAAATGACATGCGATATCTCGTTTTAAGAAGCATTAGAAATCTATTGCTTCGATCCGTAGACATCTGCAAACGCCATTTCCCAGCAAGGATGTGTCGCATTTACATTCTCTTGAAGTGAATACGAGGTATACATGACACTTCGCAATGAACATTATACCTTATCATGAAACTTAGAAATGAGATGCGATATTTCGTTTTAAGAAGCATTAGAAGTCTATTGCTTCGATACGTAGACATCTGAAAACGCTATTTCCCAGCAAGGAAGTGTCGCATTTACATTCCTACGAAGTGAATACGAGGTATACCTAACACACCACAATGATTATTGTATCTAATCATGAAACATAGAAATGAGATGCGATACCTCGTTTTAAGAAGCATTAGAACTCTGTTTCTTCGATACGCAGACACCTGCCATCACTATATCCTAGCAAGGAAGTGTCGCATTTACATTCTTTTGAAGTGAATACGAGGTATACATGACACTCCACAATGAATATTATATCTTATCATGAAACATATAAATAAGATGCCGTATCACGATTTAACAACCATTAGAACCCTGTTGCTGCGATACGTAGATATCTGCGAACGCTATTTTATAGAAAGGTAGTGTCGCATTTACATTCATTTGAAGTGAATACGAGGTACACATAAAACCGCGCAATGAATATTATATCTTATAGTGAGACATCGAAATGAGATGCTATATCGCGTTTTGGGAAGCATTAGAATCCCATTACTACGATACGTAGACATCTGCAATCGCTATTTCCTAGCAAGGAATTGTCGCATTTACGTACTTTTGAAGTAAATTCGAGGTATACATGACTCTTCGCAATGAATATTATATCTTATCAGGAAACATATAAGTGAGATGCGATATCGCATTATAAGAGTCATTAGAACTCTATTGCTACGATACGTATATATCTGAAAACGATAATTCCTAGCAAGGAAGTGTCGCATTTACATTCATTCGAAGTGTATACGAGGTATACATGAATACGCAATGAATATTATATCTCATCATGAAACATAGAAATGAGGTGCGACATCTCGTTTTAAGAAGCATTTGAAATCTATTGTATCGATACCTAGTCACCTGGAAACGTTATTTCCTAGCTAGGAAGTGTCTCAATTACATTCTTTTGCAGTGAGTACAAGGCATACATGACACATCGCAATGAATATTATATCTTATCATGATACAGAAATGGGATGCGATATCTCGTTTTTAGAAGCATTTGAACTCTATTGCTGCGATACGTAAACATCTGCAAACGCTATGTCCTAGCAAGGAAGTGTCGCATTTACATTCTTTTGAAGAGAAAACGTGGTATACATGATACACCTCAATGAATATTATATCTTATCATAAAACATAGAAATAAGATGCGATATGGCGATTTAAGAAGCAATAGAACACTACTGCTTCGATACGTAGACATCTGCAAACGCTACTTCCTAGCAAGGAAGTGTCGTATTTGCATTCATTTGAAGTGTATGCGAGGTATACATGACACTCCACAATGAATATTATATCTTATCATGAAACATAGAAATGAGGTGCGATATCGCGTTTTAAGAAGCATTAGTACTCTATTGCCACGTAGCTATCTGCAGACGCTATTTCCTAGGAAGGAAGTGACGCATTTACAAACTTTTGAAGTGAATACAAGGTATACATAACAGTCCACTATGAATATTATATCTTATCATGTAACATAGAAATGAGTATCGATATGGCTATTTAAAAAGCATTAGAACTCTATTGCTTCGATACGTAGACAACTGCTAACGCTATTTCCTAGCAAGGAAGTGTCGCATTTACATTCATTTGAAGTGTATGCGAGGTATACAAGACACTTCGCAATGAATATTATATCTTATCATGAAACACGGAAATGAAATGCGATATCGCGATTTAAGAAGCATTAGGGCTCTATTGCTTCGATACGTAGGCATCTGCAAACGCCATTTCCTAGCAAGGAAGTGACGCATTTACATTCTCTTGAAGCTAATACGAGGTTATAAAAATACTCCACAATGAATATTATATCTTATCATGAGACATAGAAATGAGATGCGATATGGCGATTTAGGAAGCAGTAGATCTCTATTGCTTCGATACGTAGACATCTGCAAACGCTATTTCCTAGCAGGGAAGGATCGCATTTACATTCATTTGAAGTGTAGACGCGATATACATTTACACTGCACAATGAATATTATATCTTTTCATGAAACATAGCAATGAGATGCGATATCGCGACTTAAGAAGCATTAGAACTCTATTGCTTCTATACGTAGATATCTGCAAACGCTATTTCTTAGCAGGGAAGGATCGCATTTACATTCATTTGAAGTGAAGACGAGGTATGCATAACACTGCACAATGAATACTATATATCTTATCATGAAACATAGAATTGATATGCGATATCGCGTTATAAGAAGTATTAGAACTCTATTGCCTCGATACGTAGATATGTGGAATCGCTATTTCCTAGCAAGGAAGTGTGGCACTTACATTCTTTTGATGTGTAGACGATGTATACATAACACTGCACAATGAATTTTATATCTTATCATAAAACATAGGAATGAGATGCAATATTGCGTTTGTAAGAAGCATTAGAGCTCTATTGCTTGGATACTTTGATATCTGGAAATGCTGTTTCCTAGCAAGGAAGTGTGGCATTTACATTCTTTTGAAGTGTAGATGTGGTATACATAACGCTTCGCAATGAATATTATATCTTACCATGAAACAAAAATTAGGTGCGATATCGCGTTTGTATGAAGCAATAGATCTCTATTGCTTCGATACGTAGACGTCTGCAAACGCCATTTCCTGGCAAGAAAGGATGGCACTTGCATTAATTTGAAGTGATGACAAGGTATACATAACACTTCGCATGAATATTATATCTTATCATGAAACATAGGAATGAGATGCGACATCTCGTTTTAAGAAGCATTAGAACTCTATTGCTTCGATACGTCTGCAAACGCTATTTCCTAGCAAGAAAGTGTCGCCTTTACTTTCTTTTTTGGTGTATGCGAGATATAAGTGACACTTCGCAATGAATATTATATCTTATCATGAAACATCGAAATAAGATGCGATATCGCGTTCTGGGAAGCATTAGAACTCTATTGCTACGATACGTAAACATCTGAAAACGCTATTTACTAGAAATGAAGTGTCGCATTTACACTCATTTGAAGTGTATGCGAGGTGTAAGTGACACTTCGCAATGATTATTTTATCTTACCATGAAACATAGAAATGAGATGCGATATTGCGTTTTACGAAACATTAGAACTATATTGCTACGATACGTAGGCTTCTGCAAACGCTATTTCCTAGCCAGGAAGTGTCCCATTTACACATTCTTTTGAAGTGAATACGAGGTATATATGACACTTCGCAATGAATATTATCTCTCATAATGAAACACAGAAATGAGATGCGATATCACATTTTAAGAAGCATTAGATCTCTATTGCATCGATACGTAGACATTTGCAAACGCTACTTCCTAGCAAGGAAGTGTCGCATTTACATTCTTTTGAAGTGAATACGAGGTATGCATGTCACTTCGCAATGAATATTATATCTTATCATGAAACATAGAAATGAGTGGCGATATCTCGTTTTAAGAAGCATAAGAACTCTATTGCTTCGACACGTAGACATCTGCCATCGCTATTCCCTAGGAAGGAACTGTCGCATTTACATTCTTTTGATGTCAATACGCGGTATACATAACACTGCACAATGAATATTATATCTTATCATGAAACATAGAAATGAGGTGCAATATCCCGTTTTGAGAAGCATTAGGACTCTAATGCTACGATACGTAGACGTCTGCAAACGCTATTTCCTTGCAAGGAAGTGTCGCATTTACATTCATTCGAATTGTATGCGAGGTATACATGACACTTCGCAATGAATAATATATCTTATCATGAAACATAGAAATGAGATGCGATGTCGGGTTTTAAGAAGCATTAGGACTCTATTGCTACGATACGTATACATTTGCAAACGCTTTTTCCTAGCACGGAAGTGTCGTATTATATTATTTTGAAGTGAATACAAGGTATACATGACACTTCGCAATAAATATGATATCTTATCGTGAAACATAGAAATGAGATGCGATATCGCGTTTTAAGAAGCATTAGGACTCTATTGCTACGATGCATGGACGTATGCGAACGCTATTTCCTAGCAAGGAAGTATTGCATTTACACTCCTGTCAAGTGGCGACGAGGTGTACACAATACTTCGCAATGAATATTATATCTTATCATGAAACGTAGAAATGAGATGCGACATCTCGATCTAAGAAGCGTTAGAACTCTATTTCTTCGATACGTAGACATCTGCAAACGCTATTTCCCAGCAAGGAAGTGTCACATTTACATTCATTTGAAGTGTGTGCGAAGTATACAAGACACTTCGCAATGAATATTATGTCTTATCATGAAATATAGAAATGACATGCGATATCTCGTTTTAAGAAGCATTAGAAATCTATTGCTTCGATACGTAGACATCTGCAAACGCCATTTCCCAGCAAGGATGTGTCGCATTTACATTCTCTTGAAGTGAATACGAGGTATACATGACACTTCGCAATGAACATTATACCTTATCATGAAACTTAGAAATGAGATGCGATATTTCGTTTTAAGAAGCATTAGAAGTCTATTGCTTCGATACGTAGACATCTGCAAACGCTATTTCCCAGCAAGGAAGTGTCGCATTTACATTCCTACGAAGTGAATACGAGGTATACCTAACACACCACAATGATTATTGTATCTAATCATGAAACATAGAAATGAGATGCGATACCTCGTTTTAAGAAGCATTAGAACTCTGTTTCTTCGATACGCAGACACCTGCCATCACTATATCCTAGCAAGGAAGTGTCGCATTTATATTCTTTTGAAGTGAATACGAGGTATACATGACACTCCACAATGAATATTATATCTTATCATGAAACATATAAATAAGATGCCGTATCACGATTTAACAACCATTAGAACCCTGTTGCTGCGATACGTAGATATCTGCGAACGCTATTTTATAGAAAGGTAGTGTCGCATTTACATTCATTTGAAGTGAATACGAGGTACACATAAAACCGCGCAATGAATATTATATCTTATAGTGAGACATCGAAATGAGATGCTATATCGCGTTTTGGGAAGCATTAGAATCCCATTACTACGATACGTAGACATCTGCAATCGCTATTTCCTAGCAAGGAATTGTCGCATTTACGTACTTTTGAAGTAAATTCGAGGTATACATGACTCTTCGCAATGAATATTATATCTTATCAGGAAACATATAAGTGAGATGCGATATCGCATTATAAGAGTCATTAGAACTCTATTGCTACGATACGTATATATCTGAAAACGATAATTCCTAGCAAGGAAGTGTCGCATTTACATTCATTCGAAGTGTATACGAGGTATACATGAATACGCAATGAATATTATATCTCATCATGAAACATAGAAATGAGGTGCGACATCTCGTTTTAAGAAGCATTTGAAATCTATTGTATCGATACCTAGTCACCTGGAAACGTTATTTCCTAGCTAGGAAGTGTCTCAATTACATTCTTTTGCAGTGAGTACAAGGCATACATGACACATCGCAATGAATATTATATCTTATCATGATACAGAAATGGGATGCGATATCTCGTTTTTAGAAGCATTTGAACTCTATTGCTGCGATACGTAAACATCTGCAAACGCTATGTCCTAGCAAGGAAGTGTCGCATTTACATTCTTTTGAAGAGAAAACGTGGTATACATGATACACCTCAATGAATATTATATCTTATCATAAAACATAGAAATAAGATGCGATATGGCGATTTAAGAAGCAATAGAACACTACTGCTTCGATACGTAGACATCTGCAAACGCTACTTCCTAGCAAGGAAGTGTCGTATTTGCATTCATTTGAAGTGTATGCGAGGTATACATGACACTCCACAATGAATATTATATCTTATCATGAAACATAGAAATGAGGTGCGATATCGCGTTTTAAGAAGCATTAGTACTCTATTGCCACGTAGCTATCTGCAGACGCTATTTCCTAGGAAGGAAGTGACGCATTTACAAACTTTTGAAGTGAATACAAGGTATACATAACAGTCCACTATGAATATTATATCTTATCATGTAACATAGAAATGAGTATCGATATGGCTATTTAAAAAGCATTAGAACTCTATTGCTTCGATACGTAGACAACTGCAAACGCTACTTCCTAGCAAGGAAGTGTCGCGTTTACATTCATTTGAAGTGTATGCGAGGTATACATGACACTTCGCAATGAATATTATATCTTATCATGATACATAGAAATGAGTTGCTATATCGCGTTCCGAGAAGGATTAGAAATCTAATGCTACGATACGCAGACATCTGCAAACGCCATTTCCTAGCAAGGAAGTGTCGCATTTACATTCTTTTGAAGTGAATGCGAGGTATACATGACATTTCGCAATGAATATTATATCTTATCATGAAATATAAAAATGAGATGCGATATCACGATTTAAGAGGCATTAGAACTCTATTGCCACGATATGTAGATATCTGCAAACGCTATCTCCTAGTAATGAAGTGTCGCATTTACATTCATTTGAAGTGTGGACGAGTAATACATAACAGTTCGCAATGAATATTATATCTTATCATGAAACGTTAAAATGAGATGCGATATCTCGATTTAAGAAGCATTAGAGCCATAATGCTTCGATACGAATACATCTGCAAACGCTATTTCCTAGCAAGGAAGTGTGGCATTTACATTCATTTGAAGTGTATGCCAGGTACACAAGACAATTCGCAATGAATATTATATCTTAACATGAAACATAGAAATGAGATGCTATATCTCGTTTTAAGAAGCATTAGGACTCTATTGCTACGATACGTAGACATCTGCAAACGCTATTTCGTAGCTAGGAAGTGTCGCATTTACATTCTTTTGAAGTGAATACGAGGTATACATAACCCTACGCAATGAATATTATATCTTAACATGAAACATAGAAATGAGATGCGATATCGCGTTTTAACACATTGCGGACGGGTGACGAGATATCTCGTTTTTAGAAAACTGAACGTTGCGAACGGGTCACAATATATCTAGCTTTCACGTTTTTTTTATTCAGTCGGCAACTGAGCAAGGAGCTGCAAATGTTTCTGTTACGTTACGATGGTATCGAAGTCTCTCGCATTCCGAAACCAAAGCGAAACAACTGAATCATTCCTTAAATTTAAGAAAAAGCAGTCATTATAGTGTAACGTCCGCCGTACCTCGCGGTACCTCCTTCACCCCCTGGCAGAGCCACACGCATCGCCTGTCGCCACCACAAAGACGAGCTTACCGAGTATACGATCGCCGAGCTAAGGCAGCCACCCCCGCAACCAGGAGTTGGACCACACGACCGCGCTACGACGCGTGCCTTCCAGACAGCTGGAGCACGAGCGAGCCACAGCCTCCGCACGAGGACCATTCCACGTATCAGGAAGAGTCGCCCGCCGTTACGCACCCGTACCCATACTTTGCATATCATTATAATTATAATTAAGTGAATCCTAGAACTTAAGCACTCGACACTCCATGTACGCACACGACACAACACACACAACCTAGCATAAGGCGTTTCATGTGTTATTCTAATTTTTAAGATCATCATTAATCGTAATAAGAAGTAAGCGAAGCGCCCGACGCGCGCGGCTCACGCCGAACGCGCGCGCCCTGCCACGACCATCCACCCCACTCCGTGGGCCGAGCGTCCACCCCACTCTGGGGACCTGCGACTCGCGCGCCCCGCGATCCGAGGAGGTCGCGGGCCCGCGAGCTGATAGTCAGTACGAGTCATCCGCTCCAAGCGAGCGGACCTCCCTCAAATCCAATCTCTAGTTCGAGCCATTCGCTCCAAGCGAGCACTCCTTTATCATAATCCAATCTTACTATTTCAACTTAAACTCTAATTCAATTCAAGTCCTTATTCTAAACTCTAATTATCGTATCCTAGTACTTAGTCAACTTTAGCATAGGGAAGTATCAGTGTAAGCTTAGTTTTATTTAGAATATACTTTATTTTTACCAGTACTACAATTCTCATCATTCTAAATATTCCTTGCCTTATTATTATTATAAATTCATTCATTGCGAAGTCTTCCACGAGTTCACGCGTCTTCAAGAACATTCACAAGCTCCGAACTTTAGTCAAACTTGGTAATCGATCAGTTATAGCCGACCGCCGCTTAGCTGCATCGACCCACAGCGAGGCTAGAGCAAGGACACTCGTCGAATTTCCATATTTCTAGACCGGTAAACTAGAGCGGACCGCCGCCTAGTGGACCCGTATCTGGACTTTTGGAAACCGACTCGAATGCGTCATTCCGGTACAACTAAACGAACTCGTCGCGCGGGAAGGAAGAACTACTTGCGTTCACTTGTGCGCGGATACGTTGGTACAGCCGAGTGCAATACCACTGCAACGTCTCATCTTCCGCCGCACGCCGATCGGACAGCCGTCCCGCACCGCCGCATCCATCGCCGATCCACTTGACCGAGCCGATCCATCCCCGAGGTCAGCCCACCTGGGTACTCGTCCCGCTGACAATCACGCCTCACCGACCGTACGCAGGGATTATACCTGAGGGCGATCCGTGCCGACGACGATACCTGCAACAAGGGTACTAAATATTAGCAGCTGTCAAGACATCAAAGGTAAGGTCATATTTTCTTATCCGCGTTCGTGCCTTTTGATACGTGTTTCGCGAGCCAGAAAGAACCCGGTCTTCGTCGCAATTCCGCGAGCCGAACCGTTCGAGGCTGCGTGTCGCTCCCGGTAAACGATAAGTTTTCGCGACCCGTGACGTGACAATAGCCATTGCCGGCTGATCTGTGCGGATCGTCGTACGTATCGTATCTTATAAAGTGTTTCATTGATCTGCATTTTAGAATTTCAAACTTCGTGTTTTAAAATTGGAAGGTAACAGTTTTTTGAGTACTATCTATATTTTCAATCAACCTGTTACTGATAATTGACAACAAAAATTTATTTTATGAATTAGCCCTCTATAAAAGAAGCGAAATGACGCATAGATGTAATGAAAACAGATATACAGATATATGAACTATATGTATAGTATTATTTAAAAATACTAAATGCAAATTAAGTAAAATGCGTATCCACTTCCTGTCACATGCCAAGCATGTTTTTGGAGCGTTCGAAAATCTGCGATCCGTGAGGGCGTGTTGAACGTGCAGCGCCCCGTCCTCAATGTGTTAAGAAGCATTAGAACTCTATTGCCTCGATAAGTACACATCTGCAAACGCTATATCCTAGCAAGGAAGTGTCGCATTTACATTGTTTTCAAGTGAATACGAGGTACACATGACACTTCGCAATGAATATTGTATCTTATCATGAAACATAGAAACGAGATGCGATATCTCGTTTTAAGAATCAGTAGAACTCTATTGCTACGACACGTAGACATCTGCAAACGCTATTTCCTAGCAAGGAAGTGTCGTATTTACATTCTTTTGAAGTGAATACTGGGTATACATAACACTCCACAATGAATATTATATCTTATCATGAAACATAGAAAGGAGATGCGATATTGCGTTTTGAGAAGCATTAGAACACTATTGCTTCGATACGTAGACATCTGCAAACGCTATTTCCTAGCAAGGAAGTGTCGCATTTACATTCATTTGAAGTGAATACGAGGTATGCGTGTCACTTCGCAATGAATATTATGTCTTATCATGAGACATAGAAATGAGGTGCGATATCGCGTTTTAAGATGCATTGGAACTCTATTGTTTCGATACGTAGACACCTACAAACGCTATTTCCTAGCAAGCAAGTGTCGCATTTACATTCATTTGAAGCGTATGCGAGGTATACATGACACATCGCAATGTATATTATATCTTATCATGAAACATAGAAATGAGATGCTATATCGCGTTTTAAGAAGCATTAGATCTCCATTTCTATGATACGTAGACATCTGCAGACGCTATTTCCTAGCAAGCAAGTGTCGCATTTACATTCCTTTGAAGTGAATATGAGGTGTACGTGACCCTTCGCAATGAATATTATATCTTATCATGAAACATAGAAATGGGATGCGATATCGCGATTTAAAAAGCTAGAGAACTCTATTGCTACGATACGTAGATATCTGCAGACGCTGTTTCCTAGCAAGGAAGTGTCGCATTTACATTCATTTGAAGTGTATCCGAAGTATACATGACACTCCACAATGAATATTATATCTTATCATGAAACATAGAAATGGGATGCGATATTGCGTTTTGAGAAGCATTAGAAATCTATTGCTTCGATACGTAGACATCTGCAGACGCTATTTCCTAGCAAGCAAGTGTCGCATTTACATTCCTTTGAAGTGAATATGAGGTGTACGTGACCCTTCGCAGTGAATATTATATCTTATCATGAAACATAGAAATGGGATGCGATATCGCGTCTTATGAGGCGTTAGAGCTCTATTTCTACGATACGTAGACATCTGCAAACGCTATTTCCTAGCAAGGAAGTGTCGCATTTACATTCATTTGAAGTGTATCCGATGTATATGTGATACTTCGCAATGAATAATATATCTTACCATGAAACATAGGAATGAGATGCGATATCTCGTTTTAAGAAGCATAAGAACTCCTTTGCTTCGAAACGTAGACATCTGCAAACGCTATTTCATAGCATGGACGTGTCGCATTTACATTCTTTTGAAGTGAATGCGATGTATACGTGACACTTCGCAATAAATATTATATCTTATCATGAAACATAGAAATGTGACGTGATATCGCGTTTTAAGAAGCTTTAGAACTCTATTGCTACGATACTTAGACATCTACAAACGCCATTTCATAGCAAGGACGTGTCACATTTACATTCTTTTGGAGTAAATGCGAGGTATACATAACATTGCACAATGAATATTATATGTGTTCATGAAACATAGTAATGATATGCGATATCACGATTTAAGATGCATTAGAACTTTATTGCTTCGATACGTACACATCTGCAATCGCTATTTCCTAGCAAGGAAGTGTCGCATTTACATTAAATTGAAGTGAATACGAGGAATACATGAAACTTCGCAATGAATATTATGTCCTATCATGAAACATAGAAATGTGGTGTGATATCGCGTTTTAAGAAGATTTAGAACTCTATTGCTACGATGCGTAGACATCTGCAGACGCTGTTTCCTAGCAAGGAAGTGTCGCATTTACATTCTTCTGAAGTGTATGCGAGGTATAAGTGATACTTCGCAATGAATACTATATCTTATCATGAAACATAGTAACGAGATGCGATATCCCGTTTCAGGAAGCGTTGGAACTCTATTGCTTCGATACGTAGACATCTGCAAACGCTATTTCCTAGCAAGGTAGTGTCGCATTTACATTCATTTGAAGTGTATGCGAGGTATACATAACACTTCGCAATGAATATTATATGTTATCATGAAACATAGAAATGAGATGCGATATCTTGTTTTAAGAAGCGTTATAACACGCTTGCTACG
The DNA here is from genome assembly GCF_050948175.1 of Xylocopa sonorina. Lineage (NCBI taxonomy): Eukaryota > Metazoa > Arthropoda > Insecta > Hymenoptera > Apidae > Xylocopa > Xylocopa sonorina. Next base: position 171,968 of record NW_027490125.1, on the reverse strand, counting down.
ATACGTAGATATCTGCAAACGCTATTTCCTAGGAAGGAATTGCCGCATTTACATCCATATGAAGTGAATACGAGGAATACGAGAAACTTGGCAATGAATATTATGTCTTATCATGAAACATAGAAATGTGGTGTGATATCGCGTTTTAAGAAGATTTAGAACTCTATTGCTACGATGCGTAGACATCTGCAGACGCTGTTTCCTAGCAAGGAAGTGTCGCATTTGCATTCTTCTGAAGTGTATGCGAGGTATAAGTGATACTTCGCAATGAATACTATATCTTATCATGGAACATAGTAACGAGATGCGATATCCCGTTTCAAGAAGCATTAGAACACTATTGCTTCGATACGTAGACATCTGCAAACGCTATTTCCTAGCAAGGAAGTGTCGCATTTACATTCATATGAAGTGTATGCGAGGTATACATAACACTTCGCAATGAATATTATATCTTTTCATGAAACATATAAATGTGATGTGATATCGCGTTTTAAGAAGCATTAGAACTCTATTGCTACGATACGTAGACATCTGCAAACGTTATTTCCTAGCAAGGAAGTGTCGCATTTACATTCTTCTGACGTGAGTACAAGGTATACATGACACTTCGCAATTAATAATATATCTTATCATGAAACATAGAAATGAGATGCGATATCCCGTTCCAAGAAGCATTAGAACTCCATTGCTTCGATACGTAGGCATCTGCAATCGCTATTTCCTAGCAAGGTAGTGTCGCATTTACATTCATTTGAAGTGTATGCGAGGTATACATAACACATCGCAATGAATATTATATGTTATCATGAAACATAGAAATGAGATGCGATATCTTGTTTTAAGAAGCATTATAACATGCTTGCTACGATACGTAGACGTCTGCAAACGCTATTTCCTAGGAAGGAAGTGCCGCATTTACCTCCATTTGAAGTGAATACGAGGAATACGTGAAACTTCGCAATGAATATTATGTCCTATCATGAAACATAGAAATGTGATGTGATATCGCGTTTTAAGAAGATTTAGAGCTCTATTGCTACGATGCGTAGACACCTGCAGACGCTGTTTCCTAGCAAGGAAGTGTCGCATTTACATTCTTCTGAAGTGTGTGCGAGGTATAAGTGATACTTCGCAGTGAATACTATATCTTATCATGAAACTTAGTAACGAGATGCGATATCCCGTTTCAAGAAGCATTAGAACTCTATTGCTTCGATACGTAGACATCAGCAAACGCTATTTCCGAGCAAGGATGTGTCGCATTTACATTCATTTGAAGTGAAGACGAGTAATACGTGATACTTCGCAATGAATAGTATATCTTACCATGAAACATAGGAATGAGATGCGATATCCCGTTCCAAGAATCACTAGAACTCCATTTCTTCGATACGTAGGCATCTGCAATCGCTATTTCCTAGCAAGGTAGTGTCGCATTTACATTCATTTGAAGTGTATGCGAGGTATACATAACACTTCGCAATGAATATTATATGTTATCATGAAACGTAGAAATGAGATGCGATATCTTGTTTTAAGAAGCATTATAACACGCTTGCTACGATACGTAGACATCTGCAAACGCTATTTCCTAGGAAGGAAGTGCCGCATTTACATCCATTTGAAGTGAATACGAGGAATACGAGAAACTTCGCAATGAATATTATGTCCTATCATGAAACATAGAAATGTGATGTGATATCGCGTTTTAAGAAGATTTAGAACTCTACTGCTACGATGCGTAGACATCTACAAACGCTATTTCCTAGCAAGGACGTGTCGCATTTACATTCTTTTGGTGTAAATGCGAGGTATACATAACATTGCACAATGAATATTATATGTGTTCATGAAACATAGTAATGATATGCGATATCACGATTTAAGATGCATTAGAACTTTATTGCTTCGATACGTAGACATCGGCAAACGCTATTTCCAAACAAGGAAGTGTCGCATTTACATTAAATTGAAGTGAATACGAGGAATACATAAAACTTCGCAATGAATATTATGTCCTATCATGAAACATAGAAATGTGATGTGATATCGCGTTTTAAGAAGATTTAGAACTCTATTGCTACGATGCGTAGACATCTGCAGACGCTGTTTCCTAGCAAGGAAGTGTCGCATTTACATTCTTCTGAAGTGTGTGCGAGGTATAAGTGATACTTCGCAGTGAATACTATATCTTATCATGAAACTTAGTTACGAGATGCGATATCCCGTTTCAAGAAGCATTAGAACTCTATTGCTTCGATACGTAGACATCAGCAAACGCTATTTCCGAGCAAGGATGTGTCGCATTTACATTCATTTGAAGGGAAGACGAGTAATACGTGATACTTCGCAATGAATAGTATATCTTACCATGAAACATAGAAATGTGGTGTGATATCGCGTTTTAAGAAGATTTAGATCTCTATTGCTACGATGCGTAGACGTCTGCAGACGCTGTTTCCTAGCAAGGAAGTGTCGCATTTACATTCTTCTGAAGTGTATGCGAGGTATAAGTGATACTTCGCAATGAATACTATATCTTATCATGAAACATAGTAACGAGATGCGATATCCCGTTTCAAGAAGCATTGGAACTCTATTGCTACGATACGTAGATATCTGCAGACGCTATTTCCTAGCAAGGAAGTGTCGCATTTACATACTTTTGAAGTGAATACTAGGTATACATAACACTCCACAATGAATGTTATATCTTATCATGAAACATAGAAATGAAAAGCGATATCGCGTTTTAAGAAGCATTAGAACTCCTTTGCTTCGATACGTAGACATCTGCCAACGCTATTTCCTAGCAACGAAGAGTCGCATTTACATTCATTTGAAGTGAATACGAGGTATACGTAACACCGCACAATGAATATTATATCTTATAGTGAGACATAGAAATGAGATACCATATCGCGTTTTAAGAGGCATTAGAACGCTATTGCTACGGTACGTAGATATCTGGAAACTCTATTTCGTAGCAAGGAAGTGTCGCAATTACATTCCTTTCAAGTGAATACGAGGTATACATGACACTTCGCAATGAATATTATATCTCATCATTAAACATAGAAATGAGTTGCGATATCTTGTTTTAAGAAGCATTAGAACTCTGCTGCTTCGATACGTAGAAATCTGGAAACGTTATTTCCTAGAAAGGAAGTGTCGCATTTTCATTCTTTTGAAGTGAATACAAGGTATACATGACACATCGCAATGAATATAACATCTTATCACGATTCATAGAAATGAGATGCATTATCGCGTTTTAAGAAGCATTAGAACACTATTGCTACGATACGTAGATGTCTGCAGACGCTAATTACTAGCAAGGAAGTGTTTCATTTACATTCCTCTGAAGTGTAGACGAGATATACATGACACTCCACAATGAATATTGTATCCTATCATGAAACATATAATTGAGGGTCGATTCGCGTTTTAAGAAGCATTAGAACTCTATTGCTACGATACGTAGACATCTGCAGACGTTATTTCCTAGCAAGGAAGTGTCGCATTTGCATTCTCTTGAAGTGAATACGAGGTATACATAACAATCCACAATGAAAATTATATCTTATCATGAAGCATATAAATGAGGATCGATATCGCGTTTTAAGAAGCATTAGAACTCTATTGCTACGATACGTAGACATCTGCAAACGCTACTTTCTAGCAAGGAAGTGTCGCATTTACATTCAATTGAAGTGAATACGGAGTACACATAACACTCAGCAATGAATATTATATCTCATCATGAAACATAGAAATGAGATGCGATATCGCGTTTTGAGAAGCATTAGAACTCTATTGCTACGATACGTAGATATCTGCTGACGCTATTCCCTAGCAAGGAAGTGTCGTATTTACATTCTTTTGGAGAGATTACGAGGTATACATGACACTCCGCAATGAATATTATATCTTATCATAAAACATAGAAATGGGATGCGATATGGCGATTTAAGAAGCATTAGAACGCTATTGCTTCGATACATAGACACCTGCCATCCCTATTTCCTAGCAAGCAAGTGTCGCATTTACATTCATTTGAAGTGTATTCGAGGTATTCAAGACACTTCGCAATGAATATTATATCTTATCATGAATCATAGAAATGAGATGCGATATCGCATTTAAGAAGGATTAGAACTCCATTGCTTCGATACGTAGACATCTGCGAACGCTACTTCCTAGCAAGGAAGTTTCGCATTTACATTCTTTTGAAGCGAATACGAGGTATACATAACACTCCAGAATGAATATTATATCTTATCATGAAACATAGAAATGAGGAGCGATTTCGCATTTTAAGAAGCATTAGAACCCTGCTGCTTCGATACGTGGACACCTGCCATCGCTATTTCCTATCAAGGAAGTGTCGCATTTACATTCATTTGAAGCGTATGTGAGGTATACAAGACACTTCGCACTGAATATTACATGTTATCATGAATCATAGAAATGAGATGCGATATCGCATTTAAGAAGGATTAGAACTCCATTGCTTCGATACGTAGACATCTGCGAACGCTACTTCCTAGCAAGGAAGTGTCGCATTTACATTCTCTTGAAGTGAGTACGAAGTGTACATGACAATCCGCAATGAATATTATATCTTATCATGAAACATAGAAAGGAGATGCGATATCGTGTTTTAAGTAGCATTAGAACTCTGTTGCTACGATACGTAGACATCTGCAAACGCTATTTCATAGCAAGGACGTGTCGCATTTACATTCTTTTGAAGTGAATGCGAGGTATATATAGCATTGCACAATGAATATTACATGTTATCATCAAACATCGAAATGAGATGCGATATCACGATTGAAGATGCATTAGAACTTTATTGCTTCGATACCTAGACATCTGCAAACGCTATTTCCTAGCAGGGAAGTGTAGCATTTACATTCATTTGAAGTGAATACGAGGAATACATATAACTTCGCAATGAATATTATATCTTATCATGAAATATAGAAATGAGATGCGATATCCCGTTTCAAGAAGCATTAGAACTCTATTGCTTCGATACGTAGACATCTGCAAACGGTGTTTAATAGCACGGAAATGTCCCAACTACATTCTTTAGAAGCGAATACGAGGCATACGTGATACTTCGCAATGAATATTATATCTAATCATGAAACACAGAAATGAGATGCGATATCGCGATTTAAGAAGCATTAGAACTCTAATGCTACGATACGTAGATATTTGAAAACGCTATTTCTTAGCAAGCAAGTCTCGCATTTACATTCTTTTGAGGTGAATACGAGGTGTATATGACACTTCGCAATGAATATTATATCTTATCATGAAACATCGAAATGGAATGCGATATCGCGTTTTGAGAAGCATCAGAAATCTACTGCTCCGATTCGTAGACATCTGCAAACGCTACTTCCTACCAATGAAGTGTCGCATTTAAATTCGTTTGAAGTGTATGCGAGGTATACAAGACACTTCGCAATGTATATTATGTCTTATCATGAAACACAGAAGTGAGGAGCGATATCGCGTTTTGAGAAGCATTAGAACTCTAATTCTACGGTACGTAGACATCTGCAAACGCTATTTCCTAGCACGGAAGTGTCGCATTTACATTCGTTTGAAGTGTATGCGAGGTATACATGACACTTCGCAATGAATAATATATCTTATCATGATGCATAGAATTGAGATGCGATATCGCGTTTTAAGAAGCATTAGAACTCTATTGCTTCGATACAGAGATATCTGGGAACGTAATTTCCTAGAAAGCAAGTCTCGCATTTACATTCATTTGAAGTGTAGACGAGTAATACATGACACTTCGGAATGAATATTATATCTTATCGTAAGACATAGAAATGATGTGCAATATCGCGTTTTAAGAAGCATCAGAACTCTATTGCTTCGATACGTAGACTACTGCAAACGCTACTTACTGGCAAGGAAGTCTCGCACTTTCATTCATTTGAAGTGTATACGAGGTATGCGAAACATTTCGCAATGAATATTGTATCCTATCATGAAACATAGAAATGAGATGCGATATCGCGATTTAAGAAGCATTAGAACTCTATTGCATCGATACATAGACATCTGCAAGCGCTATTTCCTGGCAGGGAAGTGTCGCATTTACATTCTATTGAAGTGATTACGAAGTATACATGACACTCCGCAATGAATATTGTATCCTATCATGAAACGTAGGACTGAGATGCGATATCGCGATTTAAGAAGCATTAGAAATCTATTGCTTCGACACGTAGACATCTGCAAACGCCACTTCCTAGCAAGGAAGTGTCGCATTTACATTCTTTTGAAGTGAATAGGAGGTATACATGACACTTCGCAATGAAGAATATTTCTTATCATGATACATAGAAATGAGATGCGGTATCGCGATTTAAGATGCTTTGAACTCTATTGCTTCGATGCGTAGACATCTGGCAACGCTATTTCCTAGCAAGGAAGTGGCGCATTTACATTCTTTTGAAGTGTGGACCAGGTATGCATAGCCCTTCGCAATGAATATTATATCTTATCATGAAACACAGAAATGATATGCGATATCTCGTTTTAAGAAGCATTAGAACTGCATTGCTACGATACGCAGACAACTGCGAACGCTACTTCCTAACAAGGAAGTGTCGCACTTACATTCATTTGAAGTTTATAGGAGGCATGCGCAACACTTCGCAATGAGTATTATATCTTGTCATGAAACATAGAAATGAGATGCGATATCGCGTTTCAAGAAGCATTAGAACTCTATTGCTTCGATGCGTAGACATCTGGAAACGCTATTTCCTAACACGGAAGTATCGCATTTACATTCAATTGAAATGAATACGAGGTATACATAACACTGCACAATGAATATTATATCTTATTATGAAACATAGAAATGGGTTGCGACATCTCGTTTGAAGAAGCATTAGAAATCTATTGCTTCGATACGTAGACATCTGCAAACCCTATTTCCTAGCAAGGAAATGTCGCATTTACATTCATTTGATGTGTATCCGAGGTATACATGACACTTCGCAATGAATATTACATCTCATCATGAAACATGGAAATGAGATGCGATATCGCGTTTTGAGAAGGATTAGAAATCTATTGCTTCGATACGTAGATGTCTGCAAACACTACTTCCTAGCAGGGAAGTGTCGCATTTACATTCATTTGAAGTAAATACGAGGTATACACGACACTTCGCAATGAATATTATATCTTATCATGAAACATAGAAATGATATGCGATATCGCGTTTTAAGAACCATTAGAACTATATTGCTTCGATACGTAGACATCTGCAAACGCTATTTCCTAGCAAGGAAGTGTCGCATTTACATTCATTTGATGTGTATCCGAAGTATACATGACACTTCGCAATGAATATTACATCTCATTATGAAACATAGAAATGAGATGCGATATCGCGTTTTGAGATGCATTAGAATTCTAATGATACGATACGTAGACATCTGCAAACGCTATTTCCTAGCAAGAAAGTATCGCATTTACATTCAATTGAAATGAATACGAGGTATACATAACACTGCACAATGAATATTATATCCTATCATGAAACATAGAAATGGGTTGTGACATCTCGTTTGAAGAAGCATTAGAAATCTATTGCTTCGATACGTAGACATCTGCAAACACTATTTCCTAGCTAGGAAGTGTCGCATTTACATTCAATTGAAGTGAATACGAGGAAAACATAATACTGCACAATGTATATTGTATCTTATCATGAAACGTATGAATGAGATACGATATCGCGTTTGAAGTAGCATTAGAAATCTATCGCATCGATACGTAGACATCTGCAAAAGCTATTTCCTAGCACGGAAGTGTCGCATTTTCATTCTTTTGAAGTGAATACGAGGGATACATAACACTGCACAAAGAATATTATATCTTATCATGAAACACAGAAATGAGATGCGATATCGCGTTTCAAGAAGCATTAGAACTCTCTTGCTCCGATGCGTAGAAATCTGGAAACGCTATTTCCTAGCAGGGAAGTGCCGCACTTACATTTAATTGAAGTGAATACGAGGTATACATATCACTGCACAATGAATATTATATCTTATCATGAAACATAGAAATGAGATACGATATCGCGATTTAAGAAGCATTAGAATTCCATTGCTTCGATACGTAGACATCTGGAAACTTAATTTCCTAGAAAGGAAGTGTCATATTTACATTCTTTTGAAGTGAGTACGAGGTATACATGACACTTCGCAATGAATATTATATCTAATCATGACACATAGAAATGAGATGCGACATATCGTTTTAAGAAGCATTAGAACTCTATTGTTGCGATACGTAGACATCTGGAAACGCTATTTCTTAGCAAGGATGTTCCGCTATTACATTGTTTTGAAGTGAACACGAGGTATACATAACACTTCGCAATGAATATTATGTCTTATCATGAAACATAGAAATGAGATGCGATATCGCGTTTTAAGAACCATTAGAACTATATTCTTTCTATACGTAGACATCTGCAAACGCTATTTCCTAGCTTGGAAGTGTCGCACTTACATTCTATTGAAGTGAATACGAGGTATACATAGCACTAAACAATGAATATTATATCTTACCATGAAACATAGGAATGAGATGCGACATTTAGTTTTGAGAAGCATTATAACTCTAATACTACGATACGTAGACGTCTGCAAACGCTATTTCCTAGCAAGGAAGTGTCGCATTTACATTCTTTTAAAGCGAATGCGAGGTATACATAACATTGCACAATGAATATTATATATTATCATGAAACATAGAAATGAGATGCGATATCCCGTTTCAAGAAGCATTAGTACTTTATTGCTTCGATACGTAGACATTTGCAATCGCTATTTCCTAGCAAGGAAGTGTCGCATTTACATTCATTTGAAGTGAAGACGAGGAACACATGACTCTTCGCAATGCATATTATATCTTATCATGAAACATGGAAATGAGATGCGATATCGCGTTTTGAGAAGCATTAGTACTCTGTTGCCACGATACGTAGACATCTGCAAACGCTATTTCCTAGCAAGGAAGTGTCGCATTTACATACATTTGAAGTGTACGCTATGTATACGTGACACTTCGCAATTAATATTATATCTTATCATGAAACATAGAAATGAGATGCGATATCCCGTTTCAAGAAGCATTAGTACTCTATTGCCACGTAGCTATCTGCAGACGCTATTTCCTAGGAAGGAAGTGACGCATTTACAAACTTTTGAAGTGAATACAAGGTATACATAACAGTCCACTATGAATATTATATCTTATCATGTAACATAGAAATGAGTATCGATATGGCTATTTAAAAAGCATTAGAATTCTATTGCTTCGATACGTAGACAACTGCAAACGCTACTTCCTAGCAAGGAAGTGTCGCGTTTACATTCATTTGAAGTGTATGGAGATATACATGACACATCGCAATGAATATTATATCTTATAATGAAACATAGAAATGAAATGCGATATCGCGTTTTAAGAAGTATTAGAACACTACTGCTACGATACGTAGACATCTGCAGACGCTATTTCCGTGCAAGGAAGTGTCGCATTTACATTCTTTTGAAGTGAATACGAGGTATACATAATACTCCACAATGAATATTATATCTTATCATGAAGCATATAACTGAGAAGCGGTATCATGTTTGAAGAAGCATCAGAACTCTATTGCTACGATACGTAGACATCTGCAGACGCTATTTCCTAGCAAGGAAGTGTCGCATTTACATACATTTGAAGTGAATATGAGGTATACATAACACTCCAGAATGAATATTATATCTTATAATGAAACATAGAAATGAGATGCGATATGGCGTTTTCAGAAGCATTAGAACTCTGTTGCTACGATACGTTGACATCTGCAGACACTATTTCCTAGTAAGGAAGTGTCGCATTTACATTCTTCTGAAGTAAATACGAGGTATACACAACACTCCACAATGAATATTATATCTTATCATGAAGCATATAAATGAGGATCGATTTCGCGTTTTAAGAAGCATTAGAACTCTATTGCTACGATACGTAGACATCTGCAAACGCTATTTCCTAGCAAGGAAGTGAAGCATTTATATTTTTTTGAAGTGTAGACGAGGAATACGTAACACTTTTTAATGAATACTATATATTATCATGAAACATATAAATGAGATGCGATATCGCGATTTAAGATGCACTAGAACTCTATTGCTGCGATACGTAGGCATTTGGAAACGCTATTTAATAGCAAGGTAGTGTCGCATTTACATTCCATTGGAGTGAATACGAGGTATACATAACACTCCACAATGAATTTTATACCATATAACGAAACATAGAAATGAAATGCGATATCGCGTTGTAACAAGGATTAGAATTCTATTGCTACGATACGTAGACATCTGCAGACGCTATTTCCTAGCAAGAGAGTGTCGCATTTACATTCTTTTGAAGTGAATACGAGTTATACATAACACTCCACAATGAATATTGTATCTTATCATGAAACATATAACTGAGGGTCGATTCGCGTTTTAAGAAGCATTAGAACTCTACTGCTACGATACGTAGACGATCTGCAGACTCTATTTCCTAGCAAGGAAGTGTCGCATTTACATTCTTTTGAAGTGAATATGAGGTATACATAACAATCCACAATGAAAATTATATCTTATCATGAAGCATATAAATGAGGATCGATTTCGCGTTTTAAGAAGCATTAGAACTCTATTGCTACGATACGTAGACATCTGCAAACACTAATTCCTAGCAAGCGAGTGTCGCATTTTCAATCTTTTGAAGTAAATACGAGGTACACATAACAATCCACAATGAATATTATATCTTATCATAAAACATAGAAATGACATGCGATATGGCGATTTAAGAAGCATTAGCACTCTATTGCTTCGATACGTAGACATATGGAGACACTATTTCCTAGCAAGGAGGTGTCGCATTTACATTCATTTGAAGTGTATTCGAGGTATACGTGACACTTCGCAATGAATATTATATCTTATCACGAAACTTAGAAATGAGATTTGACATCTCCTTTTACGATGCATTAGAACTGTATTGTTTCGATAAGTAGACATCTGCAAACGCTACTTCCTAGCAATGAAGTGTCGCATTTACATTCTTTTGAAGTGAATACGTGGTATACATGACACTTCGCAATCAATATTATATCGTATCATGAAACATAGAAATGAGATGCGCTATCGCGAATTAAGAATAGTTAGAACTCTATTGCTACGATACGTAGACATTTGCAAAAGCTATTTCCTAGGAAGGAAGTGTCGCATTTACATTCATTTGAAGTGTATACGAGGTATACATAACACTGGACGATGTATATTATATCTTATCATGAAACATAGCAATGGGATGCGATATTGCGATTTCAGAAGCATCAGAAACCTATTGCTCGATACGTAGATATCTGCAAACACTATTTCCTAGCAAGGAAGTGTCGCATTTACATTCTTTTGAAGTGAATACGAGGTATACATGTAACTTCGCAGTGAATATAATATCTTATCATGAAACATATATATGAGATGCGATATCGCGTTTAGAGAAGCTTTAGAACTCTATTGACTCGATACGTAGACATCTGGAAACGCTATTTCCTAGCAAGGAAGTGTCGCATTTACATTCTTTTGAAGTGAGTACGAGGTATTCGTGACACTTCGCAATGAGGATTATATCTTATTATGAAACATAGAAGTGAGATGCGATATCACGTCTTAAGAAGCATTAGAACTCTATTGTTTCGATACGTAGACATGTGGAAACGCTATTTCCTAAGAAGGAATTGTCGCATTTACATTTTCTGAAGTGAATACGAGTTATTCATTACACTTCGCAATGAATATTATATCCTATCATGAATCATAGAAATGAGATGCGACATCTCGTTTTAGGAAGCATTAGAACTCTATTGCTACGATACGTAGACATCTGCAAGTGCTATTTGCTAGCATGGAAGTGTCGCATTTGCACTCTTTTAAAGTGAATACAAGGAATACATAACACTCCACAATGAATATTATATCTTATCATGAAACGTAGAAATGAGATGCGATATCGCGTTCTAAGAAGCATTAGAACTCTATTGCTACGATTCGTAGATATCTGCAGACGCTATTTCCTAGCAAATAAGTGGCGCATTTACATTCTTTTGAGGTGAATACGAGGTATACATAACACTCCACAATGAATATTATATCTTATCATGAAACATAGATATGAGGATCGATTTCGCGTTTTAAGAAGCATTAGAACTCCTTTGCTGCAATACGTAGACATCTGCAAACGCTATTTCGTAGCAAGGAAGTGTCGCATATACATTCATTTGAAGTCAATACGAGGTATGCATAACACTGCACAATGAATATTATATCTTATCATGAAACATAGAAATGAGATGAGATATTGCGATTTAAGAAGCATTAGAACTCTATTCCTTCGTTATGTAGACATCTGCAAGCGCTACTTCCTAGCAAGATAGTGTCGCATTTACATTCATTTGAAGTGAATGCGAGGTATACATGACACTTCGCCATGAATATTATATCTTATCATGAAACATAGAAATGAGATGCGATATCGCGTTTTGAGAAGCATTAGAACCCAAATGCTACGATACGTGGACATCTGCAAACGCTATTATCTAGCAAGGAAGTGCGGCATTTACATTCTTTTGAGGTGAATACGAGGTATACATAGCACTCCACAATGAATATTACATCTTATCATGAAACATAGAAATGAGGATCGATGTCACGTTTTAAGAGGCATTAGAACCCTATTGCTCGATACGTAGACAACTGCAAACGCTACTTCCTAGCATGGAAGTGTCGCATTTACATTTTTTTGAAAGTAATACGAGGTATACATGACACTTGGCAATGAATATTATATCTTATCATGAAACATAGAAATGAGATGCGACATCTCATTTTAAGAAGCATTAGAGCTCTATTGCTTCGATACGGAGACATCTGCAAACGGTATTTCCTGGTAAGGAAGTGTCGCATTACATTCTTTTGAAGTGAATACGAGGTATTCATGACACTTCGCAATGAATATTATATCTTATCATGAAACATGGAAATGAGGTGCGATATCTTGTTTTAAGAAGCTTAAGACCTCTATTGCTACGGTGTGTTGTCATCTGCAAACGCTATATAATAGCAGGGAAGTGTCGCATTTGCATTCTTTTGAAGTGAATACGAAGTATACATGATACTTCGCAATTAATATTATATCTTATCATGAAACATTGAAATCAGATGCGACATCTCATTCTAAGAAGCATTAGAACTCTATTGCTTCGAAACGGAGACATCTGCAAACGCTAATTCCTGGCAATGAAGTGTCGCATTTACATTCTTCTGAAGTGAATACGAAGTATACATGACACTACGCAATGAATAATATATCTTATAATGAATCATAGAAATGAGATGCGATATCGCGTTTTAAGTAGCATCAGAACTCTATTGCTACGATTCGTAGACATCTGCAGACGCTATTTCCTATCAAGGAGGTGTCGCATTTACATACTTTTGAAGTGAATACGAGGTATACATAACACTCCACAATGAATATTATATCTTATCATGAAACATAGAAATGAGATGCGATATCGCGATATAAGAAGGATTAGAACTCTATTGCTTCGATACGTAGACGTCTGCAAACGCTATTTAATAGCGAGGAAGTGTCGGGTTAACATTCTTTTGAAGTGAATACGAGGTATACATAACACTCCACATTGAATATTATATCATGTCATGAAATATAGGAATGAGAAGCGATATCACGATATAAGAAGCATTAGAAAACTATTGCTTCGATACGGAGACACCTGCAAACGATATTTCCAAGGAAGGAAGTGTCCCATTTACATTCTTTTGAAGTGAATACGAGGTATACATAACACTCCACAATGAATGTTATATATCATCATGAAACATAGAAATGAAATGCGATATCGCGATTTAAGAAGCATTAGAACTCTATTGCTTCGATACGGAGACATCTGTAAACGCTATTCCCTAGCCAGGAAGTGTCGCATTTACATTCTTTTGAAGTGAATGCGAGGTATTCATGACACTTCGCAATGAATATTATCTCCTATCATGAAACATAGAAGTGAGATGCGATATCACGTTTTAAGAAGCATCAGAACTCTATTGCTACGATACTTAGACATCTGCAAACGCTATTTCCTAGCATGGAAGTGTCGCATTTACATTCTTTTGAAGTGAATACGAGGTATTCATGACACTTCGCAATGAATATTATATCCTATCGTGAAACATAGAAATGAGATGCGACATCTCGTTTTAAGAAGCATTAGAACTCTAATGCTTCGATACGGAGACATCTGCAAACGCTATTTCCTAGCAATGAAGTGTCGTATTTATATTCACTTGATGTGTATGCGAGTAATAAGTAACATTTCGCAATGAATTTAATATCTTATCATGAAACATAGAAATGAGATGCGATATCGCGTTTTAAGTAGCATTAGGCCTCTATTTCTACGATACGTAGACATCTGCAAGTGCTATTTCCTCGCAAGGAAGTGTTGCATTACATTCTTTTGAAGTGAATACGAGGTGTACATGACAATTCGCAATGAATATTATATCTTATCGTGAGACATAGAAATGCGATGCGATATCGCGTTTTAGGAAGCTTTAGAACTATGTTGCTTCGATACGTAGACATCTGCAACGCTATTTCCTAGCAAGGAACTGTAGCATTTACATTCTTCTGAAGTGAATACAAGGTATACATGACACTTCGCAGTTAATATTATATCTTGTCATGAAACATAGAAATGAGATGCGATATCGCGTTTTAAGTAGCATTAGGCCTCTATTGCTGCGATACGTAGACATCTGAAAACGCTATTTCCTAGCAAGGAAGTGTCGCATTTACATTCTTTTGATGTGAATACGATGTATACATGACACTTCGCAATGAATTTTATATGTTACCATGAATCATAGGAATGTGATGCGATATCATGTTTTAAGAAGCATTAGTAATCTATTGCTACGGTACGTACACATCTGCAAACGCTATTTTCTAACAAGGAAGTGTCGCATTTACATTCATTTGAAGTGTATGCGAGGTATACATGACACTTCGCAATGAATATTATATCTTATCATGATACATAGAAATGAGTTGCTATATCGCGTTCCGAGAAGGATTAGAAATCTAATGCTACGATACGCAGACATCTGCAAACGCCATTTCCTAGCAAGGAAGTGTCGCATTTACATTCTTTTGAAGTGAATACGAGGTATACATGACATTTCGCAATGAATATTATATCTTATCATGAAATATAAAAATGAGATGCGATATCACGATTTAAGAAGCATTAGAACTCTATTGCCACGATATGTAGATATCTGCAAACGCTATCTCCTAGTAATGAAGTGTCGCATTTACATTCATTTAAAGTGTGGACGAGTAATACATAACAGTTCGCAATGAATATTATATCTTATCATGAAACGTTAAAATGAGATGCGATATCTCGATTTAAGAAGCATTAGATCCATAATGCTTCGATACGAATACATCTGCAAACGCTATTTCCTAGCAAGGAAGTGTGGCATTTACATTCATTTGAAGTGTATGCGAGGTATACATGACACTTCGCAATGAATATTATATCTTATCATGATACATAGAAATGAGTTGCTATATCGCGTTCCGAGAAGGATTAGAAATCTAATGCTACGATACGCAGACATCTGCAAACGCCATTTCCTAGCAAGGAAGTGTCGCATTTACATTCTTTTGAAGTGAATACGAGGTATACATGACATTTCGCAATGAATATTATATCTTATCATGAAATATAAAAATGAGATGCGATATCACGATTTAAGAAGCATTAGAACTCTATTGCCACGATATGTAGATATCTGCAAACGCTATCTCCTAGTAATGAAGTGTCGCATTTACATTCATTTGAAGTGTGGACGAGTAATACATAACAGTTCGCAATGAATATTATGTCTTATCATGAAACGTTAAAATGAGATGCGATATCTCGATTTAAGAAGCATTAGAGCCATAATGCTTCGATACGAATACATCTGCAAACGCTATTTCCTAGCAAGGAAGTGTGGCATTTACATTCATTTGAAGTGTATGCCAGGTACACAAGACAATTCGCAATGAATATTATATCTTAACATGAAACATAGAAATGAGATGCTATATCTCGTTTTAAGAAGCATTAGGACTCTATTGCTACGATACGTAGACATCTGCAAACGCTATTTCGTAGCTAGGAAGTGTCGCATTTACATTCTTTTGAAGTGAATACGAGGTATACATAACACTACGCAATGAATATTATATCTTAACATGAAACATAGAAATGAGATGCGATATCGCGTTTTAACACATTGCGGACGGGTGACGAGATATCTCGTTTTTAGAAAACTAAACGTTGCGAACAGGTCACAATATATCTAGTTTTCACGTTTTTTTTTATTCAGTCGGCAACTGAGCAAGGAGCTGCAAATGTTTCTGTTACGTTACGATGGTATCGAAGTCTCTCGCATTCCGAAACCAAAGCGAAACAACTGAATCATTCCTTAAATTTAAGAAAAAGCAGTCATTATAGTGTAACGTCCGCCGTACCTCGCGGTACCTCCTTCACCCCCTGGCAGAGCCACACGCATCGCCTGTCGCCACCACAAAGACGAGCTTACCGAGTATACGATCGCCGAGCTAAGGCAGCCACCCCCGCAACCAGGAGTTGGACCACACGACCGCGCTACGACACGTGCCTTCCAGACAGCTGGAGCACGAGCGAGCCACAGCCTCCGCACGAGGACCATTCCACGTATCAGGAAGAGTCGCCCGCCGTTACGCACCCGTACCCATACTTTGCATATCATTATAATTATAATTAAGTGAATCCTAGAACTTAAGCACACGACACTCCATGTACGCACACGACACAACACACACAACCTAGCATAAGGCGTTTCATGTGTTATTCTAATTTTTAAGATCATCATTAATCGTAATAAGAAGTAAGCGAAGCGCCCGACGCGCGCGGCTCACGCCGAACGCGCGCGCCCTGCCACGACCATCCACCCCACTCCGTGGGCCGAGCGTCCACCCCACTCTGGGGACCTGCGACTCGCGCGCCCCGCGATCCGAGGAGGTCGCGGGCCCGCGAGCTGATAGTCAGTACGAGTCATCCGCTCCAAGCGAGCGGACCTCCCTCAAATCCAATCTCTAGTTCGAGCCATTCGCTCCAAGCGAGCACTCCTTTATCATAATCCAATCTTACTATTTCAACTTAAACTCTAATTCAATTCAAGTCCTTATTCTAAACTCTAATTATCGTATCCTAGTACTTAGTCAACTTTAGCATAGGGAAGTATCAGTGTAAGCTTAGTTTTATTTAGAATATACTTTATTTTTACCAGTACTACAATTCTCATCATTCTAAATATTCCTTGCCTTATTATTATTATAAATTCATTCATTGCGAAGTCTTCCACGAGTTCACGCGTCTTCAAGAACATTCACAAGCTCCGAACTTTAGTCAAACTTGGTAATCGATCAGTTATAGCCGACCGCCGCTTAGCTGCATCGACCCACAGCGAGGCTAGAGCAAGGACACTCGTCGAATTTCCATATTTCTAGACCGGTAAACTAGAGCGGACCGCCGCCTAGTGGACCCGTATCTGGACTTTTGGAAACCGACTCGAATGCGTCATTCCGGTACAACTAAACGAACTCGTCGCGCGGGAAGGATGAACTACTTGCGTTCACTTGTGCGCGGATACGTTGGTACAGCCGAGTGCAATACCACTGCAACGTCTCATCTTCCGCCGCACGCCGATCGGACAGTCGTCCCGCACCGCCGCATCCATCGCCGATCCACTTGACCGAGCCGATCCATCCCCGAGGTCAGCCCACCTGGGTACTCGTCCCGCTGACAATCACGCCTCACCGACCGTACGCAGGGATTATACCTGAGGGCGATCCGTGCCGACGACGATACCTGCAACAAGGGTACTAAATATTAGCAGCTGTCAAGACATCAAAGGTAAGGTCATATTTTCTTATCCGCGTTCGTGCCTTTTGATACGTGTTTCGCGAGCCAGAAAGAACCCGGTCTTCGTCGCAATTCCGCGAGCCGAACCGTTCGAGGCTGCGTGTCGCTCCCGGTAAACGATAAGTTTTCGCGACCCGTGACGTGACAATAGCCATTGCCGGCTGATCTGTGCGGATCGTCGTACGTATCGTATCTTATAAAGTGTTTCATTGATCTGCATTTTAGAATTTCAAACTTCGTGTTTTAAAATTGGAAGGTAACAGTTTTTTGAGTACTATCTATATTTTCAATCAACCTGTTACTGATAATTGACAACAAAAATTTATTTTATGAATTAGCCCTCTATAAAAGAAGCGAAATGACGCATAGATGTAATGAAAACAGATATACAGATATATGAACTATATGTATAGTATTATTTAAAAATACTAAATGCAAATTAAGTAAAATGCGTGTCCACTTCCTGTCACATGCCAAGCATGTTTTTGGAGCGTTCGAAAATCTGCGATCCGTGAGGGCGTGTTGAACGTGCAGCGCCCCGTCCTCAATGTGTTAAGAAGCATTAGAACTCTATTGCCTCGATAAGTACACATCTGCAAACGCTATATCCTAGCAAGGAAGTGTCGCATTTACATTGTTTTCAAGTGAATACGAGGTACACATGACACTTCGCAATGAATATTGTATCTTATCATGAAACATAGAAACGAGATGCGATATATCGTTTTAAGAATCAGTAGAACTCTATTGCTACGACACGTAGACATCTGCAAACGCTATTTCCTAGCAAGGAAGTGTCGTATTTACATTCTTTTGAAGTGAATACTGGGTATACATAACACTGCACAATGAATATTATATCTTATCAAGAAACATAGATATGAGATGCGATATGACAATATAAGAAGCATTAGATCTCCATTGCTACGATACGTAGACATCTGCAGACGCTATTTCCTAGCAAGGAAGTGTCGCATTTACATTCTTTTGAAGTGAATACGAAGTATACATGACACTCCGCAATGAATATTATATCTTACCATGAATCATAGAAATGAGGTGCGATATCGCTTTTTAGGAAGCACTAGAACTCTACTGTTTCGATACGCAGACATCTGGAAACGCATTTCCTAGCAATGCAGTGCGGCATCTACATTCTTTTGAAGTGTAGATGAGGTATTCATTACACTACGCTATGAATATTATATCCTATCATGAAACATAGAAATGAGATGCGATATCGCGATTTAAGAAGCATTAGAACACTATTGCTTCGATACGTGGGCACGTGCCAACGCTAATTCCTAGCAAGGAAGTGTCGCACTTAGATTCATTTGAAGTGTAGACGAGGAATACATAACACTTCGCAATGAATATTATATGTTATCATGAAACATAGAAATGAGATTCGATATCTCGTTATAAGAAGCATTATAACACGATTGCTACGATGCGTAGACACCTGCAGACGCTGTTTCCTAGCAAGGAAGTGTCGCATTTACATTCTTCTGTGGTGTGCGAGGTATATATGACACTTCGCAAATGAATATTATATCTTATCATGAAACATAGAAATGACATGCGATATCGCGTTATAAGAAGCATTGGACCACTGTTGCTACGATACGTAGACATCTGCAAACGCTATTTCCTAGCAAGGAAGTGTTGCATTTACATACATTTCAAGTGTATGCGAGGTATACATAACACTTCGCATTGAATATTATATCTTATCATGATACATAGAAATGAGATGCGTTATCCCGTTTTAAGAAGCAGTAGAACACTATTGCCTCGATACGTAGACATCTGCAAACGCTATTTCCTAGCAATGAAGTGTCGCATTTACATTCATTTGAAGTGTTTGCGAAGTATAAGTGGCACTTCGCAATGAATATTATATCCTATCATGAAACAGAGAAATGAGATCCAACATCGCGATATAAGAAGCATTAGAACTCTATGTCTTCGATACGTAGACATCAGGAAACGCTGGTTCCTAGCAAGGAAGTGAGGCATTTACATTCGTTTGAAGTGAATACGAGGTATACATGACACTTCGCAATGAATATTATATCTTATCACGAGACATAGAAATGAGATGCGATATCGCGATTTAAAAAGCTAGAGAACTCTATTGCTACGATACGTAGATATCTGCAGACGCTGTTTCCTAGCAAGGAAGTGTCGCATTTACATTCATTTGAAGTGTATCCGAGGTATACATGACACTTCGCAATGAATATTATATCTTATCATGGAACATAGAAACGAGGAGCGACATCGCGTTTTAAGAAGCATCAGAACACTATTGCTATGATACGTAGACATCTGCAAACGCTATTTCCTAGCAAGGAAGTGTAGCATTTACATCCTTTTGAAGTGAATACGAGGTATACATAACACTCCACAATGAATATTATATCTTATCATGAAACATAGAAAGGGGATGCGATATTGCGTTTTGAGAAGCATTAGAACTCTATTGCTTCGATACGTAGGCATCTGCAATCGCTATTTCCTAGCAAGGTAGTGTCGCATTTACATTCATTTGAAGTGTATGCGAGGTACACATAACACTTCGCAATGAATATTATATGTTATCATGAAACATAGAAATGAGATGCGATATCTTGTTTTAAGAAGCATTATAACACGCTTGCTACGATACGTAGATATCTGTAAACGCTATTTCCTAGGAAGGAAGTGCCGCATTTACATCCATTTGAAGTGAATACGAGGAATACGTGAAACATTTCGCAATGAATATTATGTCCTATCATGAAACATAGAAATGTGATGTGATATCGCGTTTTAAGAAGATTTAGAACTCTACTGCTACGATACGTAGACTTCTACAAACGCTATTTCCTAGCAAGGACGTGTCACATTTACATTCTTTTGGAGTAAATGCGAGGTATACATAACATTGCACAATGAATATTATATGTGTTCATGAAACATAGTAATGATATGCGATATCACGATTTAAGATGCATTAGAACTTTATTGCTTCGATACGTAGACATCTGCAAACGCTATTTCCTAGCAAGGAAGTGTCGCATTTACATTAAATTGAAGTGAATACAAGGAATACATGAAACTTCGCAATGAATATTATGTCCTATCATGAAACATAGAAATGTGATGTGAGAGCGCGTTTTAAGAAGCATTAGAACTCTATTGCTACGATGCGTAGACATCTGCAGACGCTGTTTCCTAGCAAGGAAGTGTCGCATTTACATTCTTCTGAAGTGTATGCGAGGTATAAGTGATACTTCGCAATGAATACTATATCTTATCATGGAACATAGTAACGAGATGCGATATCCCGTTTCAAGAAGCATTAGAACACTATTGCTTCGATACGTAGACATCTGCAAACGCTATTTCCTAGCAAGGAAGTGTCGCATTTACATTCATTTGAAGTGTATGCGAGGTATACATAACACTTCGCAATGAATATTATATGTTATCATGAAACATAGAAATGAGATGCGATATCTCGTTATAAGAGGCATTAGAACACGATTGCTACGATACGTAGACATCTGCAAACGCTATTTCCTAGCAAGGAAGTGTCGCATTTACATTCATATGAAGTGAATACGAGGAATACATGAAACTTCGCAATGAATATTATATCTTTTCATGAAACATATAAATGTGATGTGATATCGCGTTTTAAGAAGCATTAGAACTCTATTGCTACGATACGTAGACATCTGCAAACGTTATTTCCTAGCAAGGAAGTGTCGCATTTACATTCTTCTGACGTGAGTACAAGGTATACATGACACTTCGCAATTAATAATATATCTTATCATGAAACATAGAAATGAGATGCGATATCCCGTTCCAAGAAGCATTAGAACTCCACTGCTTCGATACGTAGGCATCTGCAATCGCTATTTCCTAGCATGGTAGTGTCGCATTTACATTCATTTGAAGTGTATGCGAGGTATACATAACACATCGCAATGAATATTATATGTTATCATGAAACATAGAAATGAGATGCGATATCTTGTTTTAAGAAGCATTATAACATGCTTGCTACGATACGTAGACGTCTGCAAACGCTATTCCCTAGGAAGGAAGTGCCGCATTTACCTCCATTTGAAGTGAATACGAGGAATACGTGAAACTTCGCAATGAATATTATGTCCTATCATGAAACATAGAAATGTGATGTGATATCGCGTTTTAAGAAGATTTAGAGCTCTATTGCTACGATGCGTAGACACCTGCAGACGCTGTTTCCTAGCAAGGAAGTGTCGCATTTACATTCTTCTGAAGTGTGTGCGAGGTATAAGTGATACTTCGCAGTGAATACTATATCTTATCATGAAACTTAGTAACGAGATGCGATATCCCGTTTCAAGAAGCATTAGAACTCTATTGCTTCGATACGTAGACATCAGCAAACGCTATTTCCGAGCAAGGATGTGTCGCATTTACATTCATTTGAAGTGAAGACGAGTAATACGTGATACTTCGCAATGAATAGTACAGCTTACCATGAAACATTGAAATGTGGTGTGATATCGCGTTTTAAGAAGATTTAGATCTCTATTGCTACGATGCGTAGACATCTGCAGACGCTGTTTCCTAGCAAGGAAGTGTCGCATTTACATTCTACTGAAGTGTATGCGAGGTATAAGTGATACTTCGCAATGAATACTATATCTTATCATGAAACATAGTATCGAGATGCGATATCCCGTTTCAAGAAGCATTGGAACTCTATTGCTACGATACGTAGATATCTGCAGACGCTATTTCCTAGCAAGGAAGTGTCGCATTTACATACTTTTGAAGTGAATACTAGGTATACATAACACTCCACAATGAATGTTATATCTTATCATGAATCATAGAAATGAAAAGCGATATCGCGTTTTGAGAAGCATTAGAACTCCATTGCTACATTACGTAGACATCTGCAAACGCTATTTCCTAGCAAGGAAGTGTCGCATTTACATGCTTTTGAAGTGAATACGAGGTATGCATGACACTTCGCAATGAATATTATATCTTATCATGAAACATAGAAATGAGATGCGATATCTCGTTTTAAGAAGCATTAGAACTCCTTTGCTTCGATACGTAGACATCTGCCAACGCTATTTCCTAGCAACGAAGAGTCGCATTTACATTCATTTGAAGTGAATACGAGGTATACGTAACACCGCACAATGAATATTATATCTTATAGTGAGACATAGAAATGAGATACCATATCGCGTTTTAAGAGGCATTAGAACGCTATTGCTACGGTACGTAGATATCTGGAAACTCTATTTCGTAGCAAGGAAGTGTCGCAATTACATTCCTTTCAAGTGAATACGAGGTATACATGACACTTCGCAATGAATATTATATCTCATCATTAAACATAGAAATGAGTTGCGATATCTTGTTTTAAGAAGCATTAGAACTCTGCTGCTTCGATACGTAGACATCTGGAAACGTTATTTCCTAGAAAGGAAGTGTCGCATTTTCATTCTTTTGAAGTGAATACAAGGTATACATGACACATCGCAATGAATATAACATCTTATCACGATTCATAGAAATGAGATGCATTATCGCGTTTTAAGAAGCATTAGAACACTATTGCTACGATACGTAGATGTCTGCAGACGCTATTTACTAGCAAGGAAGTGTTTCATTTACATTCCTCTGAAGTGTAGACGAGATATACATGACACTCCACAATGAATATTGTATCCTATCATGAAACATATAATTGAGGGTCGATTCGCGTTTTAAGAAGCATTAGAACTCTATTGCTACGATACGTAGACATCTGCAGACGTTATTTCCTAGCAAGGAAGTGTCGCATTTGCATTCTCTTGAAGTGAATACGAGGTATACATAACAATCCACAATGAAAATTATATCTTATCATGAAGCATATAAATGAGGATCGATATCGCGTTTTAAGAAGCATTAGAACTCTATTGCTACGATACGTAGACATCTGCAAGCGCTACTTCCTAGCAAGGAAGTGCCGCATTTACATCCATTTGAAGTGAATACGAGGAATACGAGAAACTTCGCAATGAATATTATGTCCTATCATGAAACATAGAAATGTGATGTGATATCGCGTTTTAAGAAGATTTAGAACTCTACTGCTACGATGCGTAGACATCTACAAACGCTATTTCCTAGCAAGGACGTGTCGCATTTACATTCTTTTGGTGTAAATGCGAGGTATACATAACATTGCACAATGAATATTATATGTGTTCATGAAACATAGTAATGATATGCGATATCACGATTTAAGATGCATTAGAACTTTATTGCTTCGATACGTAGACATCGGCAAACGCTATTTCCAAACAAGGAAGTTTCGCATTTACATTAAATTGAAGTGAATACGAGGAATACATAAAACTTCGCAATGAATATTATGTCCTATCATGAAACATAGAAATGTGATGTGATATCGCGTTTTAAGAAGATTTAGAACTCTATTGCTACGATGCGTAGACATCTGCAGACGCTGATTCCTAGCAAGGAAGTGTCGCATTTACATTCTTCTGAAGTGTGTGCGAGGTATAAGTGATACTTCGCAGTGAATACTATATCTTATCATGAAACTTAGTAACGAGATGCGATATCCCGTTTCAAGAAGCATTAGAACTCTATTGCTTCGATACGTAGACATGAGCAAACGCTATTTCCGAGCAAGGATGTGTCGCATTTACATTCATTTGAAGTGAAGACGAGTAATACGTGATACTTCGCAATGAATAGTATAGCTTACCATGAAACATTGAAATGTGGTGTGATATCGCGTTTTAAGAAGATTTAGATCTCTATTGCTACGATGCGTAGACATCTGCAGACGCTGTTTCCTAGCAAGGAAGTGTCGCATTTACATTCTTCTGAAGTGTATGCGAGGTATAAGTGATACTTCGCAATGAATACTATATCTTATCATGAAACATAGTAACGGGATGCGATATCCCGTTTCAAGAAGCATTGGAACTCTATTGCTACGATACGTAGATATCTGCAGACGCTATTTCCTAGCAAGGAAGTGTCGCATTTACATACTTTTGAAGTGAATACTAGGTATACATAACACTCCACAATGAATGTTATATCTTATCATGAAACATAGAAATGAAAAGCGATATCGCGTTTTGAGAAGCATTAGAACTCCATTGCTACATTACGTAGACATCTGTAAACGCTATTTCCTAGCAAGGAAGTGTCGCATTTACATGCTTTTGAAGTGAATACGAGGTATGCATGACACTTCGCAATGAATATTATATCTTATCATGAAACATAGAAATGAGATGCGATATCTCGTTTTAAGAAGCATTAGAACTCCTTTGCTTCGATACGTAGACATCTGCCATCGCTATTTCCTAGCAAGGAAGTGTCGCATTTACATTCATTTGAAGTGTATGCGAGGTATTCAAGACACTTCGCAATGAATATTATATCTTATCATGATACATAGAAGTGAGATGCGATATCGCGTTCTAAGAAGGATTAGAATTCTAATGCTAACATACGTAGACATCTGCAAACGCTATTTCCTAGCAAGGAAGTGTCGCATTTACATTCTTTTGATGTGAATACGAGGTATACATAACACTCCAGAATGAATATTATATCTTATCATGAAAAATAGAAATGAGATGCGATATGACGATTTAAGAAGCATTAGAATTCTATTGCTTCGATACGTAGACACCTGCAAAAACTATTTCCTAGGAAGGAAGTGTCGCATTTGCTTTCATTTGAAGTGAATACGAGGTATGCATGACACTTCGCAACGAATATTATATCTTATCATGAATCATGGAAATGAGATACGATATCGGGATTTAAAAAACATTCGAACTCTATTGCTACATTACGTAGACATCTGCAAACGCTATTTCCCAGCAAGGGAGTGTCGCATTTACATTCTTCTGAAGTGAATACGAGGTATACATAACACTTCGCAATGAATATTATATCTTAACATGATATATAGAATTGACATGCGATATCGCATTTAAGATGCACTAGAACTCTATTCCTTCGATACGTAGACAACTACAAAAGCTATATCCTAGCAAGGAAGTGTCGCATTTACATTCTCTTGAAGTAAGTACGAGGTATACATAACAGTGCACTATGAATATTATATCTTATCATGAAACATAGAAATGAGATGCGATATTGCGCTTTAAGAAGCATTAGAACTCTAATGCTACGATACGTAAACGTCTGCAATCGCTACTTCCTAGCCAGGAAGTGTCGCATTTACATTCTTTTGTAAGGAATACGAGGTATACATGACACTTGGCAATGAATTTTATATCTTATCATGAAACACAGAAACGAGATGCGATATGACGATTTAAGAAGCTTTAGAATTCTATTTCTTCGTTACGTAGCCATCTGCAAACGATATTTCCTAGGAAGGAAGTGTCACATTTACATTCTATTGAAGTGAATACGAGGTATACATAACACTCCACAATGAATATTATATCTTATCATGGAACATAGAAATGAGATGCGATATCGCGATTTAAGAAGAATTAGATCCCTATTGCTTCGATACGTAGACGTCTGGAAACGCTATTTCCTAGCAAGGTAGTGTCGCATTTACATTCATTTGAAGTGTAGACAAGATATACATAACACTGCACAATGAATATTATATCCTATCATGAAACGTATTGCGATTTAAGTAGCATTGGATCACTATTGTTTCGATACGTAGACATCTGCAGACGCTTCTTCCTAGCAAGGAAGTGTTGCATTTACAATCTTTTGAATTGAATTCGAGGTATACATAACACTCGACAATCAATATTATATCTTATCATGAAACATAGAAATGAGATGCGATATCGCGATTTAAGCATTAGAATTCTATTGCTACGATACGTAGAAATCTGCAGACGCTATTTCCTAGCAAGAGAGTGTCGCATTTACATTCTTTTGAAGTGAATACGAGGTAGACATAGCACTCCACAATGGATATTATATCCTATCATGATGCATATAAATGAGGAGCGATTTCGCGTTTTAAGAAGCATTAGAACTCTATTGCTTCGATACGTAGACATCTGCCAACGCTATTTCCTAGCAAGGAAGTGTTGCATTTACATTCATTTGAAGTGTAGACGAGATGTACATAACACTGCACAATGAATATTATATCTTATCAGGAAACGTACAATTGAGGTGCGATATTGCGATTTAAGTAGCATTGGAACACTATTGCCTCGATACGTAGACAACTGCAGACGCTATTTCCTAGCAAGGAAGTGTTGCATTTACATTCTTTTGATGTGAATACGAGGTGTACATAACACTCCACAATGAATATTATATCTTATCATGAAACATAGAAATGAGGTGCGATTTCGCGTTTTAAGAAGCATTAGAACCCTGTTGCTTCGATACGTAGACACCTGCCATTGCTATTTCCTATCAAGGAAGTGTCGCATTTACATTCATTTGAAGCGTATGTGTGGTACACAAGACACTTCGCACTGAATATTACATGTTATCATGAATCATAGAAATGAGATGCGATATCGCATTTAAGAAGGATTAGAACTCCATTGCTTCGATACGTAGACATCTGCGAACGCTACTTCCTAGCAAGGAAGTGTCGCATTTACATTCATTTGAAGTGAATACGAGGTATGCATGACACTTCGCAACGAATATTATATCTTATCATGAATCATGGAAATGAGATACGATATCGCGATTTAAAAAGCATTAGAACACTATTGCTACGATACGTAGACATCTGCAAACGCTATTTCCTAGCAAGGAAGTGTCGTATTTACATGCTTTTGAAGTGAATTCGAGGTATGCATGACACTTCGCAACGAATATTATATCTTATCATGAATCATGGAAATGAGATGGGATATCGCGATATAAGAAGCATTCGAACTCTATTGCTATATTACGTAGACATCTGCAAGCGCTATTTCCAAGCAAGGAAGTGTCGTATTTACATGCTTTTGAAGTGAATACGAGGTGTGCATGACACTTCGCAATGAATATTATATCTTATCATGAAACATAGAAATGGGATGCGATATCTCGTTTTAAGAAGCATTAGAACTCCTTTGCTTCGATACGTGGACATCTGCCAACGCTATTTCCTAGCAAGGAAGAGTCGCATTTACATTCATTTGAAGTGAATACGAGGTATACGCAACACCGCACAATGAATATTATATCTTATAGTGAGACATAGAAATGAGATACCATATCGCGTTTTAAGAGGCATTAGAACGCTATTGCTACGATACGTAGATATCTGGAAACTCTATTTCGTAGCAAGGAAGTGTCGCAATTACATTCCTTTCAAGTGAATACGAGGTATACATGACACTTCGCAATGAATATTATATCTCATCATTAAACGTAGAAATGAGTTGCGATATCTTGTTTTAAGAAGCATTAGAACTCTGCTGCTTCGATACGTAGACATCTGGAAACGTTATTTCCTAGAAAGGAAGTGTCGCATTTTCATTCTTTTGAAGTGAATACAAGGTATACATGACACATCGCAATGAATATTATATCTTATCATGAAACATAGAAATGAGATGCATTATCGCGTTTTAAGAAGCATTAGAACTCTATTGCTACGATACGTAGATGCCTGCAGACGCTATTTACTAGCAAGGAAGTGTCGCATTTACATTCTTTTGAAGTGAATACGAGGTATACATAACACTCCACAATGAATATTATATCTTACCATGAAACATAGAAATGTGATGCGATATCGCGTTTTAAGAAGCATTGGAATTCTGTTGCTACGATACGTTGATATCTGCAGACGCTATTTCCTAGCAAGGAAGTGTCGCATTTACATTTTTTTGAAGTGAATACTAGGTATACATAACACTCCACAATGAATATTATATCTTATCATGAAACATAGAAATGAAAAGCGATATCGCGTTTTGAGAAGCATTAGAACTCTATTGCTACGATACGCAGACATTGGCAAACGCTATTCCCTAGCAAGGAAGTGTCGTATTTACATTCTTTTGGAGAGATTACGAGGTATACATGACACTCCGCAATGAATATTATATCTTATCATGAAACTTAGAAATGAGATGCGATATGGCTATTTGAGAAGCATTAGAACTCTATTGGTTCGATACGTAGACATCTGCCATCGCTACTTCCTAGCGAGGAAGTGTCGTATTTACATTCTTTTGAAGTGAATACGGGGTATACATAACACTGAACAATGAATATTATATCTTATCATGGAACATAGAAATGAGATGCGATATCGTGTTTTAAGTAGCATTAGAACTCTGTTGCTACGATACGTAGACATCTGCAAAAGCTATTTCCTAGGAAGGAAGTGTCGCATTTACATTCATTTGAAGTGAATACGAGGTATGCATGACACTTCGCAACGAATATTATATCTTATCATGAATCATGGAAATGAGATACGATATCGCGATTTAAAAAGCATTAGAACTCTATTTCTACGATACGTAGACATCTACAAACGCTATTTCATAGCAAGGACGTGTCGCATTTACATTCTTTTGAAGTGAATGCGAGGTATATATAGCATTGCACAATGAATATTACATGTTATCATCAAACATCGAAATGAGATGCGATATCACGATTGAAGATGCATTAGAACTTTATTGCTTCGATACCTAGACATCTGCAAACGCTATTTCCTAGCACGGAAGTGTCGCATTTACATTCGTTTGAAGTGTATGGGAGGTATACATGACACTTCGCAATGAATATTATATCTTATCATGATGCATAGAATTGAGATGCGATATCGCGTTTTAAGAAGCATTAGAACTCTATTGCTTCGATACAGAGATATCTGGGAACGTAATTTCCTAGAAAGCAAGTCTCGCATTTACATTCATTTGAAGTGTAGACGAGTAATACATGACACTTCGGAATGAATATTATATCTTATCGTAAGACATAGAAATGATGTGCAATATCGCGTTTTAAGAAGCATCAGAACTCTATTGCTTCGATACGTAGACTACTGCAAACGCTACTTACTGGCAAGGAAGTCTCGAACTTTCATTCATTTGAAGTGTATACGAGGTATGCGAAACATTTCGCAATGAATATTGTATCCTATCATGAAACTAATAAATAAGATGCGATATCGCGATTTAAGAAGCATTAGAACTCTGTTGCTACGATACGTAGACATGTGCAAACGCTATTTCCTAGCAAGGAAGTGTCGCATTTACAATCTTTTGAAGTGTAGACGAGGTATACATAACACTCCACAATGAATATTATATCTTATCAAGAGACATAGAAATGAGGAGCGGTTTCGCGTTCTAAGCAGCATTAGATCTCTATTGCTTCGATACGTAGACATCTGCAAACGCTACTTCCTTCCAAGGAAGTGTCGCATTTACATACTTTTGAAGTGAATACGAGGTTTACATAACACTACACTATGAATATTGTATCTTATCATGAAACATAGTAATCAGCAGCGATTTCGCGTTTTAAGAAGCATTAGAACTCCACTGCTACGGTACGTAGACATCTAAAAACGCTATTTCCTAGCAAGGAAGTGTCTCATTAACATTCTTTTGTGGTGAATACGAGGTATACATATCACTCCAAAATGAATATTATATCTTATCATGAAACATAGAAATGAGATGCGATATCGCGATTTAAGAAGCATTAGAACTCTATTGCATCGATACATAGACATCTGCAAGCGCTATTTCCTGGCAGGGAAGTGTCGCATTTACATTCTATTGAAGTGAATACGAAGTATACATGACACTCCGCAATGAATATTGTATCTTATCATGAAACGTAGAAGTGAGATGCGATATCGCGATTTAAGAAGCATTAGAAATCTATTGCTTCGGCACGTAGACATCTGCAAACGCCACTTCCTAGCAAGGAAGTGTCGCATTTACATTCTTTTGATGTGAATACGAAGTATACATGACACTCCACAATGAGTATTATATCTTATCATGAAACATAGAAATGAAGTGCGATATCGCGTTTTGAGAAGCATTAGAACTCTATAGCTTCGATACAGAGACATCTGCAAACGCTGTTTAATAGCAGGGAAGTGTCGCATTTACATTCTTTTGAAGTGAATAGGAGGTATACATGACACTTCGCAATGAAGAATATTTCTTATCATGATACATAGAAATGAGATGCGATATCGCGATTTAAGATGCTTTGAACTCTATTGCTTCGATGCGTAGACATCTGGCAACGCTATTTCCTAGCAAGGAAGTGGCGCATTTACATTCTTTTGAAGTGTGGACCAGGTATGCATAGCCCTTCGCAATGAATATTATATCTTATCATGAAACACAGAAATGATATGCGATATCTCGTTTTAAGAAGCATTAGAACTCTATTGTTTCGACACGTAGTCATCTGCAAACGCTATTTCCCAGCAAGGAAGTGTCGCACTTACATTCTTTTGCAGTGAATACGAGGTTTACATAACACTACACTATGAATATTGTATCTTATCAAGAAACATAGTAATGAGGAGCGATTTCGTGTTTTAAGAAGCATTAGAACTCCATTGCTACGATACGAAGACAACTGCAAACACTACTTCCTAGCAAGGAAGCGTCGCATTTACATTGTTTTGGGGTGAATACGATGTAGAGATTACACTGCACAATGAATGTTATATCTTATAATGAAACATAGTAATGAGATGCGATATCGCCATTTAAGGTGCTTTAGATCTCTATTGCTTCGATGCGTAGACATCTGGAAACGCTATTTCCTAGCAAGGAAGTGTCGCATTTACATTCTATTGAAGTGAATACGAAGTATACATGACACTCCGCAATGAATATTGTATCTTATCATGAAACGTAGAAGTGAGATGCGATATCGCGATTTAAGAAGCATTAGAACTCTATTGCTTCGATACGCAGACATCTGCAAACGCTATTTCCTAGCAAGGAAGTGTCGCATTTACATTCTTTTGAATTGTATGCGAGGTATACATAACACTCCGCAATGAATATTATATCTTATCTCGAAACATAGGAATGAGATGCGATATCGCGATTTAAGAAGCATTAAAAGTCTATTGCTTCGATACGTGGACAACTGCAAACACTAATTCCTAGCAAGGTAGTGTCGCATCTACATTCTTTTGAGGTAAATACAAGGTATACATGACGCTTCGGAATGAATATTACATCTTGCCATGAGACATAGGAATGAGATGCTATATCGCATTTTAAGAAGCGTTAGAAATCTATTGCTACGATACGTTGACATCTGCAAACGCTATTTCCTAGCAAGGAAGTGTCGCATTTACATTCTTTTGAATTGTATGCGAGGTATACATAACACTTCGCAACGAATAATATATCTTATCATGAAACATAGAAATGAAATGCAACATCTCGTTTTAAGAAGCATTAAAGCTCTATTGTTTCGATTCCTAGACATGTGGAAACGCTATTTCCTAGCAAGGAAGCGAAGCGCTTACATTCTTTTGAAGTGAATACGAAGTATACATGACACTTCGCAATTAATATTATATCTCATCACGAAACATAGAGATGAAATGCGATATCGCGATTTAAGAAGCATTAGAACTCTATTGCTTCGATAAGTAGACATCTGCAAACGCTATTTCCTAGCAATGAAGTGTCGCATTTACATTCATTTGAAGTGTATGCGATGTATAAGTAACACTTCGCAATGAATATTATATCTTATAATGAAACATAGAAATGAGATGCGATATCGCGTTTTAAGTAGCATTAGGACTCTGTTGCTTCGGTACGTAGACATCTGCAAACGCTATTTCCTAGCAATGAAGTGTCGCATTTACATTCTTTTGTAGTGAATACGAGGTATACATAGCACTCCACAATGAATATTATATCTTATCATGAAACATAAAAATGAGATGCGAAGTCTCGTTTTAAGAAGCACTAGAACTCTATTGTTTCTATACGTAGACATCTGGAAACGCTATTTCCTAGCAAGGATGTGTCGCATTTACATTCTTTTGAAGTCAACACGAGGAATACATGACAATTCGCAATGAATATTATATCTCATCATGAAACATAGAAATTAGATGCGAAGTCTCGTTTTAAGAAGCATTAGAACCCTATTGTTTCTATACGTAGACATCTGGAAACGCTATTTCCTAGCAAGGAACTGTCGCATTTACATTCTGTTGAAGTGAATACGAGGTATACGTAACACTTCGCAATGAATATTATGTCCTATCATGAAACAGAAATGACATGCGATATCGCGTTTAAAGTAGCATTAGAACTCTATTGCCCGCAATGCGTAGACATCTGGAAGCGCTATTTCCTAGCAAGAAAGTTTCGAATTTACATTCATATGAAGTGAATACGAGGTATACATAGCACTAAACAATGAATATTATATCTTACCATCAAACATAGAAATGAGATGCGATATCGCATTTTAAGAAGCGTTAGAACTCTATTGCTTCGATACGTAGACATCTGCAATCGCTATTCCCTAGCAAGGAAGTGTCGCATTTAGATTCATTTGAAGTGTAGACGAGGAAAACATAACACTTCGCAATGAATATTATATCATATCATGAGACATAGAAATGAGATGCGATATCGCGTTTTAAGAAGCATTAGAACTCTATTGCTTCGATACGTAGACATCTGCAAACGCTATTTCCTAGCAAGGAAGTGTCGCATTTTCATTCATTTGAAGTGTATGCGAGGTATACATAACATTTCGCAATGAATACCATATGTTATCATGAAACATAGAAATGAGATGCGATATCTCGTTTTAAGAAGCATTATAACACGCTTGCTACGATACGTAGACATCTGCACACGCTATATCCTAGGAAGGAAGTGTCGTATTTACATTCTTTTGATGTCAATTCAAGGAATACACGACACTTCGCAATGAATATTATATCATATCATAAAATATAGAAATTAGGAGCGATATCTCGTTTTAAGCAGCATTAGAACTCTATTGCTTCGACACGTAGACATCTGCCATCGCTATTCCCTAGGAAGGAACTGCCGCATTTACATTCTTTTGACGTGAATACGAGGTATACATAACACTGCACGATGAATATTATATCTTATCATGAAACACAGAAATGTGATGCGATATCGCGATTGAAAAGGCATTAGAACTCTATTGCTTCGATACGTAGACATCTGGAAACGACATTTCCTAGAATGGAAGTGACGCATTTACATTCATTTGAAGTGTAGACGTGGAATACATAACACTTCGCAATGAACATAACATCTCATGATGAAACATAGAAATGAGATGCGAGATCGCGTTTTAAGAAGCGTTAAAGCTCTATTGCTACGATAGGTAGACATCTGCAAACGCTATTTCCTAGCATGGAAGTGTCGCATTTACATTCTTTTGAAGTGAATACGAGGTATACATAGCACTAAACAATGAATATTATATCTTACCATGAAACATAGAAATGAGATGCGATATCGCGATTTAAGAAGCGTTTGAACTCCATTGCTGCGATACGTAGACATCTGGTAACGCTATTTCCTAGGATGGAAGTGTCGCATTTACATTCTTTCGAAGTGAATACGAGGTATACATAACACTAAACAATGAATATTTTATCCTATCGTGCAACATAGAAATGAGATGCGATATCGCGTTTTAAGAAGCACTTGAACTCTACTGCTACGATACGGTGACATCTGCAAACGCTATTTCCGAGCAAGGAAGTTTCGCATTTACATTCTTTTGAAGTGTAGACGAGGAATACATAACACTGTGCAATGAATATTATATCTTACCATGAAACATAAAAATGAGATGCGTAATCGGGATTTAAAAAGCATAAGAACTCTATTTCATCGATACGTTGACATCTGCAAACGCTATTTCCTAGCAAGGAAGTGTCGCATTTACATTCATTTGATGTGTAGACGAGATAGACACAACACTGCACAATGAATATTATATCTTATCATAGAACATAGAAATGAGATTGCGATATCGCGTTTTAAGAAGCATAAGAACTCTATTGCTACGATACGTAGACATCAGCAGACGCTATTTCCTAGCAAGGAAGTGTCGGATTTACATTCTTTTGAAGTGAATACGAGTTACACATAACACTCCACAATGAATATAATATCTTATCATGAAACATAGAAATGAGGAGCGATATCTCGTTTTAAGAAGCATTAGGACCCTATTGCTTCGACACGTAGACAACTGCCATCGCTATTCCCTAGGAAGGAACTGTCGCATTTACATTCTTTTGATGCAAATGCGAGGTATACATGACACTTCGCAATGAATATTACATCTTATCATGAAACATAGAAATGAGATGCGACATCGCGATTTAAGAAGCATTAGAACACTATTGCTTTGATACGTAGACATCTGGAAACGCTACTTCCTAGCAAGCAAGTGTCGCATTAACATTCTCTTGAAGCGTAGACGAGGTATACATAACACTTCGCAATGAATATTATATCTTATCATGAAACATAGAAATGAGATGCGATATCCCGTTTTATAAGTTATTAGAACTCTATTGCTTCGATACATTGAGATCTGCAAACGCTATTTCCTGGCAAGGAAGTGTCTCATTTTCATTCATTTGAAGTGCATGCGAGGTATAAGTGACACTTGGTAATGAATATTATATCTTATCATGAAAGATAGGAAGGGAATGCGATATCGCGATTTAAGAAGCATTAGAACTCTATTGCTTCGATACGTAGACATCTGCAAACTTTATTTCCTAACAAGGAAGTGTCGCATTTACATTCATTTGAAGTGAATACGAGGTATACATGACACTTCGCAATGAATATTATATCTTATCATGAAACATAGAAATGAGATGCGATATCCCGTTTTGAGAAGCATTAGAACTCTAACTCTACGATACTTAGACATCTGCAAACGCTATTTCTTAGCAAGGAAATGTCGCATTTACATTCTTTTGAAGTGAATACGAGTAATACATGACACTCCACAATGAATATTATATCTTATCATGAAATATAGGAATGAGAATCGATATCGCGATTTAAGAAGCATTAAAACTCTATTTCTTCGATACGTAGACATCTGCAAACGCTGTTTCCTAGCATGGAAGTGTCGCATTTACATTCATTTGAAGAGTATGCGAGGTATAAGTGGCACTTCGCAATGAATATTATATCTTATCATGAATCATAGAAATGAGATGCGTTATCTCGTATTAAGAAGCATTAAAATTCTATTGCTTCGATACGTAGACATCTGCAAAGGCTATATCCTAGCTAGGAAGTGTCGCGTTTACAATCTTTTGAAGTGAGTTTCAGGTATACATAACACTCGACAATGAATATTATATCTTATCATGAAACATAGAAATGAGATGCGACATCTCGTTTTAAGAAGCTTTAGAACTCTATTGCTTCGACACGTAGACATCTGCCATCGCTATTCCCTAGGAAGGAACTGCCGCATTTACTTTCTTTTGGCCTGAATACGAGGAATACATAACACTGCACGATGAATATTATATCTTATCATGAAACACAGAAATGTGATGCGATATCGCGATTGAAGAGGCATTAGAACTCTATTGCTTCGATACGTAGACATCTGGAAACGACATTTCCTAGAATGGAAGTGTCGCATTTACATTCATTTGAAGTGTAGACGTGGAATACATAACGTTCGCAATGAACATAACATCTTATGATGAAACATAGAAATGAGATGCGAGATCGCGTTTTAAGAAGCGTTAAAGCTCTATTGCTACGATACGTAGACATCTGCAAACGCTATTTCCTAGCATGGAAGTGTCGCATTTACATTCTTTTGAAGTGAATACGAGGTATACATAGCACTAAACAATGAGTATTATATCTTACCATGAAACATAGAAATGAGATGCGATATCGCGTTTTAAGAAGCGTTTGAACTCCATTGCTGCGATACGTAGACATCTGGTAACGCTATTTCCTAGGATGGAAGTGTCGCATTTACATTCTTTTGAAGTGAGTACGAGGTATACATAACACTAAACAATGAATATTTTATCCTATCGTGCAACATAGGAATGAGATGCGATATCGCGTTTTAAGAAGCACTAGAGCTCTACTGCTACGATACGGTGACATCTGCAAACGCTATTTCCGAGCAGGGAAGTTTCGCGATTACATTCTATTGAAGTGAATACGTGGCATACGTGACACTTCGCAATGAATACTATATCTTACCATGAAACATAAAAATGAGATGCGATATCGCGATTAAAGAAGCATTAGAATTCTACTTCTTCGATACGTAGACATCTGCAAACGCTATTTCCTTGCAAGGAAGTGTTGCATTTACATTCTCTTGAAGTGTAGACGAGGAATACATAACACTTCGCAACGAATATTATATCTTATCATCAAACGTAGAAATAAGACGCGATGTCGCGACAGAAGAAGCGTTTGAACTCTATTGCTTCGATACGTAGACAGTTGCAAACGCTACTTCCTAGCAAGGAATGGTAGCATTTACATTCATTTGAAGTGTAGACGAGATAGACATAACACTGCAGAATGAATATTATATCTTATCATAGAACATAGAAATGAGATTGCGATATCGCGTTTTAAGAAGCATAAGAACTCTATTGCTTCGATACGTAGAAATCAGGAAACGCTATTTCCTAGCAAGGAAGTGTCGCATTTACATTCATTTGAAGTGTATGGAAGGTATACAAGACACTTCGCAATGAATATTACATCTTATCATGATTCATAGAAATGAGATGCGATATCGCGTTCTAAGAAGGATTAGAACTCTAATGCTACGATACGTAGACATCTGCAAACGCTATTTCTTAGCAAGGAAGTGTCGCATTTACATTCTTTTGAAGTGAATACGAGGTATACACAGCACTAAACAATGAATATTATATCTTACCATGAAACATAGAAATGAGATGCGATATCGCCTTTTAAGAAGCGTTTGAACTCCATTGCTGCGATACGTAGACATCTGGTAACGCTATTTCCTAGGATGGAGGTGTCGCATTTACATTCTTTTGAAGTGAATACGAGGTATACATAACACTAAACAATGAATATTTTATCCTATCGTGCAACATAGAAATGAGATGCGATATCGCGTTTTAAGAAGCATTAGGACCCTGTTGCTTCGACACGTAGACAACTGCCATCGCTATTCCCTAGAAAGGAACTGTCGCATTTACATTCTTTTGATGCAAATGCGAGGTATACATGACACTTCGCAATGAATATTACATCTTATCATGAAACATAGAAATGCGATGCGACATCGCGATTTAAGAAGCATTACAACACTATTGCTTTGATACGTAGACATCTGGAAACGCTACTTCCTAGCAAGCAAGTGTCGCATTAACATTCTCTTGAAGCGTAGACGAGGTATACATAACACTTCGCAATGAATATTATATCTTAT
Source organism: Xylocopa sonorina (assembly GCF_050948175.1). Classification (NCBI taxonomy): domain Eukaryota; kingdom Metazoa; phylum Arthropoda; class Insecta; order Hymenoptera; family Apidae; genus Xylocopa; species Xylocopa sonorina. The sequence continues at coordinate 133,297 of NW_027490125.1, read as the reverse complement.
CATGAAACATAGAAATGAGATGCGATATCCCGTTTTAAGAGTTATTAGAACTCTATTGCTTCGATACATTGAGATCTGCAAACGCTATTTCCAGGCAAGGAAGTGTCTCATTTACATTCATTTGAAGTGCATGCGAGGTATAAGTGACACTTGGTAATGAATATTATATCTTATCATGAAAGATAGGAAGGGAATGCGATATCGCGATTTAAGATGCAATAGAAATCTAATGCTACGATACGCAGAAACCTGCAAACGCTATTTCCTAGCAAGGAAGTGTAACATTTATATTCTTTTGAAGTTAATGCGAGGTATACATAACACTTCGCAATGAATATTATATCTTATCATGAAACATAGAAGTGAGATGCAATATCACGTTTTATGAAGCATTAGAACCCTACTGCTTCGATCCGTAGGCATCTGCCAACGCTATTTCCTAGCAAGGAAGTGTCACATTTAGATTCATTTGAAGTGTAGACGAGGAATACATAACACTTCGCATTGAATATTATTTCTTATCATGAAACATAGAAATGTGATGTTATATCGCGTTTTAAGAAGCATTAAAACTCTATTGCCTCGATACGTAGACATCTGCCAACGATATTTCCTAGGAAGGAAGTGTCGCATTTACATTCTTTTGAAGCGAATGCCAGGAATACATGACACTCCGCAATGAATATTATATCTTATCATGAAACATAGAAATGAAATGCGATATCCCGGTTTAAGAAGCATTAGAACTTTATTGCTTCGACACGTAGACATCCTGCCAGCACTATTTCCAAGCAATGAAGTGTCGCAATTACATTCATTTGAAGTGTATGCGAGGTATAAGTGATACTTCGCAATGAACATTATATCTTATCATGAAACATAGAAATGAGATGCGATATCGCGTTTTGAGAAGCATTAGAGCTCTATTGCTACGATACGTAGACATGTGCAAACGCTATTTAATAGCAAGGAAGTGTCGCATATACATTCTTTTGAAGTGAATACGAGGTATACATGACACTTCGGAATGTATATTTTTTCTTATCATAAAACATAGAAATGAGATACGATATCGCGTTTTAAGAAGCATTAGAACTACATTGGTACGATACGTAGACATCTGTAGACACTATTTCCTAGTAATTAAGTGTCGCATTCACATTCTTTTGAAGTGAATACGAGGTATACATAACACTCCACAATGAATATTATATCTTATCATGAAACATAGAAATGAGGAGCGATTTCGGGTTTTAAGAAGCATTAGAACCCTGTTGCTTCGATACGTAGACATCTGCCACCGCTATATCCTAGCAAGGAAGTGTCGCATTTACATTCATTTGAATTGTAGACGAGATACACATAGCACTGCACAATGATAAATATATCCTATCATGTAACGTAGAATTGAGGTGCGATATCGCGATATAAGAAGCATTGGAATACTATTGCCTCGATACGTAGATATCTGGAAACGCTATTACCTAGCAAGGAAGTGTCGCATTTACATACTTTTGATGTGAATACGATGTAGACATAACACTACACAACGAATATTATACCTTACCACGAAACATAGAAATGAGATGCAATATCGAGATTTAAGAAGCATTAGAACCCTATTGCTCCGTTACGGAGAAATCTGCAAACGCTATTTCCTAGCAGGGAAGTGTAGCATTTACATTCATTTGAATTGTATGCGAGGTATATGTGACACTTCGCATTGAATATTATATCTTATCAAGAAACATAGAAATAAGATGCGACATCACGTTTCAAGAAGCAATAGAACTCTATTGCTTCGATACGTAGTCATCTGCAAAAGCTATTTCCTAGCAAGGAAGTGTCGCACTTACATTCTTTTGAAGTGAATACGTGGTATACATAACACTCCACAATGAATATTATATCTTATCATGAAACATAGAAGAGAGATGCGATATCGCGTTTTGAGAAGCATTAGAACACTATTGCTACGATACGTAGATATCTGCATTCGCTATTTCCTAGCAAGGAAGTGTCGCATTTACATTCTTTTGAAGTGAATACGAGGTATACATAACACTCCACAATGAATATTATATCTTATCATGAAACATAGGAATGAGATACGATTTCGCGATTAAAGAAGCATTAGAACTCTATTTTATCGATACGTAGACATCTGTAAACGCTATTTCCTAGCAAGCAAGTGTCGCATTTACATTCTTTTGAAGTGAATACGAGGTATAAATGTCACTTCGCAATGAATATTATAGCTTATCATGAGACATAGAAATGAGATGCGGTATCGCGTTTTTAGTAGCATTAGAACTCTAATGTTACGACACGTAGACACCTGCAAGCGCTATTTCCTTGAAAGGAAGTGCCGCATTGACATACTTTTGAAGTGAATACCAGGAATACATAATACTCCACAATGAATATTATATCTTATCATAAAACATAGAAATGAGATGCGATATGGCGTTTCAGGAAGCATCAGAACTCTATTGCTACGATGCATAGACATCTGGAAACGTAATTTACTAGAAAGGAAGAGTTGCATTTACATTCAATTGAAGTGTAGACGAGGAACACATAACACTTCGCAATCAATATTATATCTTATCATAAGACATAGAAATGTGATGCGATATCAAGTTTTAAGATGTAGTAGATCTCTATTGCTTCGATACGTAGACATCTGCAACACGCTATTTCTCAGCAAGGAAGTGTCGCATTTACATTCATTTGAAGTGTATGCGAGGTATACATGACACTTCGCAATGAATATTATATCTCATCATGAAAAATGGAAATGAGATGCGACTTCTCGTTTTAGGAAGCATTAGAACTCTATTGTTTCGATACGTAGACACCTGCCAACGATGTATCCTAGCAATGAAATGTCGCATTTACATTCTTTTGAAGTGAATACGAGGTATACATAACACTTCGCAGTGAATATTATATCTTATCATGAGACATAGAAGTGAGATGCGATATCGCGTTTCTAGAAGCATTAGAACTCTACTGCTTCGATACGTAGACATCTGCCAACGCAATTTCCTAGCAAGGAAGTGTCACATTTAGATTCATTTGAAGTGTAGACGAGGAATACATAACACTTCGCATTGAATATTATTTCTTATCATGAAACATAGAAATGTGATGTTATATCGCGTTTTAAGAAGCATTAGAACTCTATTGCCTCGATACGTAGACATCTGCCAACGATATTTCCTAGGAAGGAAGTGTCGCATTTACATTCTTTTGAAGCGAATGCCAGGAATACATGACACTCCGCAATGAATATTATATCTTATCATGAAACATAGAAATGAAATGCGATATCCCGGTTTAAGAAGCATTAGAACTTTATTGCTTCGACACGTAGACATCCTGCCAGCACTATTTCCAAGCAATGAAGTGTCGCAATTACATTCATTTGAAGTGTATGCGAGGTATAAGTGATACTTCGCAATGAACATTATATCTTATCATGAAACATAGAAATGAGATGCGATATCGCGTTTTGAGAAGCATTAGAGCTCTATTGCTACGATACGTAGACATGTGCAAACGCTATTTAATAGCAAGGAAGTGTCGCATATACATTCTTTTGAAGTGAATACGAGGTATACATGACACTTCGGAATGTATATTTTTTCTTATCATAAAACATAGAAATGAGATACGATATCGCGTTTTAAGAAGCATTAGAACTACATTGGCACGATACGTAGACATCTGTAGACACTATTTCCTAGTAATTAAGTGTCGCATTCACATTCTTTTGAAGTGAATACGAGGTATACATAACACTCCACAATGAATATTATATCTTATCATGAAACATAGAAATGAGGAGCGATTTCGGGTTTTAAGAAGCATTAGAACCCTGTTGCTTCGATACGTAGACATCTGCCACCGCTATATCCTAGCAAGGAAGTGTCGCATTTACATTCATTTGAATTGTAGACGAGATACACATAGCACTGCACAATGATAAATATATCCTATCATGTAACGTAGAATTGAGGTGCGATATCGCGATATAAGAAGCATTGGAATACTATTGCTTCGATACGTAGATATCTGGAAACGCTATTACCTAGCAAGGAAGTGTCGCATTTACATACTTTTGATGTGAATACGATGTAGACATAATACTACACAATGAATATTATACCTTACCACGAAACATAGAAATGAGATGCAATATCGAGATTTAAGAAGCATTAGAACCCTATTGCTCCGTTACGGAGAAATCTGCAAACGCTATTTCCTAGCAGGGAAGTGTCGCACTTACATTCTTTTGAAGTGAATACGTGGTATACATAACACTCCACAATGAATATTATATCTTATCATGAAACATAGAAGAGAGATGCGATATCGCGTTTTGAGAAGCATTAGAACACTATTGCTACGATACGTAGATATCTGCATTCGCTATTTCCTAGCAAGGAAGTGTCGCATTTACATTCATTTGAAGTGAATACGAGGTATACATAACACTCCACAATGAATATTATATCTTATCATGAAACATAGGAATGAGATACGATTTCGCGATTTAAGAAGCATTAGAACTCTATTTCATCGATACGTAGACATCTGTAAACGCTATTTCCTAGCAAGCAAGTGTCGCATTTACATTCTTTTGAAGTGAATACGAGGTATAAATGTCACTTCGCAATGAATATTATAGCTTATCATGAGACATAGAAATGAGATGCGGTATCGCGTTTTTAGTAGCATTAGAACTCTAATGTTACGACACGTAGACACCTGCAAGCGCTATTTCCTTGAAAGGAAGTGCCGCATTGACATACTTTTGAAGTGAATACCAGGAATACATAATACTCCACAATGAATATTATATCTTATCATAAAACATAGAAATGAGATGCGATATGGCGTTTCAGGAAGCATCAGAACTCTATTGCTACGATGCATAGACATCTGGAAACGTAATTTACTAGAAAGGAAGAGTTGCATTTACATTCAATTGAAGTGTAGACGAGGAACACATAACACTTCGCAATCAATATTATATCTTATCATAAGACATAGAAATGTGATGCGATATCAAGTTTTAAGATGTAGTAGATCTCTATTGCTTCGATACGTAGACATCTGCAACACGCTATTTCTCAGCAAGGAAGTGTCGCATTTACATTCATTTGAAGTGTATGCGAGATATACATGACACTTCGCAATGAATATTATATCTCATCATGAAAAATGGAAATGAGATGCGACTTCTCGTTTTAGGAAGCATTAGAACTCTATTGTTTCGATACGTAGACACCTGCCAACGATGTATCCTAGCAATGAAATGTCGCATTTACATTCTTTTGAAGTGAATACGAGGTATACATAACACTTCGCAGTGAATATTATATCTTATCATGAGACATAGAAGTGAGATGCGATATCGCGTTTCTAGAAGCATTAGAACTCTACTGCTTCGATACGTAGACATCTGCCAACGCAATTTCCTAGCAAGGAAGTGTCACATTTAGATTCATTTGAAGTGTAGACGAGGAATACATAACACTTCGCATTGAATATTATTTCTTATCATGAAACATAGAAATGTGATGTTATATCGCGTTTTAAGAAGCATTAGAACTCTATTGCCTCGATACGTAGACATCTGCCAACGATATTTCCTAGGAAGGAAGTGTCGCATTTACATTCTTTTGAAGCGAATGCCAGGAATACATGACACTCCGCAATGAATATTATATCTTATCATGAAACATAGAAATGAAATGCGATATCCCGGTTTAAGAAGCATTAGAACTTTATTGCTTCGACACGTAGACATCCTGCCAGCACTATTTCCAAGCAATGAAGTGTCGCAATTACATTCATTTGAAGTGTATGCGAGGTATAAGTGATACTTCGCAATGAACATTATATCTTATCATGAAACATAGAAATGAGATGCGATATCGCGTTTTGAGAAGCATTAGAGCTCTATTGCTACGATACGTAGACATGTGCAAACGCTATTTAATAGCAAGGAAGTGTCGCATATACATTCTTTTGAAGTGAATACGAGGTATACATGACACTTCGGAATGTATATTTTTTCTTATCATAAAACATAGAAATGAGATACGATATCGCGTTTTAAGAAGCATTAGAACTACATTGGTACGATACGTAGACATCTGTAGACACTATTTCCTAGTAATTAAGTGTCGCATTCACATTCTTTTGAAGTGAATACGAGGTATACATAACACTCCACAATGAATATTATATCTTATCATGAAACATAGAAATGAGGAGCGATTTCGGGTTTTAAGAAGCATTAGAACCCTGTTGCTTCGATACGTAGACATCTGCCACCGCTATATCCTAGCAAGGAAGTGTCGCATTTACATTCATTTGAATTGTAGACGAGATACACATAGCACTGCACAATGATAAATATATCCTATCATGTAACGTAGAATTGAGGTGCGATATCGCGATATAAGAAGCATTGGAATACTATTGCTTCGATACGTAGATATCTGGAAACGCTATTACCTAGCAAGGAAGTGTCGCATTTACATACTTTTGATGTGAATACGATGTAGACATAACACTACACAATGAATATTATACCTTACCACGAAACATAGAAATGAGATGCAATATCGAGATTTAAGAAGCATTAGAACCCTATTGCTCCGTTACGGAGAAATCTGCAAACGCTATTTCCTAGCAGGGAAGTGTCGCACTTACATTCTTTTGAAGTGAATACGTGGTATACATAACACTCCACAATGAATATTATATCTTATCATGAAACATAGAAGAGAGATGCGATATCGCGTTTTGAGAAGCATTAGAACACTATTGCTACGATACGTAGATATCTGCATTCGCTATTTCCTAGCAAGGAAGTGTCGCATTTACATTCATTTGAAGTGAATACGAGGTATACATAACACTCCACAATGAATATTATATCTTATCATGAAACATAGGAATGAGATACGATTTCGCGATTTAAGAAGCATTAGAACTCTATTTCATCGATACGTAGACATCTGTAAACGCTATTTCCTAGCAAGCAAGTGTCGTATTTACATTCTTTTGAAGTGAATACGAGGTATAAATGTCACTTCGCAATGAATATTATAGCTTATCATGAGACATAGAAATGAGATGCGGTATCGCGCTTTTAGTAGCATTAGAACTCTAATGCTACGACACGTAGACAACTGCAAGCGCTATTTCCTTGAAAGCAAGTGTCGCATTGACATACTTTTGAAGTGAATACCAGGAATACATAATACTCCACAATAAATATTATATCTTATCATAAAACATAGAAATGAGATGCGATATGGCGTTTTAGGAAGCATCAGAACTCCATTGCTACGATGCATAGACATCTGGAAACGTAATTTACTAGAAAGGAAGAGTTGCATTTACATTCAATTGAAGTGTAGACGAGGAACACATAACACTTCGCAATCAATATTATATCTTATCATAAGACATAGAAATGTGATGCGATATCAAGTTTTAAGATGTAGTAGATCTCTATTGCTTCGATACGTAGCCATCTGCAACACGCTATTTCTCAGCAAGGAAGTGTCGCATTTACATTCATTTGAAGTGTATGCGAGGTATACATGGCACTTCGCAATGTATATTATATCTTATCATGAAACATAGAATTGTGATGCGATATTGCGATTTAAGAAGCACCAGTACTCTGTTGCTTCGATACGTAGACAACTGCAAACGCTACTTCCTAGCAAGGAAGTGTCGCACTTACGTTCATTAAAGTGTATACGAGGTATACGTAACACTTCGCAATGAGTATTATAGCTTATCATGAAGCATAGGAATGAGATGCGATATCGCGATTTAAGCATTAGAACTCTATTGCTTCGATACGTAGACATCTGCAGACGCTATTTCCTAGCAAGGAAGTGTTGCATTTACATTCTTTTGATGTGAATACGAGGTATACATAACACTCCACAATGAATATTATATCTTATCATGAAACATAGAAATGAGGAGCGATTTCGGGTTTTAAGAAGCATTAGAACCCTGTTGCTTCGATACGTAGACATCTGCCACCGCTATATCCTAGCAAGGAAGTGTCGCATTTACATTCATTTGAATTGTAGACGAGATACACATAGCACTGCACAATGATAAATATATCCTATCATGTAACGTAGAATTGAGGTGCGATATCGCGATATAAGAAGCATTGGAATACTATTGCCTCGATACGTAGATATCTGGAAACGCTATTACCTAGCAAGGAAGTGTCGCATTTACATACTTTTGATGTGAATACGATGTAGACATAACACTACACAACGAATATTATACCTTACCACGAAACATAGAAATGAGATGCAATATCGAGATTTAAGAAGCATTAGAACCCTATTGCTCCGTTACGGAGAAATCTGCAAACGCTATTTCCTAGCAGGGAAGTGTAGCATTTACATTCATTTGAATTGTATGCGAGGTATATGTGACACTTCGCATTGAATATTATATCTTATCAAGAAACATAGAAATAAGATGCGACATCACGTTTCAAGAAGCAATAGAACTCTATTGCTTCGATACGTAGACATCTGCAAAAGCTATTTCCTAGCAAGGAAGTGTCGCACTTACATTCTTTTGAAGTGAATACGTGGTATACATAACACTCCACAATGAATATTATATCTTATCATGAAACATAGAAGAGAGATGCGATATCGCGTTTTGAGAAGCATTAGAACACTATTGCTACGATACGTAGATATCTGCATTCGCTATTTCCTAGCAAGGAAGTGTCGCATTTACATTCTTTTGAAGTGAATACGAGGTATACATAACACTCCACAATGAATATTATATCTTATCATGAAACATAGGAATGAGATACGATTTCGCGATTAAAGAAGCATTAGAACTCTATTTTATCGATACGTAGACATCTGTGAACGCTATTTCCTAGCAAGCAAGTGTCGCATTTACATTCTTTTGAAGTGAATACGAGGTATAAATGTCACTTCGCAATGAATATTATAGCTTATCATGAGACATAGAAATGAGATGCGGTATCGCGTTTTTAGTAGCATTAGAACTCTAATGTTACGACACGTAGACACCTGCAAGCGCTATTTCCTTGAAAGGAAGTGCCGCATTGACATACTTTTGAAGTGAATACCAGGAATACATAATACTCCACAATGAATATTATATCTTATCATAAAACATAGAAATGAGATGCGATATGGCGTTTCAGGAAGCATCAGAGCTCTATTGCTACGATGCATAGATATCTGGAAACGTAATTTACTAGAAAGGAAGAGTTGCATTTACATTCAATTGAAGTGTAGACGAGGAACACATAACACTTCGCAATCAATATTATATCTTATCATAAGACATAGAAATGTGATGCGATATCAAGTTTTAAGATGTAGTAGATCTCTATTGCTTCGATACGTAGACATCTGCAACACGCTATTTCTCAGCATGGAAGTGTCGCATTTACATTCATTTGAAGTGTATGCGAGGTATACATGACACTTCGCAATGAATATTATATCTCATCATGAAAAATGGAAATGAGATGCGACTTCTCGTTTTAGGAAGCATTAGAACTCTATTGTTTCGATACGTAGACACCTGCCAACGATGTATCCTAGCAATGAAATGTCGCATTTACATTCTTTTGAAGTGAATACGAGGTATACATAACACTTCGCAGTGAATATTATATCTTATGATGAGACATAGAAGTGAGATGCGATATCGCGTTTCTAGAAGCATTAGAACTCTACTGCTTCGATACGTAGACATCTGCCAACGCAATTTCCTAGCAAGGAAGTGTCACATTTAGATTCATTTGAAGTGTAGACGAGGAATACATAACACTTCGCATTGAATATTATTTCTTATCATGAAACATAGAAATGTGATGTTATATCGCGTTTTAAGAAGCATTAGAACTCTATTGCCTCGATACGTAGACATCTGCCAACGATATTTCCTAGGAAGGAAGTGTCGCATTTACATTCTTTTGAAGCGAATGCCAGGAATACATGACACTCCGCAATGAATATTATATCTTATCATGAAACATAGAAATGAAATGCGATATCCCGGTTTAAGAAGCATTAGAACTTTATTGCTTCGACACGTAGACATCCTGCCAGCACTATTTCCAAGCAATGAAGTGTCGCAATTACATTCATTTGAAGTGTATGCGAGGTATAAGTGATACTTCGCAATGAACATTATATCTTATCATGAAACATAGAAATGAGATGCGATATCGCGTTTTGAGAAGCATTAGAGCTCTATTGCTACGATACGTAGACATGTGCAAACGCTATTTAATAGCAAGGAAGTGTCGCATATACATTCTTTTGAAGTGAATACGAGGTATACATGACACTTCGGAATGTATATTTTTTCTTATCATAAAACATAGAAATGAGATACGATATCGCGTTTTAAGAAGCATTAGAACTACATTGGTACGATACGTAGACATCTGTAGACACTATTTCCTAGTAATTAAGTGTCGCATTCACATTCTTTTGAAGTGAATACGAGGTATACATAACACTCCACAATGAATATTATATCTTATCATGAAACATAGAAATGAGGAGCGATTTCGGGTTTTAAGAAGCATTAGAACCCTGTTGCTTCGATACGTAGACATCTGCCACCGCTATATCCTAGCAAGGAAGTGTCGCATTTACATTCATTTGAATTGTAGACGAGATACACATAGCACTGCACAATGATAAATATATCCTATCATGTAACGTAGAATTGAGGTGCGATATCGCGATATAAGAAGCATTGGAATACTATTGCTTCGATACGTAGATATCTGGAAACGCTATTACCTAGCAAGGAAGTGTCGCATTTACATACTTTTGATGTGAATACGATGTAGACATAACACTACACAATGAATATTATACCTTACCACGAAACATAGAAATGAGATGCAATATCGAGATTTAAGAAGCATTAGAACCCTATTGCTCCGTTACGGAGAAATCTGCAAACGCTATTTCCTAGCAGGGAAGTGTCGCACTTACATTCTTTTGAAGTGAATACGTGGTATACATAACACTCCACAATGAATATTATATCTTATCATGAAACATAGAAGAGAGATGCGATATCGCGTTTTGAGAAGCATTAGAACACTATTGCTACGATACGTAGATATCTGCATTCGCTATTTCCTAGCAAGGAAGTGTCGCATTTACATTCATTTGAAGTGAATACGAGGTATACATAACACTCCACAATGAATATTATATCTTATCATGAAACATAGGAATGAGATACGATTTCGCGATTTAAGAAGCATTAGAACTCTATTTCATCGATACGTAGACATCTGTAAACGCTATTTCCTAGCAAGCAAGTGTCGCATTTACATTCTTTTGAAGTGAATACGAGGTATAAATGTCACTTCGCAATGAATATTATAGCTTATCATGAGACATAGAAATGAGATGCGGTATCGCGTTTTTAGTAGCATTAGAACTCTAATGTTACGACACGTAGACACCTGCAAGCGCTATTTCCTTGAAAGGAAGTGCCGCATTGACATACTTTTGAAGTGAATACCAGGAATACATAATACTCCACAATGAATATTATATCTTATCATAAAACATAGAAATGAGATGCGATATGGCGTTTCAGGAAGCATCAGAACTCTATTGCTACGATGCATAGACATCTGGAAACGTAATTTACTAGAAAGGAAGAGTTGCATTTACATTCAATTGAAGTGTAGACGAGGAACACATAACACTTCGCAATCAATATTATATCTTATCATAAGACATAGAAATGTGATGCGATATCAAGTTTTAAGATGTAGTAGATCTCTATTGCTTCGATACGTAGACATCTGCAACACGCTATTTCTCAGCAAGGAAGTGTCGCATTTACATTCATTTGAAGTGTATGCGAGATATACATGACACTTCGCAATGAATATTATATCTCATCATGAAAAATGGAAATGAGATGCGACTTCTCGTTTTAGGAAGCATTAGAACTCTATTGTTTCGATACGTAGACACCTGCCAACGATGTATCCTAGCAATGAAATGTCGCATTTACATTCTTTTGAAGTGAATACGAGGTATACATAACACTTCGCAGTGAATATTATATCTTATCATGAGACATAGAAGTGAGATGCGATATCGCGTTTCTAGAAGCATTAGAACTCTACTGCTTCGATACGTAGACATCTGCCAACGCAATTTCCTAGCAAGGAAGTGTCACATTTAGATTCATTTGAAGTGTAGACGAGGAATACATAACACTTCGCATTGAATATTATTTCTTATCATGAAACATAGAAATGTGATGTTATATCGCGTTTTAAGAAGCATTAGAACTCTATTGCCTCGATACGTAGACATCTGCCAACGATATTTCCTAGGAAGGAAGTGTCGCATTTACATTCTTTTGAAGCGAATGCCAGGAATACATGACACTCCGCAATGAATATTATATCTTATCATGAAACATAGAAATGAAATGCGATATCCCGGTTTAAGAAGCATTAGAACTTTATTGCTTCGACACGTAGACATCCTGCCAGCACTATTTCCAAGCAATGAAGTGTCGCAATTACATTCATTTGAAGTGTATGCGAGGTATAAGTGATACTTCGCAATGAACATTATATCTTATCATGAAACATAGAAATGAGATGCGATATCGCGTTTTGAGAAGCATTAGAGCTCTATTGCTACGATACGTAGACATGTGCAAACGCTATTTAATAGCAAGGAAGTGTCGCATATACATTCTTTTGAAGTGAATACGAGGTATACATGACACTTCGGAATGTATATTTTTTCTTATCATAAAACATAGAAATGAGATACGATATCGCGTTTTAAGAAGCATTAGAACTACATTGGTACGATACGTAGACATCTGTAGACACTATTTCCTAGTAATTAAGTGTCGCATTCACACTCTTTTGAAGTGAATACGAGGTATACATAACACTCCACAATGAATATTATATCTTATCATGAAACATAGAAATGAGGAGCGATTTCGGGTTTTAAGAAGCATTAGAACCCTGTTGCTTCGATACGTAGACATCTGCCACCGCTATATCCTAGCAAGGAAGTGTCGCATTTACATTCATTTGAATTGTAGACGAGATACACATAGCACTGCACAATGATAAATATATCCTATCATGTAACGTAGAATTGAGGTGCGATATCGCGATATAAGAAGCATTGGAATACTATTGCTTCGATACGTAGATATCTGGAAACGCTATTACCTAGCAAGGAAGTGTCGCATTTACATACTTTTGATGTGAATACGATGTAGACATAACACTACACAATGAATATTATACCTTACCACGAAACATAGAAATGAGATGCAATATCGAGATTTAAGAAGCATTAGAACCCTATTGCTCCGTTACGGAGAAATCTGCAAACGCTATTTCCTAGCAGGGAAGTGTCGCACTTACATTCTTTTGAAGTGAATACGTGGTATACATAACACTCCACAATGAATATTATATCTTATCATGAAACATAGAAGAGAGATGCGATATCGCGTTTTGAGAAGCATTAGAACACTATTGCTACGATACGTAGATATCTGCATTCGCTATTTCCTAGCAAGGAAGTGTCGCATTTACATTCATTTGAAGTGAATACGAGGTATACATAACACTCCACAATGAATATTATATCTTATCATGAAACATAGGAATGAGATACGATTTCGCGATTTAAGAAGCATTAGAACTCTATTTCATCGATACGTAGACATCTGTAAACGCTATTTCCTAGCAAGCAAGTGTCGTATTTACATTCTTTTGAAGTGAATACGAGGTATAAATGTCACTTCGCAATGAATATTATAGCTTATCATGAGACATAGAAATGAGATGCGGTATCGCGCTTTTAGTAGCATTAGAACTCTAATGCTACGACACGTAGACAACTGCAAGCGCTATTTCCTTGAAAGCAAGTGTCGCATTGACATACTTTTGAAGTGAATACCAGGAATACATAATACTCCACAATAAATATTATATCTTATCATAAAACATAGAAATGAGATGCGATATGGCGTTTTAGGAAGCATCAGAACTCCATTGCTACGATGCATAGACATCTGGAAACGTAATTTACTAGAAAGGAAGAGTTGCATTTACATTCAATTGAAGTGTAGACGAGGAACACATAACACTTCGCAATCAATATTATATCTTATCATAAGACATAGAAATGTGATGCGATATCAAGTTTTAAGATGTAGTAGATCTCTATTGCTTCGATACGTAGCCATCTGCAACACGCTATTTCTCAGCAAGGAAGTGTCGCATTTACATTCATTTGAAGTGTATGCGAGGTATACATGGCACTTCGCAATGTATATTATATCTTATCATGAAACATAGAATTGTGATGCGATATTGCGATTTAAGAAGCACCAGTACTCTGTTGCTTCGATACGTAGACAACTGCAAACGCTACTTCCTAGCAAGGAAGTGTCGCACTTACGTTCATTAAAGTGTATACGAGGTATACGTAACACTTCGCAATGAGTATTATAGCTTATCATGAAGCATAGGAATGAGATGCGATATCGCGATTTAAGCATTAGAACTCTATTGCTTCGATACGTAGACATCTGCAGACGCTATTTCCTAGCAAGGAAGTGTTGCATTTACATTCTTTTGATGTGAATACGAGGTATACATAACACTCCACAATGAATATTATATCTTATCATGAAACATAGAAATGAGGAGCGATTTCGGGTTTTAAGAAGCATTAGAACCCTGTTGCTTCGATACGTAGACATCTGCCACCGCTATATCCTAGCAAGGAAGTGTCGCATTTACATTCATTTGAATTGTAGACGAGATACACATAGCACTGCACAATGATAAATATATCCTATCATGTAACGTAGAATTGAGGTGCGATATCGCGATATAAGAAGCATTGGAATACTATTGCCTCGATACGTAGATATCTGGAAACGCTATTACCTAGCAAGGAAGTGTCGCATTTACATACTTTTGATGTGAATACGATGTAGACATAACACTACACAACGAATATTATACCTTACCACGAAACATAGAAATGAGATGCAATATCGAGATTTAAGAAGCATTAGAACCCTATTGCTCCGTTACGGAGAAATCTGCAAACGCTATTTCCTAGCAGGGAAGTGTAGCATTTACATTCATTTGAATTGTATGCGAGGTATATGTGACACTTCGCATTGAATATTATATCTTATCAAGAAACATAGAAATAAGATGCGACATCACGTTTCAAGAAGCAATAGAACTCTATTGCTTCGATACGTAGACATCTGCAAAAGCTATTTCCTAGCAAGGAAGTGTCGCACTTACATTCTTTTGAAGTGAATACGTGGTATACATAACACTCCACAATGAATATTATATCTTATCATGAAACATAGAAGAGAGATGCGATATCGCGTTTTGAGAAGCATTAGAACACTATTGCTACGATACGTAGATATCTGCATTCGCTATTTCCTAGCAAGGAAGTGTCGCATTTACATTCTTTTGAAGTGAATACGAGGTATACATAACACTCCACAATGAATATTATATCTTATCATGAAACATAGGAATGAGATACGATTTCGCGATTAAAGAAGCATTAGAACTCTATTTTATCGATACGTAGACATCTGTGAACGCTATTTCCTAGCAAGCAAGTGTCGCATTTACATTCTTTTGAAGTGAATACGAGGTATAAATGTCACTTCGCAATGAATATTATAGCTTATCATGAGACATAGAAATGAGATGCGGTATCGCGTTTTTAGTAGCATTAGAACTCTAATGTTACGACACGTAGACACCTGCAAGCGCTATTTCCTTGAAAGGAAGTGCCGCATTGACATACTTTTGAAGTGAATACCAGGAATACATAATACTCCACAATGAATATTATATCTTATCATAAAACATAGAAATGAGATGCGATATGGCGTTTCAGGAAGCATCAGAGCTCTATTGCTACGATGCATAGATATCTGGAAACGTAATTTACTAGAAAGGAAGAGTTGCATTTACATTCAATTGAAGTGTAGACGAGGAACACATAACACTTCGCAATCAATATTATATCTTATCATAAGACATAGAAATGTGATGCGATATCAAGTTTTAAGATGTAGTAGATCTCTATTGCTTCGATACGTAGACATCTGCAACACGCTATTTCTCAGCATGGAAGTGTCGCATTTACATTCATTTGAAGTGTATGCGAGGTATACATGACACTTCGCAATGAATATTATATCTCATCATGAAAAATGGAAATGAGATGCGACTTCTCGTTTTAGGAAGCATTAGAACTCTATTGTTTCGATACGTAGACACCTGCCAACGATGTATCCTAGCAATGAAATGTCGCATTTACATTCTTTTGAAGTGAATACGAGGTATACATAACACTTCGCAGTGAATATTATATCTTATCATGAGACATAGAAGTGAGATGCGATATCGCGTTTCTAGAAGCATTAGAACTCTACTGCTTCGATACGTAGACATCTGCCAACGCAATTTCCTAGCAAGGAAGTGTCGCATTTAAATTCATTTGAAGTGTATGCGAGGTATACATGACACATCGCAATGAATATTATATCTTATCATGAAACATAGAAATGAGATGCGATATCCCGTTTTAAGGTGCATTAGTACTCTATTGCTACGATACGTAGACATCTGCAAACGCTGTTTAAAAGCAAGGATGTGTCGCATTTACATTCTTTTGAAGTGAATACGAGGTATACATAACACTTCGCAATTAGTATTATATCTTATCATGAAACATAGAAATGAGATGCGATATGGCGATTTAAGAAGCATTAGAACTCTATTGCGACGATACGTAGATATCAGCGAACGCTATTTCCTAGCAAGGAAGTGTCGCATTTACATTATTTTGAAGTGAATACGATGTATACATAACACTCCACAATGAGTATTATATCTTATCAGTAAGCATATAAATGGGGATCGATTTGAGGTTTAGGAAGCATTAGAACCCTATTGCTCCGTTTCTGCCATCGCTATTTCCTAGCAAGGAAGTCTCGCATTTACATTCATTTGAAGTGTATGCGAGGTATTCAAGACACTTCGCAATGAATATTATATCTAATCATGAAACATAGAAATGAGTTGCGATATCGCGTTCTAAGGAGGATTAGAACTCCAATGCTACGATACGTAGACAACTGGAAACGCTATATCCTAGCAAGGAAGTGAGGCATTTACATTCTTTTGAAGTGTAGACGAGGTATTTATTTCAGTTCGTAATAAATATTATATCTCATCCTGAAACATAGAAATGCGATGCGATATCGCGCCTTGAGAAGCATTAGAACTCTATTGCTATGATGCGTAGACATCTACAAACGCTATTTCCTAGCAAGGAAGTGTCGCATTTACATTCTTTTGAAGTGAATACGAGGTATACATAACACGCTACAATGAATATTATATCTTATCGTGAAACATAGAAATGAGATGCGATGTCGCGTTATAAGAAGCACTATAAATCTATTGCTTCGATACGTAGATATCTGGAAACGTAATTTCCTAGGGAGGAAGTGTCGCATTTACATTCACTTGAAGTGTAGACGAGGAATACATAACACTTCGCAATGAATAATATATCTTATCATGCGACATAGGAAAGAGATGCGATATCGCGTTTTAAGGAGCATTAAAACTCTATTTGTACGATTCGTAGACATCTGGAGGTGCTCTTTCCTAGCAAGGAAGTGTCGCGTTTACATTCTTTTGAAGTGAATACGAGGTATACATAACACTCAGCAATGAATATTATATCTTATCATGAAACATAGAAATGAGATGCGATATGGCGATTTAAGAAGCAATAGAACTCTATTGCTTCGATACGTAGACATCTGCAGACGCTATTTCGTAGCAAGGAAGTGTCGTATTTACATTCTTTTGAAGCGAATACGAAGTATACATGACACTCCGCAATGAATATTATATCTTATCATAAAACGTAGAAATGAGATGCGATATCTCGTTTTAAGAAGCATTAGAACTCTGTTGCTTCGATACGTAAACATCTGCAGACGCTATTTCCTAGCAAGGAAGTGTCGCATTTACATTAATTTGAAGTGTATCCGATGTATACCTGACACTTCGCAATAAATATTATATCTTATCATGAAACATTGAAATGAGATGCGATATCGCGTTTTGAGATGCAATAGATATCTAATGCTACGATACGCAGAAATCTGCAAACGCTATTTCCTAGCAAGGAAGTGTCGCATTTACATTCATTCGAATTGTATGCGATGTATACGTGACACTTCGCAGTAAATATTATATCTTATCATGAAACATAGAAATGATATGCGATATTGCGTTTTGAGATGCAATAGAAATCTAATGCTACGATACGCAGAAATCTGCAACGCTATTTCCTAGCTAGGAAGTGTCGCATTTACATTCTTTTGAAGTGAATGCGAGGTATAAATAACACTGCACAATGAATATTATATGCAATTATATTATATGTAATATGTATATATTATATGAATATTATATGTAAGATGCATTAGAACTTTATTGCTATATATAACTTATCATGAAGCATAGAAATGAGATGCGATATTCCGTTTCAAGAAGCATTAGAACTCTATTGCTTCGATACGTAGACGACTGCAAACGCTATTTCCTAGCAAGGAAGTGTCGCTTTTACATTCATTTGAAGTGTATGCGATGTATACGTGACACTTCGCAATAAATATTATATCTTGTCATGAAACATAGAAATGTGATGTGATATCGCGTTTTAAGAAGCTTTAGAACTCTATTGCTACGATACGTTGACATCTGCAAACTCTATTTCCTAGCAAGGAAGTGTCAGATTTACATTCTTTTGAATAGAATACGAGGATTACATGACACTTCGCAATGAATATTATATCTTATCATGAAACATAGAAATGAGATGCTATATGGCGATATAGGAAGCATTAGAACTCTATTGCTTCGATACGTAAGCATCTGCAAACGCTACTTCCTAGCAAGGAAGTGTCGCATTTACGTTCATTTGAAGTGTATGCGAGTTATACATAACACTCCACGATGAATATTATACCTTACCACGACACATAGAAATTAGATGCGTTATCGCGATTTAAGTAGCATTAGAACTCTATCGCTACGATACGTAGACACATGCAAACGCTATTTCGTAGCATAGATGTGTCGCAAATACATTCTTTTGGATTGAATACGAGGTAAACATGACACTTCGCAATGAATATTGTAACTTATCATGAAACGCAGAATTGAGGTGCGATATGGCGATTTAAGAAGCATTAGAACTCTATTGCTTCGATACGTAGACATCTGCAAACGCTACTTCCTCGGAAGGAAGTGTCGCATTTGCATTCTTTTGAAGTGAAAACGAGGCATATATAATACTCCACAATGAATATTATATCTTATCATGAAACATAGAAATGAATAGCGATTCCGCGTTTTAAGAAGCATTGGAAATCTATTGCTTCGATACATAGACATCTGCAAACGCTACTTCCTAGCAAGGAAGCGTCGCATTAACATTCTTGTGAAGCGAATACAATGTAAACATAACACTCCACAATGAATATTATATCTGATCATGGAACATAGAAATGAGAAGCGATATGGCGATTTATGAAGCATTAGAAATCTATTGCTTCGATACGTAGACATCTGCAAACGCTACTTCCTAGGAAGGAAGTGTCGCAGTTACATTCTTTTGAAGTGAAAACGAGGTATATATAATCTTCCACAATGAATATTATATCTAATCATGGAGCATAGAATTAAGAAGCGATATCACGATTTATGAAGCATTAGAAATCTATTGCTTCGATACGTAGACATCTGCAAATGCTACTTCCTCGGAAGGAAGTGTCGCAGTTGCATTCTTTTGAAGTGAAAACGAGGCATATATAATACTCCACAATGAATATTATATCTTATCATGAAACATAGAAATGAAGAGCGATTTCGCGTTTTAAGAAGCATAGGAACTCTATTGCTTCGATACGTAGACACCTGGAAACGCTATTTCCTAGCAAGTAAGTGTCGCATTTACATTCATTTGAAGTGTATGCCATGTACACATGACACTTCGCAATGAATGTTATATCTTATTGTGGGACATAGAAATGAGATGCGATATCGCGATTTAAGAAGCATTAGAACTCTATTGCTTCGATACGTAGACATCAGCAAACGCTATTTCCTAGGAAGGAAGTGTCGCAGTTACATTCTTTTGAAGTGAAAACGAGGTATATATAATACTCCACAATGAATATTATATCTAACCATGGAACATAGAAATGAGAAGCGATATCACGATTTATGAAGCATTAGAAATCTATTGCTTCGATACGTAGACATCTGCAAACGCTACTTCCTCGGAAGGAAGTGTCGCAGTTGCATTCTTTTGAAGTGAAAACGAGGCATATATAATACTCCACAATGAATATTATATCTTATCATGAAACATAGAAATGAAGAGCGATTTCGCGTTTTAAGAAGCATTGGAACACTATTGCTTCGATACGTAGACATCTGGGAACGCTATTTCCTTGCAAGGAAGTGTCGCATTTACATACTTTTTAAGTGAATACGACGTATACATAACACTCCACGATGAATATTATACCTTATCACGAAACATAGAAATGACATGCGTTAACGCGATATAAGAAGCATTAGCACTCTATTACTTCGATACGCAGTTATCTGCAAACGCTATTTAATAGCAGGGAAGTGTCGCATTTACATTCTTTGGAAGTGAATACGAGGAATACATAACATTCCACAATAAATATTATATTTTATCATGAAACATAGAAATGAGATGCGATATCGCGATTTAAGATGCATTAGAACTCTATTGCTACGACACGTAGACATCTGCAAATGGTATTTAATGACAAGGAAGTGTTGCAATTACATTCTTTTGAAGTGAATACGAGGTTATAATAACACTCCATAATGAATATTATATTTTATCATGAAACAAAGAAAAGACATGCGATATCGCGTTTTAAGTAGCATTAGAACTCTATTGCTTAGTTACGTAGACATCTGCAAGCGCTATTTCCTAGCAAGGAAGTGTCCCAAATACGTTCGTTTGAAGTGAATACGAGGTATACATAACACTTCGCAATGAATATTATATCTTATCACGAGACATAGAAATGAGATGCGATATCGCGTTATAAGAAGCATTAGAACTCTATTGCTTGGATACGTAGACATCTGCAACGCTATTTCCTAGCAAGGAAGTGTCCCAAATACGTTCGTTTGAAGTGAATACGAGGTATACATAACACTTCGCAATCAATATTATATCTTATCATGAAACATAGAATTGGGATGCGATTTCGCGATTGAAGAAGCATTAGAACTCTATTGCTTCGATACGTAGACATCTGCAAACGCTATTTCCTAGCAAGGAAGTGTCGCATTTACACTCATATGAGTAGTATGCGAGGTATACATGACACTTCACTATGAATATTATATATTATCATGAAACATAGAAATGAGGAGCGATATCGCGTCTTAAGGAGCATTAGAAATCTATTGCTACGATACGTAGACACCTGGAAACGCTATTTTCTAGCAAGGAAATGTCGCATTTACATTCTTTTGAAGTGAATACGTGGCATACATGGCACTCCGCAATGAATATTATATCTTGTCGTAAAACAAATGAATGAGATGCGATATCTCGTTTTAAGAAGCATTAGAAATCTATTGCTACGATACGTAGACATCTGCAAACGCTATTTTCTAGCAAGGAAGTGTCGCATTTACATTCTTTTGAAGTGAATGGGACGTGTACATAACACTGCACAATGAATATTATATCTTATCGTGAAACATAGAAATGAGATGCGATATCGCGATTTAAGACGCATTAGAATTCCATTGCTTCGATAAGTAGACATCTGCAAACTCTACATCCTTGCAAGGAAGTGTCGCACTTACTTCATTTTTATGTGAATACGAGGTATACATAATACTCCACAATGAATATCATATGTTATCGTGAAACATAGAAATGAGATGCGGCATCGAGTTTTAAGAAGCACTAGAACACTTTTGCTACGATACGTAGACATCTGTGAACGCTATTTCCTAGCATGGAAGTGTCGCATTCACATACTTTTGACGTTAATGCGAGGTATACATGACACTTCGCAATGAATATTATATCCTATCATGAAGCATAGAAGTGAGATGCGATATCGAGTTTTAAGTAGCATTAGAAATCTATTGCTAGGATACGTAGACATCTGCAAACGCTATTTCCTGCCAAAGAAGTGGCGCATTTACATTCTTTTGAAGCGAATTCGAGGTATACATAACATTGCACAGTGAATATTATATCTTATCGTGAAACATAGAAATGGGATGCGATATCTCGCTATCAAGAAGCATAATATCTCTATTGCTACGATACGTAGGCATGTGCAAACGTTATTTAATAGCAAGGAAGTGTCGCATTTACGTTCCTTTGAAGTGAATACGAGTTACACATGACACTCCGCAATGAATATTATATCTTATCATAAATCATAGAAATGAGATGCTATATGGCGTTTTATGCAGCAATAGAACTCTATTGCTTCGATACGTAGATATCTGCAGGCTCTATTTCCTGGCAAGGAAGTGTCGCATTTACATTCTTTTGAAGTGAATAAGAGGTATACATGGTACTTCGCTATAAATATTATATCTTATCATTAAACATAGAAATGAGATGCTATATCGCGTCTTGAGAAGCATTAGAACTTAATGCTATGATACGTAGATATCTGCGAATGCTATTTCCTAGCAAGGAAGTGTCGCATTACATTATTTTGAAGTGAATACGAGGTATACATGACACATCACAATGAATATTATACCTTATAACGAAACATAGGAATGAGATGCGATATCGCGTTTGGAGAAGCATTAGAGCTCTACTGCTTCTATACGGAGACATCTGCAAACGCTATTTCCTAGCATGGAAGTGTCGCATTTGCATTCTTTTGATTTGAATACGAGGTATACATGACACGTCGCAATTAATATTATATATTATCATGAAACATAGAAATGAGATGCGATATCATGTTTTAAGAAGCATTAGAACTCAGCTGCTACGATACATAGACATCTGCAAACGCTATTTCCTAGCAAGGAATTGTCGCATTTACGTACATTTGAAGTGAATACGAGATATGCATGGCACTTCGCAATGAATATTATACCTTATCGTGAAACATAGAAATGAGATGCGACATCTCGTTTTAAGAAGCATTAGAACTCTATTGCTTCGATACGGAGACATCTGCAAACGCTATTTCCTAGCAAGGAAGGGTAGCATTTACATTCTTTTGAAGTGAATACGAGGTATACATAACAGTGCACAATGCATATTATATATTATCATGAAACATAGAAATGATATGCGATATCCCGTTTTAAGACGCATTAGAACACTATTGCTATGATACGTAGACATCTGCAAACGCTATTTCCTATCAAGGAAGTGTCGCATTTACATTCTTTTGAAGTGAGTACCAGGTATACATGACACTTCGCAATGAATATTATATCCTATCATGAAACATAGAAATGTGTTGCGATATCGCGTGCTAAGAAGGATTAGAACTCTAATGCTTCGACACGTAGACATCTGCAAACACTATTTCCTGCCAAAGAAGTGGCGCATTTACATTCTTTTGAAGCGAATTCAAGGTATACATAACATTGCACAGTGAATATTATATCTTATCGTGAAACATAGAAATGGGATGCGATATCTCGCTATCAAGAAGCATAATATCTCTATTGCTACGATACGTAGGCATGTGCAAACGTTATTTAATAGCAAGGAAGTGTCGCATTTACGTTCCTTTGGAGTGAATACGAGTTACACATGACACTCCGCAATGAATATTATATCTTATCATAAATCATAGAAATGAGATGCTATATGGCGTTTTATGCAGCAATAGAACTCTATTGCTTCGATACGTAGATATCTGCAGGCTCTATTTCCTGGCAAGGAAGTGTCGCATTTACATTCTTTTGAAGTGAATACGAGGTATACATGATACTTCGCTATAAATATTATATCTTATCATTAAACATAGAAATGAGATACTATATCGCGTCTTGAGAAGCATTAGAACTTAATGCTATGATACGTAGATATCTGCGAATGCTATTTCCTAGCAGGGAAGTGTCGCATTACATTATTTTGAAGTGAATACGAGGTATACATGACACATCGCAATGAATATTATACCTTATAACGAAACATAGGAATGAGATGCGATATCGCGTTTGGAGAAGCATTAGAGCTCTACTGCTTCTATACGGAGACATCTGCAAACGCTATTTCCTAGCATGGAAGTGTCGCATTTGCATTCTTTTGATTTGAATACGAGGTATACATGACACGTCGCAATTAATATTATATATTATCATGAAACATAGAAATGAGATGCGATATCATGTTTTAAGAAGCATTAGAACTCAGCTGCTACGATACATAGACATCTGCAAACGCTATTTCCTAGCAAGGAATTGTCGCATTTACGTACATTTGAAGTGAATACGAGATATGCATGGCACTTCGCAATGAATATTATACCTTATCGTGAAACATAGAAATGAGATGCGACATCTCGTTTTAAGAAGCATTAGAACTCTATTGCTTCGATACGGAGACATCTGCAAACGCTATTTCCTAGCAAGGAAGTGTAGCATTTAAATTCTTTTGAAGTGAATACGAGGTATACATAACAGTGCACAATGCATATTATATATTATCATGAAACATAGAAATGATATGCGATATCCCATTTTAAGACGCATTAGAACACTATTGCTATGATACGTAGACATCTGCAAACGCTATTTCCTATCAAGGAAGTGTCGCATTTACATTCTTTTGAAGTGAGTACCAGGTATACATGACACTTCGCAATGAATATTATATCCTATCATGAAACATAGAAATGCGTTGCGATATCGCGTGCTAAGAAGGATTAGAACTCTAATGCTTCGACACGTAGACATCTGCAAACACTATTTCCTGGCAATAAAGTGTCGCAATTACATTCATTTGAAGTGCATGCGAGGTATAAGTGACCCTTCGCAATGAATATTATATCTTATCATGAAACATAGAAATGAGATGCGATATCGCGTTTTGAGAAGCATTAGAACTCTATTGCTACGATACGTAGGCATGTGCAAACGCTATTTAATAGCAAGGAAGAGTCGCATTTACATTCTTTTGAAGTGAATACGAGGTATACATAGCACTCCACAATGGATATTAGACCTTATAACGAAACAGATAACTGAGATGCAATATCTTGTTTTATGAAGCTTTAGAACTCTATTGCTACGATACGTAGAAATCTGCAAACACTATGTAATTTCAGGGAAGTGTCGCATTTACATTCTTCTGAAGTGAATACGTGGTATACATGACACTAAGCAGTGAATATTATATCTTATCATGAAACATAGAAATGAGATGCAATATCGCGTTTTGAGAAGCATTAGTACTCTAATGCTACCATACGTAGATATCTGCAAATGCCATTTCCTAGCAAGGAAGTGTCGCATTTACATTCTTTTGAAGTAAATACGAGGTTTGCATGCCACTTCGCGATGAATATCATATCATCACGAAACATAGATATAAGATGCCATAACGCGATTTAAGAAGCATTAGATCTCTATTGCTTCGATACGGAGACAATTGCAAACTGTATCTCCTAGCAAGGAAGTGTAGCATTTACATTCTTTTGAAGTGAATACGGGGTATACATAACACTCCACAATGAATATTATACCTTATCACGAAACATAGGCATGAGATGCGGTATCGCGATTTAAGAAGCATTAGAACTCTAATGCTTCGATACGGAGACATCTGCAAAGGACATTTGCTAGCAAGGAAGTGTCGCATTTACATTCAATTTAAGTGAATACGAGGAATAAATGACACTTCGCAATGAATATTATATCTTATCATGAAACATAAAATTGTGATGCGATATCTCGTTCTAAAAAGCATTAGAACTCTGTTGCATCGATACGTAGATATATGCAGACGCTATTTCCTAGCAAGGATGTGTCGCATTTACATACATTTGAAGTGTATGCGAGGTATACATGACACTTTGCAATGAATATTACATCTTATCATGATTCATAGAATTGAGATGCGATATCGCATTCTAAGAAGCATTAGGACTCTAATGCTGTGAAACGTAGACATCTGCAATCGCTATTTCCAAGCAAGGGAAAGTCGCATTTACATTCTTTTGAAGTGAATACGAGGTATGCATGTCACTTCGCAATGAATATTATATCTTATTATGAAACACAGAAATGAGATGCGATATCGCGATTTAAGAAGCATTAGAACACTATGGCTTCGATACGTAGACATCTGCAAACGCTATTTCCTAGCAAGGAAGTGTCGCATTTACATTCATTTGAAGTGTAGACGTGGAGTACATAACACTTCGTAATGAATATTATACCTTATCATGAAACATAGAAATGAGTGGCGATATCGCGTTTTAAGAAGCATTAGATCTCTATTGCTTCGATACGTAGACATCTGGTGACGTAATTTTCTAGAAAGAAGTGTCGCATTTACATTCATTTGAAGTGTGTGCCAGGTATACATGACACTTCGCAATGAATATTATATCTTATCATGAAACATGGAAATGATATGCAATATCGCGATTTAAGAAGCTTTAGTACTCTATTGCTTCGATACGTAGACATCAGCAAACGCTACTTCCTAGCAAGGAAGTGTCGCATTTACAATCTCTTGAAAGGAATACGAGGTATACATGACACTCCGCAATGAATACTATATCTTATCGTAAAAGATAGAAATGAGGTGCGATATCGCGTTTTAAGAAGCATTAGAACTCTATTGCTACGATACGTATATATCTGGAAACGCTAATTCCTAGCAAGGAAGTGTCGCATTTACATTCATTCGAAGTGTATGCGAGGTATACATGACACTTCGCAATGAATATTATATCTCATCATGAAACATAGAAATCAGGTGCGACATCTCGTTTAAAGAAGCATTAGAACTCAATTGTTTCGATACCCAGTCATCTGGAATCGCTATTTCCTAGCAAGGAAGTGTCGCATTTACATTCTTTTGCAGTGAATACAAGGTATACATGACACATCGCAATGAATATTATATCTTATCATGAAACATAGAAATGAGATGCGATATCGCGTTTTAAGAAGCATTAGAACTCTATTGCTACGATACGTCAGCATCTGCAAGCGCTATTTCCTAGCAAGGAAGTGTCGCATTTACATTCTTTTGAAGTGAATATGAGGTATACATGACACTTCGCAATGAGTATTATATCTTATCATGAAACATAGAAATGAGATGCGATATCGGGTTTTGAGAATCATTAGAACTCTATTGCTTCGATACGTAGACATCTGCAAGCGCTATATCCTAGCAAGGAAGTGTCGCATTTACATTCTTTTGAAGGGAGTACGAGGTATACATGACACTCGCAATTAATATTATATCTTATCATGAAACATAGAAATGAGATGCGATATGGCGTTTCAAGAAGCAGTAGATCTCTATTGCTTCGATACGTAGACATCTACCAACGCTATTTCCTAGGAAGGAAGTGTCGCATTTACATTCAATTGAACTGTATGCGAGATATACAAGACACTTCGCAATGATGTCATATCTCATCATGGAACATAGAAATGACATGCGATAACGCGATTTAAGGAGCATTAGGACTCTATTGCTTCGATACGTAGATATCTGCAAACGCTATTTCCTAGCAAGGAAGTGTCGCATTTACATTCTCTTGAAGTGAATACGAGGTATACATGACACTTCGCAATGAATATTATATCTTATAATGAAACCTAGAAATGAGATGCTATATCGCGTTTTAAGAGGAATTGGAACTTTAATGCTTCGAGACGTAGACATCTGCAAACGCTACTTCCTAGCATGGAAGTGTCGCATTTACATTCCTTTCATGTGAATACGAGGTATACATAACACTCCACAATGGATATTATATCCTATCATGAAAGATAGAAATGAGATGCGATATCGCGATTTAAGAAGCATTAGAACTATATTGCTTCGATACGTATACGGCTGCAGAGGCTATTTCCTAGCAAGGAAGAGTCGCATTTACATTCTTTTAAAGTGAATACGAGGTATACATGACACTTCGCGATGAATATTATATCTTATCATGAAACATAAGAAATGAGATGCGATATCGCGTTTTGAGAAGCATTAGAACTCTCTTGCTTCGATACGAAGACACCTGCCATCGCTATTTCCTAGCAAAGAAGTGTCGTATTTGCATTCTTTTGAAGTGAATGTGAGGTATACATAACACTCCACAATGAATATTATGTCGTATCATGATACATAGAAATGGGATGCGATATAGCGATTTAAGAAGCATTAGAACTCCATTGCTTCTATACGTAGACGTCTGCAAACGCTATTTCCTAGCAAGAAAGTGTCGCATTTACATTCATTTGAAGTGTAGACGAGATATACATAACACTGCACAATGAATATTATATCTTACCCTGAGACTTAGAAATGAGATGCTGTATCTCCTTTAACGAAACATTAGAACTGTATTGCTACGATGCGTAGATATCTGCAGACGCTATTCCCTAGGAAGGAAGTGTCGCAATTACATTCTTTTGAAGTGAATACGCGGTATACATGACACTTCGCAATGAAAATTATATCTTATCATGAAACATAGAAATGAGATGCGATATCGCGTTTTAGGAAGCATCAGAACACTATTTCTGCGATACGTAGACATCTGCAATCGCTATTTCCTAGCAATGAAGTGTCGCATTTATATTCATTTGAAGTGTATGCGAGGTATAGGTGACACTTCGCAATGACTATTTTATCTTACGATGAAACATAGAAGTGAGATGCGATATCACTTTTCAAGATGCATTAGAACTCTGTTCCTTCGATACGTAGAAATCTGGAAGCGTAATTTTCTAGAAAGGAAGTGTCGCATTTACATTCATTTGAAGCGTGGACGAGGAATACATAACACTCCACAATGAATATTATATATCTTATCACGAAACATGGAAATGAGATGCGATATCGCGATTTAAAAGCATTATAACACTATTGTTACTATACGTAGACATCTGGAAACGCTATTTCCTAGCAAGGAAGTGTCGCATTTACATGCATTTGAAGTGTATGCGAGGTATACATGGCATTTCGCAATGAATATTATATCTTATCATGGAACACAGAAATGACATGCGATATTGCGTTTTAAGAAGCATTGGAATTCTGTTGCTACGATGCGTAATCATTTAACAATGCTATTTCCTAGCAAGGAAGTGTCGCACTTACATTCTTTTGAAGCGAATACGAGGTATACATAACACTGCACAATGAATACTGTATCTTATCATGAAACATAGGAATGAGATGCGATATCGCGATTTAAGAAGCATTAGAACTCAGTTGCTACGATACGTAGACACCTGCAAACGCTATTTCGAAGCATGGAAGTGTCGCAAATACATTCTTTTGAATTGAGTACGAGGTATGCATGACACTTCGCAATGAATATTATAACTTATCATGAAACAAGTAAATAAGATGCGATATCGTGTTCTGAGAAGCACTAGAACTCTGTTGCTACGATACGTAGCCATCAGCAAACGCTATTTCCTAGGAAGGAAGTGTCGCATTTACATTCTTTTGAAGTGAATACGAGGTATACATGGCACTCCACAATGAATATTATATCTTATCATGTAACGTAGAATTGAGGTGCTATATCGCGATATAGGAAGCATTGGAATACTATTGCTTCGATACGTAGACATCTCCAAACGCTACTTCCTTGCAAGCATGTGTCGCCTTTACATTCTTTTGAAGTGAATACGAGGTATACATAACACTCCACAATGAATATTATATCTTATCATGAAGCATATAACTGAGAAGCTGTATCGCGTTTGAAGAAGCATTAGAACTCTATTGCTACGATACGTAGACATCTGCGGACGCTTTTTCCTGGCAAGGAAGTGTCGCATTTACATACTTTTGAAGTGAATACGAGGTATACATAAAACTCCAGAATGAATATTATATCTTATCATGAAGCATAGAAATGAGATGCGATATGACGTATTCAGAAGGATGAGAACTCTATTACTACGATACGTAGACAAATGCAGACGCTATTTCCTAGCAAGGAAGTGTCGCATTTACATTCTGTTGAGGTGAATACGACGTATACAAACACTCCACAATGAATATTATATCTTATCATGAAACATAGAAATAAGATGCGATACGGCGATTTAAGAAGCATTAGAACACTATTGCTTCGATAAGTAGACACCTGCCAACGCTATTACCAAGCAAGGAAGTGTCGCATTTACATTCAGTTGAAGTTTATGCGAGGTATACAAGACACTTCGCAATGAATATTATATCTTATCATGAGGCATAGAAATGAGATGCGATATCGCCATTTGAGAAGCTGTAGAACTCCAATGCTACGATACGTAGACATCTGCATTCGCTATTTCCTAGCATGGAAGTGTCGCATTTACATTCTTTTGAAGTGAATACGAGGTATACATAACACTCCACAATGAATATTATATCTTATCATGAAACATAGGAATGATATACGATTTCGCGATTTAAGAAGCATTAGAACTCTATTGCATCGATACGTAGACATCTGCAAACGCTATTTCCCAGCAAGGAAGTGTCACATTTACATTCCTTCGAAGTGAATACGATGTATACCTAACACTCCACAATGATTATTATATCTAATCATGAAACATAGAAATGAGATGCGATATCGCGATTTAAGAAGAATTGGAACTGTATTGCTTCGGTACGGAGACTTGTGCAGGCGCTATTTCGTAGCAAGGAAGCCTCGCACTTACATTGTTTTGAAGTGTATGCGAGGTATAAGTAACATTTCGCAATGAATGTTATATCTTTTCATGAAACATATAAAAGAGATGGGCTATGGCGTTTTAAGAAGCATTAGAAATCTATTGCTACGATACGTAGACAACTGCAAACGCTATTTCCTAGCAAGGAAGTGTTGCATTTACAATCTTTTGAAGTGAATACGAGGTATAGATAACACTCCACAATGAATATTACATCTTATCATAAAGCATATAAATGAGGAGCGATTTCGCGTCTTGAGAAGCATTAGAACTCAATCGCTACGATACGTAGACACCTGCAAACGCTATCTCCTAGCAAGGAAGTGTCGTATTTACATTCTTTTGAAGTGAATACAGGGTATACACAACACTGCACAATGAATATTACATCTTATCATGAAACATATAGTTGAGGATCGATTCGCGTTTTAAGAAGCATTAGAACTCTATTGCTTCGCTACGTAAACATCTGCAGACGCTATTACCTAGGAAGGAAGTGTCGCATTTACAATCTATTGAAGTGAATACGACGTATACATAACACTCCAGAATGAATATTATAGCTTATTATGAAACATAGAAATGAGATGCGATATGGCGTTTTAAGAAGCCTTAGAACTCTATTACTACGATACGTAGACATCTGCAGACGCTATTCCCTAGCAAGGAAGTGTCGCATTTACATTCTTTTGAAGTGAATACGAGGTATACATAACACTCCACAATGAATATTATATCTTATCATAAAGCATATAAATGAGGAGCGATTTCGCGTTTTAAGCATTAGAACTCTATTGCTACGATACGTAAACATCTGCAAACGCTAATTCCTAGCAAGGAGGTGTCGCATTTTCAATCTTTTGAAGTGAATACGAGGTATACATAACAATCCATAATGAATGTTATATCTTATCATGAAACATAGAAGTGAGATGCGATATCGGGATTTAAGATGCATAGAACAATATTTCTTCGATACGTAGACATCTGCAAACGCTATTTCCTAGCAAGGAAGTGTAGCATTTACATTTTTTTGAAGTGTAGACGAGGAATACGTAACACTTCTTAATGAATATTATATATTATCATGAAACATAGAAATGAGATGCGATATCTCGTTTTAAGAAGCATTATAGCTCTCTTGCTACGATACGTAGACATCTGAAAACGCTATTTCCTAGCATCGAAGTGTCGCGTTTACTTTCTTTAGAAGTGAATACGAGGTATAAATGACACTTCGCAATGAATATTATATCTTATCGTGAGACATACTAATGAGATGCGATATCGCGTTTTAAGAAGCATCAGAACTCTATTGCTTCGAAACGTAGACAACTGCAAACGCTACTTCCTAGCAAGGAAGTCTCGCCCTTTCATTCATTTGAAGTGAAGACTAGGTATACATGACATTTCGCAATGAATATTATATCTTATCATGAAACATAGAAATGAGATGCGATATGGCGGTTTAAGAAGCATTAGAACTCTATTGCTTCGATACGTAGACATCTGCAAACGCTACTTCCTAGCAAGGATGTGTCGCATTCACATCCATTTGAAGTGTAGACGAGGAATACAAAGCACTTCGCAATGAATATTATATCTTATCACGGAACATAGAAATCATATGCGATATCGCGATTTATGAAGCATTAGAACAGTATTGCTTCGATACGTAAACATCTGGAAACGCGATTTCCAAGAAAGGAAGTGTCGCATTTAAATTCAATTGAAGTGTAGACGTGGAGTACATAACACTTCGCAATGAATACTATATCTTACCACAAAACATAGAAATGAGATGCGATACCGCGTTTCAAGAAGCATTAGAATTCTGTTGCTACGATAAGTAGACATCTGCAAACGCTATTTTCTAGCAAGGAAGTGTAGCATTTACATTCCTATTAAGTGTAGACGAGATATACATAACCATTCGCAATGAATATTATATCTTATCATGAAACATAGAAATGAGGAGCGATATCGCGATTTAAGAAGCACTAGAACACTATTGCTACGATACGTAGACAACTGCAAACGCTTTTTCCTGGCAAGGAAGTGTCGCATTTACATTCTTTTGAAGTGAATACGAGGTATACTTGACACTTCGCAATGAATATTATATATTATCACGGAACATAGAAATGCGATGCGATGTCGCGTTGTAAGATGCATTAAAACACTATTGCTTCGATACGTAGACATCTGGAAACGTAATTTCCTTGAAAGGAAGTGTCGCATTTACATACTTTTCAAGAGTAGACGATGAATTCAAAACACTTCGCAATGAATATTATATCTTATCATGAGACATAGAACTGAGGTGCGATGTCGCGTTATAGGAAGCATTAGAACTCTTATGCTACGATACGTAGACATCTGCAAACGCTCATTCTTAGCAAGGGAGTGTCGCATTTACATTCTTTTGAAGTGAATACGAGGTTATAATAACACTCCACAATGAATATTATATCTTATCATGAAACATAGAAATGAGATGCGATATGGCGATTTAAGAAGCAGTAGATCTCTATTACTTCGATACGTAGACATCTGCCAACGCTATTTCCTAGCAAGGAAGTGTCGCATTTACATTCATTTGAAGTGTAGACGAGATATACATAACACTTCACAATGAATATTATATCTTATAATGAAACGTACAATTGGGGTGCGATATTGCGATTTAAGTAGCATTGGAACGCTATTGCTTCGATACGTAGACATCTGCAGAAGCTATATCCTAGCAAGGAAGTGTTGCATTTACATTCTTTTGAAGTGAATACGAGGTATACATGACACTTCGCAATGAATATCATATCTTATCATGAAACATAGAAATGAGATGCGACATCTTCTTTTATGAAGCATTAGAACTCTATTGTTTGCATACCTATACATCTGGAAACGCTATTTCCTAGCAAGGAAGTGTCGCATTTACATTCTTTTGAAGTGAATACAAAGTCTACATGACACATCGCAATGAATATTATATCTTATCATGAAACATAGAAATGAGATGCGATATCGCGAAATAGGAAGCATTAGAATTCTATTGCTTCGATACGTGGATATCTGGAAATGTTATTTCCTAGGAAGGAAGTGTGGCATTTACATTCATTTAAAGTCTAGACGTGGAATCCGTAACACTTCGCAATGAATATTATATATTATCATGAGACATAGAAATGATATGCGATTTCGCGTTTTAAGAAGCATTAGAACTCTATTGCTTCGATACGGAGACATCTGCCAACGATATTTCCTTGCAAGAAAGTGTCGCATTTACATTTTTTGAAGTGAATACGAGGTATACATAACACTCCACAATGAATATTATATGTTATCACGAAACATAGAAGTGAGATGCGATATCGCGTTTTTAGAAGCACTTGAAGTCTATTGCTACGGTACGCAGACATCTGCAAACGCTATTTCCTAGCAAGGAAGTGTCGCATTTACATTCATTTAAAGTGAATACGAGGTATACGAGACACTTCGCAATGAAGATTACATCTTATCATGAACCATAGAAATGAGATGCGATATTGCGTTTTAAGAAGCATTAGATTTCTATTGCTACGATACGCTGACATCTGCAGACGCTATTGCCTAGCAAGGAAGTGTCGCATATACGTTCGTTAGAAGTGAATACGAGGTATACATAACACTCCACAATGAATATTATATCTTATCATAAAGCATATAAATGAGGAGCGATTTCGCGTTTTAAGCATTAGAACTCTATTGCTACGATACGTAAACATCTGCCAACGCTATTTCCTAGCAAGGAAGTGTCGCAATTACATTCATTTGAAATGAATACGAGGAATACATGAAACTTCGCAATGAATATTATATCTTATCATTAAACATAGAAATGTGATGTGATATCGCGTTTTAAGAAGCTTTAGAACTCTATTGCTACGATACGTAGACATCTGCAAACGCTATTTCCTTGCAGGGAAGTGTCGCATTTACATTCATTTGAAGTGTATGCGAGGTATACATAACACTTCGCAATGAATATTATATGTTATCATGAAACATAGAAATGAGATGCGATATCTCGTTTTAAGAACCATTATGACACGCTTGCTACAATACGTAGACATCTGCAAACGCTACTTCCTAGCAGGGAAGAGTAACATTTACATTCCTCTGAAGTGAATACAAGGTATACATGAAACTTCGCAATGCATATTATATCTTATCATGAAACATAGAAATGTGATGCGATTTCGCGTTTTGAGAAGCATTAGAACTCTATTGCCACGATACGTAGACATCTGCAAACGCTATTTCGTAGCAAGGAAGTGTCGCATTTACATTCATTTGAAGTGTATGCGATGTATACGTGACACTTCGCAATAAATATCATATCTTATCATGAAACACAGAAATGTAATGCGATATCGCGTTTTGAGATGCAACAGAAATCTAATGCTACGATACGCAGAAATCTGCAAACGCTATTTCATAGCAAGGAAGTGTCGCATTTACATTCTTTTGAGGTGAATACGAGGTATACATAACACTCCACAATGAATATTATATCTTATCGTGAAACATAGATATGAGATTCGATCTTGAGATATAAGAAGCATTAGAAGTCTATTGCTACGATACGTAGACATCTGCAAACGCTATTTCCTAGCAAGGAAGTGTCGCATTTACAATCATTTGAAGTGTATGCGAGGTATACATAACACTTCGCAATGAATATTATATGTTGTCATGAATCATAGAAATGAGAAGCGATATCTCGTTTTAAGAAGCAATATAACACGCTTGCTTCGATACGTAGACATCTGCAAACGCTATTTCCTAGCAAGGAAGTTTCGCATTTACATTCTTTTGAAGTGAATACGAGGTATACATAACAATCCATAATGAATGTTATATCTTATCATGAAACATAGAAGTGAGATGCGATATCGGGATTTAAGATGCATAGAACAATATTTCTTCGATACGTAGACATCTGCAAACGCTATTTCCTAGGAAGGAAGTGTCGCATTTACATTCATTTGAACTGTATGCGAGGTATACAAGACACTTCGCAATGATGTCATATCTCATCATGGAACATAGAAATGACATGCGATAACGCGATTTAAGGAGCATTAGGACTCTATTGCTTCGATACGTAGATATCTGCAAACGCTATTTCCTAGCAAGGAAGTGTCGCATTTACATTCTCTTGAAGTGAATACGAGGTATACATGACACTTCGCAATGAATATTATATCTTATAATGAAACCTAGAAATGAGATGCTATATCGCGTTTTAAGAGGAATTGGAACTTTAATGCTTCGAGACGTAGACATCTGCAAACGCTACTTCCTAGCATGGAAGTGTCGCATTTACATTCCTTTCATGTGAATACGAGGTATACATAACACTCCACAATGGATATTATATCCTATCATGAAAGATAGAAATGAGATGCGATATCGCGATTTAAGAAGCATTAGAACTATATTGCTTCGATACGTATACGGCTGCAGAGGCTATTTCCTAGCAAGGAAGAGTCGCATTTACATTCTTTTAAAGTGAATACGAGGTATACATGACACTTCGCGATGAATATTATATCTTATCATGAAACATAAGAAATGAGATGCGATATTGCGTTTTAAGAAGCATTAGATTTCTATTGCTACGATACGCTGACATCTGCAGACGCTATTGCCTAGCAAGGAAGTGTCGCATATACGTTCGTTAGAAGTGAATACGAGGTATACATAACACTCCACAATGAATATTATATCTTATCATAAAGCATATAAATGAGGAGCGATTTCGCGTTTTAAGCATTAGAACTCTATTGCTACGATACGTAAACATCTGCCAACGCTATTTCCTAGCAAGGAAGTGTCGCAATTACATTCATTTGAAATGAATACGAGGAATACATGAAACTTCGCAATGAATATTATATCTTATCATTAAACATAGAAATGTGATGTGATATCGCGTTTTAAGAAGCTTTAGAACTCTATTGCTACGATACGTAGACATCTGCAAACGCTATTTCCTTGCAGGGAAGTGTCGCATTTACATTCATTTGAAGTGTATGCGAGGTATACATAACACTTCGCAATGAATATTATATGTTATCATGAAACATAGAAATGAGATGCGATATCTCGTTTTAAGAACCATTATGACACGCTTGCTACAATACGTAGACATCTGCAAACGCTACTTCCTAGCAGGGAAGAGTAACATTTACATTCCTCTGAAGTGAATACAAGGTATACATGAAACTTCGCAATGCATATTATATCTTATCATGAAACATAGAAATGTGATGCGATTTCGCGTTTTGAGAAGCATTAGAACTCTATTGCCACGATACGTAGACATCTGCAAACGCTATTTCGTAGCAAGGAAGTGTCGCATTTACATTCATTTGAAGTGTATGCGATGTATACGTGACACTTCGCAATAAATATCATATCTTATCATGAAACACAGAAATGTAATGCGATATCGCGTTTTGAGATGCAACAGAAATCTAATGCTACGATACGCAGAAATCTGCAAACGCTATTTCATAGCAAGGAAGTGTCGCATTTACATTCTTTTGAGGTGAATACGAGGTATACATAACACTCCACAATGAATATTATATCTTATCGTGAAACATAGATATGAGATTCGATCTTGAGATATAAGAAGCATTAGAAGTCTATTGCTACGATACGTAGACATCTGCAAACGCTATTTCCTAGCAAGGAAGTGTCGCATTTACAATCATTTGAAGTGTATGCGAGGTATACATAACACTTCGCAATGAATATTATATGTTGTCATGAATCATAGAAATGAGAAGCGATATCTCGTTTTAAGAAGCAATATAACACGCTTGCTTCGATACGTAGACATCTGCAAACGCTATTTCCTAGCAAGGAAGTTTCGCATTTACATTCTTTTGAAGTGAATACGAGGTATACATAACAATCCATAATGAATGTTATATCTTATCATGAAACATAGAAGTGAGATGCGATATCGGGATTTAAGATGCATAGAACAATATTTCTTCGATACGTAGACATCTGCAAACGCTATTTCCTAGGAAGGAAGTGTCGCATTTACATTCATTTGAACTGTATGCGAGGTATACAAGACACTTCGCAATGATGTCATATCTCATCATGGAACATAGAAATGACATGCGATAACGCGATTTAAGGAGCATTAGGACTCTATTGCTTCGATACGTAGATATCTGCAAACGCTATTTCCTAGCAAGGAAGTGTCGCATTTACATTCTCTTGAAGTGAATACGAGGTATACATGACACTTCGCAATGAATATTATATCTTATAATGAAACCTAGAAATGAGATGCTATATCGCGTTTTAAGAGGAATTGGAACTTTAATGCTTCGAGACGTAGACATCTGCAAACGCTACTTCCTAGCATGGAAGTGTCGCATTTACATTCCTTTCATGTGAATACGAGGTATACATAACACTCCACAATGGATATTATATCCTATCATGAAAGATAGAAATGAGATGCGATATCGCGATTTAAGAAGCATTAGAACTATATTGCTTCGATACGTATACGGCTGCAGAGGCTATTTCCTAGCAAGGAAGAGTCGCATTTACATTCTTTTAAAGTGAATACGAGGTATACATGACACTTCGCGATGAATATTATATCTTATCATGAAACATAAGAAATGAGATGCGATATTGCGTTTTAAGAAGCATTAGATTTCTATTGCTACGATACGCTGACATCTGCAGACGCTATTGCCTAGCAAGGAAGTGTCGCATATACGTTCGTTAGAAGTGAATACGAGGTATACATAACACTCCACAATGAATATTATATCTTATCATAAAGCATATAAATGAGGAGCGATTTCGCGTTTTAAGCATTAGAACTCTATTGCTACGATACGTAAACATCTGCCAACGCTATTTCCTAGCAAGGAAGTGTCGCAATTACATTCATTTGAAATGAATACGAGGAATACATGAAACTTCGCAATGAATATTATATCTTATCATTAAACATAGAAATGTGATGTGATATCGCGTTTTAAGAAGCTTTAGAACTCTATTGCTACGATACGTAGACATCTGCAAACGCTATTTCCTTGCAGGGAAGTGTCGCATTTACATTCATTTGAAGTGTATGCGAGGTATACATAACACTTCGCAATGAATATTATATGTTATCATGAAACATAGAAATGAGATGCGATATCTCGTTTTAAGAACCATTATGACACGCTTGCTACAATACGTAGACATCTGCAAACGCTACTTCCTAGCAGGGAAGAGTAACATTTACATTCCTCTGAAGTGAATACAAGGTATACATGAAACTTCGCAATGCATATTATATCTTATCATGAAACATAGAAATGTGATGCGATTTCGCGTTTTGAGAAGCATTAGAACTCTATTGCCACGATACGTAGACATCTGCAAACGCTATTTCGTAGCAAGGAAGTGTCGCATTTACATTCATTTGAAGTGTATGCGATGTATACGTGACACTTCGCAATAAATATCATATCTTATCATGAAACACAGAAATGTAATGCGATATCGCGTTTTGAGATGAAACAGAAATCTAATGCTACGATACGCAGAAATCTGCAAACGCTATTTCATAGCAAGGAAGTGTCGCATTTACATTCTTTTGAGGTGAATACGAGGTATACATAACACTCCACAATGAATATTATATCTTATCGTGAAACATAGATATGAGATTCGATCTTGAGATATAAGAAGCATTAGAAGTCTATTGCTACGATACGTAGACATCTGCAAACGCTATTTCCTAGCAAGGAAGTGTCGCATTTACAATCATTTGAAGTGTATGCGAGGTATACATAACACTTCGCAATGAATATTATATGTTGTCATGAATCATAGAAATGAGAAGCGATATCTCGTTTTAAGAAGCAATATAACACGCTTGCTTCGATACGTAGACATCTGCAAACGCTATTTCCTAGCAAGGAAGTTTCGCATTTACATTCTTTTGAAGTGAATACGAGGTATACATAACAATCCATAATGAATGTTATATCTTATCATGAAACATAGAAGTGAGATGCGATATCGGGATTTAAGATGCATAGAACAATATTTCTTCGATACGTAGACATCTGCAAACGCTATTTCCTAGGAAGGAAGTGTCGCATTTACATTCATTTGAACTGTATGCGAGGTATACAAGACACTTCGCAATGATGTCATATCTCATCATGGAACATAGAAATGACATGCGATAACGCGATTTAAGGAGCATTAGGACTCTATTGCTTCGATACGTAGATATCTGCAAACGCTATTTCCTAGCAAGGAAGTGTCGCATTTACATTCTCTTGAAGTGAATACGAGGTATACATGACACTTCGCAATGAATATTATATCTTATAATGAAACCTAGAAATGAGATGCTATATCGCGTTTTAAGAGGAATTGGAACTTTAATGCTTCGAGACGTAG
Source organism: Xylocopa sonorina (assembly GCF_050948175.1). Classification (NCBI taxonomy): domain Eukaryota; kingdom Metazoa; phylum Arthropoda; class Insecta; order Hymenoptera; family Apidae; genus Xylocopa; species Xylocopa sonorina. The sequence continues at coordinate 92,637 of NW_027490125.1, read as the reverse complement.
ACATCTGCAAACGCTACTTCCTAGCATGGAAGTGTCGCATTTACATTCCTTTCATGTGAATACGAGGTATACATAACACTCCACAATGGATATTATATCCTATCATGAAAGATAGAAATGAGATGCGATATCGCGATTTAAGAAGCATTAGAACTATATTGCTTCGATACGTATACGGCTGCAGAGGCTATTTCCTAGCAAGGAAGAGTCGCATTTACATTCTTTTAAAGTGAATACGAGGTATACATGACACTTCGCGATGAATATTATATCTTATCATGAAACATAAGAAATGAGATGCGATATCGCGTTTTGAGAAGCATTAGAACTCTCTTGCTTCGATACGAAGACATCTGCCATCGCTATTTCCTAGCAAAGAAGTGTCGTATTTGCATTCTTTTGAAGTGAATGTGAGGTATACATAACACTCCACAATGAATATTATGTCGTATCATGATACATAGAAATGGGATGCGATATAGCGATTTAAGAAGCATTAGAACTCCATTGCTTCTATACGTAGACGTCTGCAAACGCTATTTCCTAGCAAGAAAGTGTCGCATTTACATTCATTTGAAGTGTAGACGAGATATACATAACACTGCACAATGAATATTATATCTTACCCTGAGACTTAGAAATGAGATGCTGTATCTCCTTTAACGAAACATTAGAACTGTATTGCTACGATGCGTAGATATCTGCAGACGCTATTCCCTAGGAAGGAAGTGTCGCAATTACATTCTTTTGAAGTGAATACGCGGTATACATGACACTTCGCAATGAAAATTATATCTTATCATGAAACATAGAAATGAGATGCGATATCGCGTTTTAGGAAGCATCAGAACACTATTTCTGCGATACGTAGACATCTGCAATCGCTATTTCCTAGCAATGAAGTGTCGCATTTATATTCATTTGAAGTGTATGCGAGGTATAGGTGACACTTCGCAATGACTATTTTATCTTACGATGAAACATAGAAGTGAGATGCGATATCACTTTTCAAGATGCATTAGAACTCTGTTCCTTCGATACGTAGAAATCTGGAAGCGTAATTTTCTGGAAAGGAAGTGTCGCATTTACATTCATTTGAAGCGTGGACGAGGAATACATAACACTCCACAATGAATATTATATATCTTATCACGAAACATGGAAATGAGATGCGATATCGCGATTTAAAAGCATTATAACACTATTGTTACTATACGTAGACATCTGGAAACGCTATTTCCTAGCAAGGAAGTGTCGCATTTACATGCATTTGAAGTGTATGCGAGGTATACATGGCATTTCGCAATGAATATTATATCTTATCATGGAACACAGAAATGACATGCGATATTGCGTTTTAAGAAGCATTGGAATTCTGTTGCTACGATGCGTAATCATTTAACAATGCTATTTCCTAGCAAGGAAGTGTCGCACTTACATTCTTTTGAAGCGAATACGAGGTATACATAACACTGCACAATGAATACTGTATCTTATCATGAAACATAGGAATGAGATGCGATATCGCGATTTAAGAAGCATTAGAACTCAGTTGCTACGATACGTAGACACCTGCAAACGCTATTTCGAAGCATGGAAGTGTCGCAAATACATTCTTTTGAATTGAGTACGAGGTATACATGACACTTCGCAATGAATATTATAACTTATCATGAAACAAGTAAATAAGATGCGATATCGTGTTCTGAGAAGCACTAGAACTCTGTTGCTACGATACGTAGACAAATGCAGACGCTATTTCCTAGCAAGGAAGTGTCGCATTTACATTCTGTTGAGGTGAATACGACGTATACAAACACTCCACAATGAATATTATATCTTATCATGAAACATAGAAATAAGATGCGATACGGCGATTTAAGAAGCATTAGAACACTATTGCTTCGATAAGTAGACACCTGCCAACGCTATTACCAAGCAAGGAAGTGTCGCATTTACATTCAGTTGAAGTTTATGCGAGGTATACAAGACACTTCGCAATGAATATTATATCTTATCATGAGGCATAGAAATGAGATGCGATATCGCCATTTGAGAAGCTGTAGAACTCCAATGCTACGATACGTAGACATCTGCATTCGCTATTTCCTAGCATGGAAGTGTCGCATTTACATTCTTTTGAAGTGAATACGAGGTATACATAACACTCCACAATGAATATTATATCTTATCATGAAACATAGGAATGATATACGATTTCGCGATTTAAGAAGCATTAGAACTCTATTGCATCGATACGTAGACATCTGCAAACGCTATTTCCCAGCAAGGAAGTGTCACATTTACATTCCTTCGAAGTGAATACGATGTATACCTAACACTCCACAATGATTATTATATCTAATCATGAAACATAGAAATGAGATGCGATATCGCGATTTAAGAAGAATTGGAACTGTATTGCTTCGGTACGGAGACTTGTGCAGGCGCTATTTCGTAGCAAGGAAGCCTCGCACTTACATTGTTTTGAAGTGTATGCGAGGTATAAGTAACATTTCGCAATGAATATTATATCTTTTCATGAAACATATAAAAGAGATGGGCTATGGCGTTTTAAGAAGCATTAGAAATCTATTGCTACGATACGTAGACAACTGCAAACGCTATTTCCTAGCAAGGAAGTGTTGCATTTACAATCTTTTGAAGTGAATACGAGGTATAGATAACACTCCACAATGAATATTACATCTTATCATAAAGCATATAAATGAGGAGCGATTTCGCGTCTTGAGAAGCATTAGAACTCAATCGCTACGATACGTAGACACCTGCAAACGCTATCTCCTAGCAAGGAAGTGTCGTATTTACATTCTTTTGAAGTGAATACAGGGTATACACAACACTGCACAATGAATATTACATCTTATCATGAAACATATAGTTGAGGATCGATTCGCGTTTTAAGAAGCATTAGAACTCTATTGCTTCGCTACGTAAACATCTGCAGACGCTATTACCTAGGAAGGAAGTGTCGCATTTACAATCTATTGAAGTGAATACGACGTATACATAACACTCCAGAATGAATATTATAGCTTATTATGAAACATAGAAATGAGATGCGATATGGCGTTTTAAGAAGCCTTAGAACTCTATTACTACGATACGTAGACATCTGCAGACGCTATTCCCTAGCAAGGAAGTGTCGCATTTACATTCTTTTGAAGTGAATACGAGGTATACATAACACTCCACAATGAATATTATATCTTATCATAAAGCATATAAATGAGGAGCGATTTCGCGTTTTAAGCATTAGAACTCTATTGCTACGATACGTAAACATCTGCAAACGCTAATTCCTAGCAAGGAGGTGTCGCATTTTCAATCTTTTGAAGTGAATACGAGGTATACATAACAATCCATAATGAATGTTATATCTTATCATGAAACATAGAAGTGAGATGCGATATCGGGATTTAAGATGCATAGAACAATATTTCTTCGATACGTAGACATCTGCAAACGCTATTTCCTAGCAAGGAAGTGTAGCATTTACATTTTTTTGAAGTGTAGACGAGGAATACGTAACACTTCTTAATGAATATTATATATTATCATGAAACATAGAAATGAGATGCGATATCTCGTTTTAAGAAGCATTATAGCTCTCTTGCTACGATACGTAGACATCTGAAAACGCTATTTCCTAGCATCGAAGTGTCGCGTTTACTTTCTTTAGAAGTGAATACGAGGTATAAATGACACTTCGCAATGAATATTATATCTTATCGTGAGACATACTAATGAGTTGCGATATCGCGTTTTAAGAAGCATCAGAACTCTATTGCTTCGAAACGTAGACAACTGCAAACGCTACTTCCTAGCAAGGAAGTCTCGCCCTTTCATTCATTTGAAGTGAAGACTAGGTATACATGACATTTCGCAATGAATATTATATCTTATCATGAAACATAGAAATGAGATGCGATATGGCGGTTTAAGAAGCATTAGAACTCTATTGCTTCGATACGTAGACATCTGCAAACGCTACTTCCTAGCAAGGATGTGTCGCATTCACATCCATTTGAAGTGTAGACGAGGAATACAAAGCACTTCGCAATGAATATTATATCTTATCACGGAACATAGAAATCATATGCGATATCGCGATTTATGAAGCATTAGAACAGTATTGCTTCGATACGTAAACATCTGGAAACGCGATTTCCAAGAAAGGAAGTGTCGCATTTAAATTCAATTGAAGTGTAGACGTGGAGTACATAACACTTCGCAATGAATACTATATCTTACCACAAAACATAGAAATGAGATGCGATACCGCGTTTCAAGAAGCATTAGAATTCTGTTGCTACGATAAGTAGACATCTGCAAACGCTATTTTCTAGCAAGGAAGTGTAGCATTTACATTCCTATTAAGTGTAGACGAGATATACATAACCATTCGCAATGAATATTATATCTTATCATGAAACATAGAAATGAGGAGCGATATCGCGATTTAAGAAGCACTAGAACACTATTGCTACGATACGTAGACAACTGCAAACGCTTTTTCCTGGCAAGGAAGTGTCGCATTTACATTCTTTTGAAGTGAATACGAGGTATACTTGACACTTCGCAATGAATATTATATATTATCACGGAACATAGAAATGCGATGCGATGTCGCGTTGTAAGATGCATTAAAACACTATTGCTTCGATACGTAGACATCTGGAAACGTAATTTCCTTGAAAGGAAGTGTCGCATTTACATACTTTTCAAGAGTAGACGATGAATTCAAAACACTTCGCAATGAATATTATACCTTATCATGAGACATAGAACTGAGGTGCGATGTCGCGTTATAGGAAGCATTAGAACTCTTATGCTACGATACGTAGACATCTGCAAACGCTCATTCCTAGCAAGGGAGTGTCGCATTTACATTCTTTTGAAGTGAATACGAGGTTATAATAACACTCCACAATGAATATTATATCTTATCATGAAACATAGAAATGAGATGCGATATGGCGATTTAAGAAGCAGTAGATCTCTATTACTTCGATACGTAGACATCTGCCAACGCTATTTCCTAGCAAGGAAGTGTCGCATTTACATTCATTTGAAGTGTAGACGAGATATACATAACACTTCACAATGAATATTATATCTTATAATGAAACGTACAATTGGGGTGCGATATTGCGATTTAAGTAGCATTGGAACGCTATTGCTTCGATACGTAGACATCTGCAGAAGCTATATCCTAGCAAGGAAGTGTTGCATTTACATTCTTTTGAAGTGAATACGAGGTATACATGACACTTCGCAATGAATATCATATCTTATCATGAAACATAGAAATGAGATGCGACATCTTCTTTTATGAAGCATTAGAACTCTATTGTTTGCATACCTATACATCTGGAAACGCTATTTCCTAGCAAGGAAGTGTCGCATTTACATTCTTTTGAAGTGAATACAAAGTCTACATGACACATCGCAATGAATATTATATCTTATCATGAAACATAGAAATGAGATGCGATATCGCGAAATAGGAAGCATTAGAATTCTATTGCTTCGATACGTGGATATCTGGAAATGTTATTTCCTAGGAAGGAAGTGTGGCATTTACATTCATTTAAAGTCTAGACGTGGAATCCGTAACACTTCGCAATGAATATTATATATTATCATGAGACATAGAAATGATATGCGATTTCGCGTTTTAAGAAGCATTAGAACTCTATTGCTTCGATACGGAGACATCTGCCAACGATATTTCCTTGCAAGAAAGTGTCGCATTTACATTTTTTGAAGTGAATACGAGGTATACATAACACTCCACAATGAATATTATATGTTATCACGAAACATAGAAGTGAGATGCGATATCGCGTTTTTAGAAGCACTTGAAGTCTATTGCTACGGTACGCAGACATCTGCAAACGCTATTTCCTAGCAAGGAAGTGTCGCATTTACATTCATTTAAAGTGAATACGAGGTATACGTGACACTTCGCAATGAAGATTACATCTTATCATGAACCATAGAAATGAGATGCGATATTGCGTTTTAAGAAGCATTAGATTTCTATTGCTACGATACGCTGACATCTGCAGACGCTATTGCCTAGCAAGGAAGTGTCGCATATACGTTCGTTAGAAGTGAATACGAGGTATACATAACACTCCACAATGAATATTATATCTTATCATAAAGCATATAAATGAGGAGCGATTTCGCGTTTTAAGCATTAGAACTCTATTGCTACGATACGTAAACATCTGCCAACGCTATTTCCTAGCAAGGAAGTGTCGCAATTACATTCATTTGAAATGAATACGAGGAATACATGAAACTTCGCAATGAATATTATATCTTATCATTAAACATAGAAATGTGATGTGATATCGCGTTTTAAGAAGCTTTAGAACTCTATTGCTACGATACGTAGACATCTGCAAACGCTATTTCCTTGCAGGGAAGTGTCGCATTTACATTCATTTGAAGTGTATGCGAGGTATACATAACACTTCGCAATGAATATTATATGTTATCATGAAACATAGAAATGAGATGCGATATCTCGTTTTAAGAACCATTATGACACGCTTGCTACAATACGTAGACATCTGCAAACGCTACTTCCTAGCAGGGAAGAGTAACATTTACATTCCTCTGAAGTGAATACAAGGTATACATGAAACTTCGCAATGCATATTATATCTTATCATGAAACATAGAAATGTGATGCGATTTCGCGTTTTGAGAAGCATTAGAACTCTATTGCCACGATACGTAGACATCTGCAAACGCTATTTCGTAGCAAGGAAGTGTCGCATTTACATTCATTTGAAGTGTATGCGATGTATACGTGACACTTCGCAATAAATATCATATCTTATCATGAAACACAGAAATGTAATGCGATATCGCGTTTTGAGATGCAACAGAAATCTAATGCTACGATACGCAGAAATCTGCAAACGCTATTTCATAGCAAGGAAGTGTCGCATTTACATTCTTTTGAGGTGAATACGAGGTATACATAACACTCCACAATGAATATTATATCTTATCGTGAAACATAGATATGAGATTCGATCTTGAGATATAAGAAGCATTAGAAGTCTATTGCTACGATACGTAGACATCTGCAAACGCTATTTCCTAGCAAGGAAGTGTCGCATTTACAATCATTTGAAGTGTATGCGAGGTATACATAACACTTCGCAATGAATATTATATGTTGTCATGAATCATAGAAATGAGAAGCGATATCTCGTTTTAAGAAGCAATATAACACGCTTGCTTCGATACGTAGACATCTGCAAACGCTATTTCCTAGCAAGGAAGTTTCGCATTTACATTCTTTTGAAGTGAATGCGAGGTATACATGACACTTTGCAATTAATATTATATCTTATCATGAAACATAGAAATGAGATGCGATATCCCGTTGCAAGAAGCATTAGAACTCTAATGCTTCGATACGTAGACATCTGCAATCGCTACTTCCTAGCAAGGAACTGTCGCATTTACATTCATTTGAAGTGTATGCGAGGTATACATAATACTTCGCAATGAATATTATATCTTATCGTGAAACATAGATATGAGATGCGATCTCGCGATATAAGAAGCATTAGAACTCTATTGCTACGATACGTAGACATCTGCAAACGTTATTTCCTAGCAAGGAAGTGTCACATTTACATTCATTTAAAGTGTATGCGAAGTATACATAATACTTCGCAATGAATATTATATGTTCTCATGAAACATAGAAATGAGATGCGATATCTCGTTTTAAGTAGCATTATAACACGCTTGCTACGATACGTAGACATCTGCTAACGCTATTTCCTAGCAAGGAAGTGTCGCAATTACATTCATTTGAAATGAATACGAGGAATACATGAAACTTCGCAATGAATATTATATCTTATCATTAAACATAGAAATGTGATGTGATATCGCGTTTTAAGAAGCTTTAGAACTCTACTGCTACGATACGTAGACATCTGCAAACGCTATTTCCTTGCAGGGAAGTGTCGCATTTACATTCATTTGAAGTGTATGCGAGGTATACATAACACTTCGCAATGAATATTATATGTTATCATGAAACATAGAAATGAGATGCGATATCTCGTTTTAAGAACCATTATGACACGCTTGCTACAATACGTAGACATCTGCAAACGCTATTTCCTAGCAGGGAAGAGTAACATTTACATTCCTCTGAAGTGAATACAAGGTATACATGAAACTTCGCAATGCATATTATATCTTATCATGAAACATAGAAATGTGATGCGATATCGCGTTTTGAGAAGCATTAGAACTCTATTGCCACGATACGTAGACATCTGCAAACGCTATTTCGTAGCAAGGAAGTGTCGCATTTACATTCATTTGAAGTGTATGCGATGTATACGTGACACTTCGCAATAAATATCATATCTAATCATGAAACACAGAAATGTAATGCGATATCGCGTTTTGAGATGCAACAGAAATCTAATGCTACGATACGCAGAAATCTGCAAACGCTATTTCCTAGCAAGGAAGTGTCGCATTTACATTCTTTTGAGGTGAATACGAGGTATACATAACACTCCACAATGAATATTATATCTTATCGTGAAACATAGATATGAGATTCGATCTTGAGATGTAAGAAGCATTAGAAGTCTATTGCTACGATACGTAGACATCTGCAAACGCTATTTCCTAGCAAGGAAGTGTCGCATTTACATTCATTTGAAGTGTATGCGAGGTATACATAACACTTCGCAATGAATATTATATGTTGTCATGAATCATAGAAATGAGAAGCGATATCTCGTTTTAAGTAGCAATATAACACGCTTGCTACGTTACGTAGACATCTGCAAACTCTATTTCCTAGCAAGGAAGTGTAGCATTTACATTCATTTGAAGTGTATGCGATGTATACGTGACACTTCGCAATAAATATTATATCTTATCATGAATCATAGAAATGTAATGCGATATCGCGTTTTGAGATGCAACAGAAAACTAATGCTACGATACGCAGAAATCTGCAAACGCTATTTCCTAGCAAGGAAGTGTCGCATTTACATTCTTTTGAGGTAAATACGAGGTATAAATAACACTCCACAATGAATATTATATCTTATCGTGAATCATATAAATGTGAAGTGATATCGTGTTTTAAGAAGCATTGGAACTCTATTGCTTCGATACGTAGACATCTGCAATAGCTACTTCCTAGCAAGGAAGTGTCGCATTTACATTCATCTGAAGTGTATGCGAGGTATAAGTGACTCTTCGCAATGAATATTATATCTTATCATGAAACATAGAAATGAGATGCGATATCCCGTTCCAAGAAGCATTAGAACTCTATTGCTTCGAAACGTAGGCATCTGCAATCGCTATTTCCTAGCAAGGTAATGTAGCATTTACATTCATTTGAAGTGTATGCGAGGTATAAGTGACTCTTCGCAATGAATATTATATCTTATCATGAAGCATAGAAGTGAGATGCGATATCATGTTTTGAGAAGCATTAGATCTATATTGCTACGATACGTAAACCCCTGCAAACGCTATTTCCTTGCAAGGAAGTGTCGCATTTGCATTCTTTAGAAGTGAGTACGAGGTATACATGACACTTCGCAATTAATATTATATTTTATCATGAAACATAGAAATGAGATGCGATATCCCGTTTCAAGAAGCATTAGAACCCTATTGCTTCGAAACGAAGACATCTGCAGTCGCTATTTCCTAGCAAGGAAGTGTCGCATTTATATTCTTTTGAAGTGAATGCGAGGTATACATAACATTGCACAATGAATGTTATATATTATCGTGAAACATAGAAATGAGATGCGACATCGCGACATAAGATGCATTAGAATTTTATTGCTTCGATACGTAGGCATTTGCAAACGCTATTTCCTAGCAAGGACGTGTCGCATTTACATTCATTTGAAGTGAATACGAGGAATACATGAAACTTCGAAATGAATATTATATCTTATCATGAAACATAGAAATGAGATTCGATATCTCGTTTTAAGAAGTATTAGAACTCTTTTGCTTCGATACGTAGACATCTGCGAACGCTATTTCCTAGCAAGGAAGTGTCGCATTTACATTCATTTGAAGTGTATGCGATGTATACGTGACACTTCGCAATAAATATTATATCTTATCATGAAACATAGAAATGAGATGCGCTATGGCGTTTTAAGAAGCATTTGAATTCTATTGCGACGATACGTAGATAACTACAAACGCTATTTCCTAGCAAGGAAGTGTCGCATTTACATTCATTTGAAGTGAATACGAGGTATACATGACACTTCGCAATGAATATTATACCCTATTAGGAAACATAGAAATGAAAAGCGATATAGCGATTTAAGAAGCAATAGAACTCTATTGCTTCGATACGGTGACATCTGCAAACGCTATTTCCTAGCAAGGAAGTGCCGCTTTTATATACTTTTGAAGTGAATGCGAGGTATACATAACATTGCACAATGAATATTATATATTATCATGAAACATAGATATGAGATGCGATATCGCGATATAAGATGCATTAGAACTTTATTCCATCGATACGTAGTCATGTGCACACGCTATTTACTAGCAAGGAAGTGTCGCTTTTATATACTTTTGAAGTGAATGCGAGGTATACATAACATTGCACAATGAATATTATATCTTATCATGAAACATAGAAATGAGATGCGATATCGCGTTTTGAGGAGCATTAGAACTCTATTGCTACGATACGTAGACATCTGCAAACGCTATTTCCTAGCAAGGAAGTGTTGCATTTGCATTTTTTTGAGGTGAATACGAGGTATACATAACACTCCACAATGAATATTATATCTTATCGTGAAACATAGATTTAAGATGCGATCTCGCGATATAAGAAGCATTAGAACTCTATTGCTACGATACCTAGACATCTGCAAACGCTATTTCCTAGCAAGGAATTGTCGCAATTACATTCTTTTGAGGTGAATACGAGGTATAAATAACACTCCACAATGAATATTATATCTTATTGTGAATCATAGATATGTGATGTGATATCGCGTTTTAAGAAGCATTGGAACTCTATTGCTTCGATACGTAGACATCTGCAATAGCTACTTCCTAGCAAGGAAGTGTCGCATTTACATTCATTTGAAGTGTATGCGAGGTATAAGTGACACTTCGCAATGAATATTATATCTTATCATGAAGCATAGAAATGAGATGCGATATCATGTTTTGAGAAGCATTAGATCTCTATTGCTACGATACGTAAACTCCTGCAAACGCTACTTCCTAGCAAGGAAGTGTCGCATTTGCATTCTTTTGAAGTGAATACGAGGTATACATGACACTTCGCAATTAATATTATATCTTGTCACGAAACTTAGAAATGAGTTGCGACATCTCGATTTACGAAGCATTAGAACTGTATGGTTTCGATACGTAGATATCTGGAAACGCTATTTCCTAGCAAGGAAGTGTCGCATTTACGTTCTTTTGAAGTGAATACGAGGTATACATGTAACTTCGCAGTGAAAATTATATCTTATCATGTAATATATATATGAGATGCGATATTGCGTTTTGAGAAGCTCTAGAACTCTATTGTTTCGATACGTAGACATCTGGAAACGCTATTTCCTAGCAAAGAAGTGTCGCATTTACATTCCTTTGAAGTGAATGCGAGGTATTCATGACACTTCGCAATGAATCTTATATCTTATCATGAAACATAGAAATGAGATGCGACATCTTGTTTTAAGAAGCTATAGAACTCTATTGCTACGATACGTAGACTTCTGCAAACGCTATTTCCTAGCAAGCAAGTGTCGCATCTACATTCTTTTGAAGAGAATACGTGGTATACATGACACTTCGCAATGGATATATTCTCTTATCATGAAACATAGAAGTGAGATGCGATTACTCGTTTTAAGAAGCATTAGAAATATATTGCTTCGATACGTAGACTTCTGGAAACGCTATTTCCTAGAAAGGAAGTGTCGCATTTACATTCATTTGAAGTGTATGCGTGGTATATATGCCACTACGCAATGAATATTATATCTTATCATGAAACATAGAAATGATATGCGATATCGCGATTTAAGAAGCGTTAGAACTCTATTGCTTCGATACGTAGACATCTGTAAACGCTATTTCATAGCAAGCAAGTGTCGCATTTACATTCATTTGAAATGTATGCGTGGTATATATGCCACTACGCAATGAATATTGTACCTTATCACGAAACATAGAAATTAGATGCGATATCGCGATTTAAGAAGCATAAGAACTCTATTGCTACGATACGTAGACACCTGCAAACGCTATTTCGAAGCATGGAAGTGTCGCAAAAACATTCTTTTGGATTGAATACAAGGTAAACATGACACTTCGCAATGAATGTTATAACTTATCATGAAACACAGAAATGAGTTGCGACATCGCTTTATAAGAAGCATTAGAACTCTATTGCTCCGATGAGTAGACATCTGCAAACGCTATTTCCTAGCAAGGATGTGTCGCATATACATTCTTTTTAAGTGAATACGCGGTACACATGACACTTCGCAATTAATATTATGTCTAACCATGAAACATGGAAATGAGATGCGATATCGCGTTTTGAGAAGCACTAGAACACTATTGCTACGATACGTAGACATCTGCTAACGCTGTTTCCTAGCAAGGAAGTCACGCGTTTACATTCTTTTGAAGTGAATACGAGGTATACATGACACTTCGCGATGAATATTATATCTTATCATGAAACATAGAAAAGGATACGATATCGCGTCTTGAAAAGCACTAGAACCCTATTGCTTCGATACGTAGACATCTGCAAACGCTATTTCCTAGCAAGGAAGTGTCGCGTTTACATTCATTTGAAGTGTATCCGTTGTATATGTGATACTTCGCAATGAATAATATATCTTACCATGAAACATAGGAATGAGATGCGATATCTCGTTTTAAGAAGCATTAGAACTCTTTTGCTTCTATACGTAGACATCTGCAAACGCTATTTCCTAGAAAGGAAGTGTCGCATTTACATTCATTTGAAGTGAATACGAGGAACACATGAAACTTCGCAATGAATATTATATCTTATCGTGTAACATAGAAATGAGATGCGATATGACGATATAAGAAGCATTAGAATTCTATTGCTCCGATTCGTAGAAATCTCCAAAAGCTATTTCCTATCAAGGAAGTGTCGCATTTACAATCTTTTGGAGTGAATACGAGGTATACATAACACTGCACAATGAATGTTATATCTTAATACGAAACATAGAAATGAGATGCGATATGGCGATTTTAGAAGCATTAGAACTCTATTGCTACGATACGTAGATATCTGCTGACGCTATTTCCTGGCAAGGAAGTGTCGCATTTACATTCTTTTGAAGTGAATACGAGGTATACATGACACTTCGCAATGAGTATTGTATCATATCGTGAAACATAGAAATGAGATGCGGTATCGCAAATTAAGAAGCATTAGTACTCTATTGCTTCGATACGTAGACACCTGGAATTGTCATCTCCTAGAAAGGAAGTGTCGCATTTACATTCATTTGAAGTGTAGGCGAGGAATACATAACACTTCGCATTGAGTATTATATCTTATCATAAGTCATAGAAATGAGATGCGATATCGCGTTTTAGGAAGCATTTGAACTCTATTGCTTCGATGCGTAGACATCTACAAACGCTATTTCCTAGCAAGGAAGTGAGGCATTTACATTCATTTGAAGTGAGTACGAAGTATACATGACACTTCGCAGTGAATATTATATCTTATCATGAGACATAGATATGAGACACCATATCGCGTTTTAAGAGGCATTAGAACTCTACTGCTACGATACGTAGATATCTGGAAACGCTATTTCGTAGCAAGGAAGTGTCGCAATTACATTCCTTTCAAGTGAATACGAGGTATACATGACACTTCGCAATGGATATTATATCTCATCATGAAACATAGAAATGAGATGCGATATCTCGTTTTAAGTAGCATTAGAACTCTATTGCTGCGATACGTAGACATCTGCAAACGCTATTTCCCCGCAAGGAAGTGTCGCATTTACATTCCTTCGAAGTGAATACGAGGTATACCTAACACTCCACAATGATTATTATATCTAAGCATGAAACATATAAATGAGATCCGATATCTCGATTTAAGAAGAATTAGAACTGTATTGCTTCGATACGGAGACTTGTGCAGACGCTACTTCGTAGCAAGCGAGTGTCGCATTTACATTCTTTTGAGGTGAATACGAGGTATACATATCACTCCAGATTGAATATTGTGTCTTATCCTGAAAGATAGAAATGAGATGCGACATCACGTTTTAAGAAGCACTAGAATTCTATTGCTTCGATACGTAGATATCTGCAAACGCGATTTCCTAGCATGGAAGTGTCGCATTTATATTTTTTTGAAGTGAATACGAGGTATGCATGACACTTCGCAATAATTATTATATCCTATCGTGAAACATAGAAATGAGATGCGATATCGCGATTTAAGAAGCACCAGAACTCTATTGCTACGATACGTGGATATCTGTAAACGCTATTTCCTAGCAAGGATGTGACGCATTATCACACTTTTGAAATGAATACGAGGTATACATGACACTGCACAATGAATATTATATCTTATCATGAAACATAGAAATGAAGTGCGATATCGCGATTTAAGCAGCATTAAAACTCTATTGCTTCGATAAATAGACATCTGCAAACGCTACTTCCTAGTAAGGAAGTGTCGCATTTAAATTCTTTTGAAGTGAATGCGAGGTATACATGACACTCCGCAATGATTATATCTTATATCTTATCATGAAACATAGAAATGAGATGCGATATCGCTATTTAAGAAGCAATAGATCTCTATTGCTTCAATACGTAGACATCTGCCAACGCTATTTCCTAGGAAGGAAGTGTCGCATTTACATTCACGTGAAGTGTATGAGAGGTACACAAGACACTTCGCAATGAATATTATACCTTATCATGAAACATAGAAATGAGATGCGATATCGCGTTTTGAGAAGCATTAGATCTCTAATGCTACGATACGTAGACATCTGCAAATGCTATTTCCTAGCCAGGGAGTGTCGCATTTACATTCTTATGAAATGAATACGAGGTTATAATAACCCTCCACAATGAGTATTATATCTTATCATGAAACATAGAAATGAGATGCGATATGGCGATATAAGAAGCAGTAGATCTCTATTGCATGGATACGTACACATCTGCCAACGCTATTTCCTAGCAAGGAAGTGTCGCATTTACATTCTCTTGAAGTGAAAACGAGGTATACATGACACTTCGCAATGAATATTATATCTTATAATGAAACATAGAAATGAGATGCTATATCGCGTTTTAAGAAGAATTAGAACACCATAGCTACGATACGTAGACAACTGCAAACGCTATTTCCTAGCAAGGAAGTGTCGCACTTACATTCTTTTGAAGTGAATACGAGGTATGCATGACACTTCGCAATGATTATTATATCCTATCTTGAAACATAGAAATGAGATGCGATATCGCGATTTAAGAAGCACCAGAACTCTATTGCTACGATACGTGGACATCTGCGAACGCTATTTCCTAGCAAGGAAGTGTCGCATTTACATTCATTTGATGTGTATGCGAGGTATACGTGACACTTCGCAATGAATATTATATCTTATCATGAAACATAGAAATGAGATGCGATATCGCGTTTTAAGAAGCATTAGAACACTATTTCTTCGATACGTAGACATCTGGAAACGCTATTTCCTAGAAAGTATATGTCGCATTTACATTCATTTGATGTGTATGCGAGGTATACACAACACTCCACAATGAATATTATATCTTATCATGAAACACAGGAAGGAGATGCGATATCGCGATTTAAGAAGTATTAGAATTCTACTGCTACGATACGTAGACATCTGCAATCGCTATCTAGTAGCAAGGAAGTGTCGCACTTACATTCTTTTGAAGTGAATGCGAGGTATACATAACACTGCACAGTGAATATTATATCTTATTATGAGACATAGAAATGAGATGCGTTTCGCGGTTTAAGAAGCATTGGAACTCAGTTGCTTCGATACGTAGACATCTGCAAACGCTTCTGCAAATCAAGGAAGTGTCGCATTTACATTCTTTTGAAGTGAATACGAGACATACGTGACACTTCGCAATGAATACTATATCCTATCATGGAACATAGAAATGTGATACGACATCGCGTTTTAAGAAGCATTAGAACTAAATTGCTACGATACGTAGACATCTGCAAACGCTATTGCCCAGCAAGGAAGTGTCGCATTTACATTCATTTGATGTGTATGCGAGGTGTAAGTGACACTTCGCAATGAATATTATATCTTATGATGAAACCAAGAAATGAGACGCGATATCGCTATTTAAGAAGCAACAGATCTCTATTGCTTCAATTCGTAGACATCTGCCAACGCTATTTCCTAGGAAGGAAGTGTCGCATTTACATTCACGTGAAGTGTATGAGAGGTATACATGACACATCGCAATGAATATTATATCTCATCATGAAGCATAGATATGAGATGCGATATCGCTATTTAAGAAGCATTAGAACTCTCTGCTTCGATACGTAAACATCTGCAAACGCCATTTCCTAGCAAGGACGTGTCGCATTTACATTCTTTTAATGTGAATACGAGGTATAAATAATATTCCACAATGAATATTATATCTTATCATGAAACATAGAAATGGGATGCGATATCGCGATGGAAAAAGCATTAGAACTACATTGCTACGATACGTAGACATCTGCAAACGCTATTTCCTATAGCAAGGAAGTGTCGCATTTACATTCACTCGCAGATCATGAGAGGTATAAGTGATACTTTGCAATGAATATTATACTTTATCATGAAACATAGAAATGAGAAGCGACATCTCGTTTTAAGAAGTACTAGAACTCTATAGCTTCGATACGTAGCCATCTGCCAACGCTATTTCCTAGCAAGGAAGAGCCGCATTCACACTCTTTTGAAGTGAATACGAGGAATACATGAAACCTCGCAATGAATATTATATCTTATCATGAAACATAGAAATGAGATGCGATATCGCGTTTTGAGAAGCATTAGAACTCTATTGCTACGATACGTAGAAATCTGCAAACGCTACTTCCTAGCAAGGAAGTGTCGCATTTACATTCTTATTAAGTGTAGACGGGATATACATAACCATTGGCAATGAATATTATATCTTATCATGAAACATAGAAATGAGGAGCGATATCGCGATTTAAGAAGCACTAGAACACTATTGCTACGATACGTAGACAACTGCAAACGCTTTTTCCTAGCAAGGAAGTGTCGCATTTACATTCTTTTGAAGTGAATACGAGGTATACTTGACACTTCGCAATGAATATTATATATTATCACGGAACATAGTAATGCGATGCGATGTCGCGTTGTAAGATGCATTAAAACACTATTGCTTCGATACGTAGACATCTGGAAACGTAATTTCCTTGAAAGGAAGTGTCGCATTTACATACTTTTCAAGCGTAGACGATGAATTCAAAACACTTCGCAATGAATATTATATCTTATCATGAGACATAGAAATGAGGTGCGATGTCGCGTTATAGGAAGCATTAGAACTCTTATGCTACGATACGTAGACATCTGCAAACGCTCATTCCTAGCAAGGGAGTGTCGCATTTACATTCTTTTGCAGTGAATACGAGGTTATAATAACACTCCACAATGAATATTATGTCATATCATGAAACATAGAAATGAGATGCGATATGGCGATTTAAGAAGCAGTAGATCTCTATTACTTCGATACGTAGACATCTGCCAACGCTATTTCCTAGCAAGGAAGTGTCGCATTTACATTCATTTGAAGTGTAGACGAGATATACATAACACTTCACAATGAATATTATATCTTATCATGAAACGTACAATTGGGGTGCGATATTGCGATTTAAGTAGCATTGGAACGCTATTGCTTCGATACGTAGACATCTGCAGAAGCTATATCCTAGCAAGGAAGTGTTGCATTTACATTCTTTTGAAGTGAATACGAGGTATACATGACACTTCGCAATGAATATTATATCTTATTATGAAACATAGAAATGAGATGCGATATGGCGTTTTAAGAAGCATTAGAAATCTATTGCTGCGATACGTAGATATCTGGGAACGCTATTTTCTAGCAAGGAGGAGTCGCATTTACATTCTTTTGAAGTGAATTCGTGGTATACATGACACTTCGCAACGAATATTTTATCTTATTATGAAACATAGAAATGAAATGCGATATCGCGTTTTAAGAAGCATTAGTACTCTATTGCTTCGATACGTAGAAATCGGCAAGCGCTATTTCCTAGGAAGGAAGTGTTGCATTTGCATTCACTTGATGTGAATGCGAGGTATACAAGACACTTCGTAATGAATATCATATCTTATCTTGAAACATAGAATTGAGATGCGATATTTCGGTTAAGAAGCATTAGAACTCTACTGCTTCGATACGTAGACATCTGCCAACGCAATTTCCTAGCAATGAAGTGTCGCATCTACATTCATTTGAAGTGTATTGCAGGTATACATGAGACTTCGCAATGAATATTATATCCTATCATGAAACATAGAAATGAGATGCGATATCGCGTGCTAAGAAGCACTAGAACTCTATTGCTGCGGTACGTAGACATCTGCAAACGCTATTTCCTAGCAAGGAAGTGTAGCATTTACATTCCCATTAAGTGTAGACGAGATATACATAACCATTCGCAATGAATATTATATCTTATCATGAAACATAGAAATGAGGAGCAATATCGCGATTTAAGAAGCACTAGAACACTATTGCTACGACACATAGACATCTGCAAACGCTATTTCCTAGCAAGGAAGTGACGCATTATCATACTTTTGAAGTGAATACGAGGTATACATAACATTGCACAATGAATATTGTATCTTATCATGAAACATAGAAATGAGATGCGATATCGCGATTTAAGCAGCATTAGAACTCTATTACTTCGATACGTAGACATTTGCAATCGCTATTTCCCAGCAAGGAAGTGTCGCATTTACATTCATTTGAAGTGTATGCGAGGTATACATAACACTTCGCAATGAATATTATATGTTGTCATGAAACATGGAAATGAGAAGCGATATCTCGTTTTAAGAAGCATTATAACACGCTTGCTTCGATACGTAGACATCTGCAAACGCTATTTCCTAGCAAGGAAGTGTCGCATTTACATTCTTTTGAAGTGAATGCGAGGTATACATGACACTTTGCAATTAATATTATATCTTATCATGAAACATAGAAATGAGATGCGATATCCCGTTGCAAGAAGCATTAGAAATCTAATGCTTCGATACGTAGACATCTGCAATCGCTACTTCCTAGCAAGGAACTGTCGCATTTACATTCATTTGAAGTGTATGCGAGGTATACATAATACTTCGCAATGAATATTATATCTTATCGTGAAACATAGATATGAGATGCGATCTCGCGATATAAGAAGCATTAGAACTCTATTGCTACGATACGTAGACATCTGCAAACGTTATTTCCTAGCAAGGAAGTGTCACATTTACATTCATTTAAAGTGTATGCGAAGTATACATAATACTTCGCAATGAATATTATATGTTCTCATGAAACATAAAAATGAGATGCGATATCTCGTTTTAAGTAGCATTATAACACGCTTGCTACGATACGTAGACATCTGCTAACGCTATTTCCTAGCAAGGAAGTGTCGCACTTACATTCATTTGAAATGAATACGAGGAATACATGAAACTTCGCAATGAATATTATATCTTATCATTAAACATAGAAATGTGATGTGATATCGCGTTTTAAGAAGCTTTAGAACTCTATTGCTACGATACGTAGACATCTGCAAACGCTATTTCCTGGCAAGGAAGTGTCGCATTTACATTCTTTTGAAGTGAATACGAGGTATACATGTTACTTCGTAATGAATATTATATCTTATCATGAAGCATAGAAATGAGATGCAATATCGCGTTTTGAGAATCATTAGAACTCTATTGCTACGATATGTAGACATCTGCAAACGCTATTTCCTAGCAATGAAGTGTCGCATTTACATTCATTTGAAGTGTTTGGCAGGTATAAGTGGCACTTCGCAATGAATATATATCTTATCATGTAACATAGAAATGAGATGCGATATCGCGTTTTGAGAACATTAGAACTCTATTTCACCTATACGTAGACATCTGCCAACGCTATTTCCTAGCAAGATAGTGTCGCATTTACATTCATTAGAAGCGTATGCGAGGAATACGTAACACTTCGCAATGAATATTATATCTTATCATGAAACGTTGAAATGAGATGGGATATCTAGTTTTAAGAAGCATTAGAACACTATTGCTTCGATACGTAGACATCTGCCAACGCTATTTCCTAGCAAGAAAGTGTCGCATTTACATTCATTCGAAGCGAATGCGAGGTATAGAAGACACTTCGCAAGGAATATTATATTTTATCATGAAACATAGAAATGGAATGAGACATCTCGTTTTATGAAGCTTTGAAACACTATTGCTTCGATACGTAGACATCTGCAAACGCTATTTCCTAGGAAGGATGTGTCGCATTTACATTCATTTCAAGTGTATGCGAGGTATACGAGGCACTTCGCAATGAATATTATATCTTATCATGTAACATAGAAATGAGATGCGATATCGCGTTTTGAGAACATTAGAACTCTATTGCTTCGACACGTAGACATCTGCAAACGCTATTTCCTAGCAAGGAAGTGTCGCATTTACATTCATTAGAAGCGTATGCGAGGAATACGTAACACTTCGCAATGAATATTATATCTTATCATGAAACGTTGAAATGAGATGCGATATCTAGTTTTAAGAAGCATTAGCACACTATTGCTTCGATACGTAGACATCTGCAAACGCCATTTCCTAGCAAGGAAGTGTAGCATTTACATTCATTTGTAATGTATGCAAGGTATATGTGACACTTCGCAATGAATATTATATCTTGTCATGAAACATAGAAATGAGATGCGATATCGCGATTTAAAAAGCATTAGGAATCTATTGCTGCGTTACGTAGACATCTGCAAACGCTATTTAATCGCAAGGAAGTTTCGCATTTACATTCTTCTAAAGTGAGTAGGAGGAATACATAACACTCCACAATGAATATTATACCTTATCACGAAACATAGAAATGAAATACGATATCGCGATTTAAGAAGCATTAGATCTCCATTGCTTCGATACAGAGACATCTGCAAACGCTATTTCCTAGCAAGGAAGTATCGCATTTACATTCTTTTGAAGTGAGTACGAGGTATACGTAACACTCCACAATGTATATTATATCTTATCATGAAAGGTTGAAATGAAATGCGATATCTAGATTTAAGAAGCATTAGAACCCTATTGCTACGATACGTAAACATCTGCAAACGCTATTTAATAGCAAGCAAGTGTCGCATTCACATGCTTTTTATATGAATACGAGGTATGCATGACACTTCGCAATGAATATTATATCTTTTCATGAAACATAGAAGTGCGATGCGATATCGCGTTTTAAGAAGCACTAGAACCCTATTGTCTCGATACGTAGACATCTGCAAACGCTCTTTCCTAGCAAGGAAGTGTCGCATTTACATTCATTTGAAGTATATGCGAGGTATAAGTGACACATCGCAATGAATATTATATCTTATCATGACACATAGAAATGAGATGCTATATCGCGTTTTAAGAAGCACTAGAACTCTATTGCTACGATACGTAGATATCTGGAAACGCTATTTCCTAGCAACGAAGTGTCGTATTTATATTCAGTTGAAGTTTATGCGAGGTATACAAGACACTTCGCATTGAATATTACATCTTATCATGACACATAGAAATGAGATGCTATATCGCGTTTTGAGAAGCATTAAAATCCTAATGCTACGATACATGAGCATCTGCAAACGCTATTTCCTAGCAAGGAAGTGTCGCATTTACATTCCATTGAAGTGAATGCGAGGTATACATGACACACCACAATGAATATTATACCTTATCACGAAACATAGAAATGAAATGCGATATCGCGATCTGAGAAGCATTAGAACACTATTGCAACGATACATTGACATCTGCAGACGCTATTTCCTAGCAAGGGAGTGTCGCATTACAATCTTTTACAGTGAATACGAGGTATTCATGACACTTCGCAATGAATATTACATCTTATCATGAAACATAGAAATGAGATGCGATATAGCGAATTAAGAATCGTTAGAACTCTATTGCTACGATACGTGGACATTTGCAAACGCTATTTCCTAGCAAGGAAGTGACGCATTTGCATTCTTTTCAAGTGAATAAGAGGTATACATGACACTTCGCAATTAATATTATTTCTTATCATGAAACATAGAAATGAGATGCAACATCTCGTTTTAAGATGCATTAGAACTCAATTGCTTCGATACGTAAACATCTGCCAATGCTATTTCCTAGCAAGGAAGTGTCGTATTTACACTCATTTGAAGAGTATGCGTGAAATACATTACACTTCGCAATGAATATTATATCTTATCATGAAGCATAGAAATGAGGAGCGATATCGCGTTTTAATAAGCATTAGAACTCTATTGCTTAGATACGTAGACATATGCAAGCGCTATCTCCTAGCAAGGAAGTGTCGCATTTACATTCCTTTGAAGTGAATGCGAGGTATACATAACACTCTACAATGAATATTATATCTTATCATGAAACATAGGAATATCGGGAAGGAGCTATATCGCGTTTTAAGAAGCACTAGTGCTCTATTGCTACGATACGTAGGCATCTGCAAACGCTATTTAATAGCAAGGAAGTGTCGGATTTACATTCTTTTGAAGTGAATACGAGGTATAAATGACACTTCGCAATGAATATTATATCTTATCATGAAACATAGAAATGAGATGCGATATCGCGCTTTGAGAAGCATTAGAACACTATTGCTACGATACGTAGATATCTGGAAACGCTATTTCCTAGGAAGGAAGTGTCATATTTAGATTCTTTTGATGTGAATACAAGGTATACGTGACACTTCGCAATGAATATTATATCTTATCATGAAACATAGAAATGAGATGCGATATCGCGTGTTGAAAAGATTTAGAACCCTAATGCTACCATACGTAGACATCTGCAAACGCTATTTCCTAGCAAGGAAGTGTTGCGTTTACATTCATTTGAAGTGTATGCCAGGTATACATGACACTTCCTAATGAATGTTATATCTTATAATGAAACATAGAAATGAGATGCGATATGGCGATTTAAGAAGAATTAGAACTCTATTGCTACGATACGTAGATACCTGCGGTCGCTATTTCCTAACAAGGAAGTGTCGCATTTACATTCCTTTGAAGTGAATTCGAGGAATAAATGACACTTCGCAGTGAATATTATATCTTATCAAGAAACATAGAAATGTGATGCGACATCCCGTTTTAAGAAGCATTAGAACTCCATTGCTTCGATACGTAGACATCTGGAAACGCTATTTCCTAGCAAGGAAGTGTCGCATTTACATTCTTTTGAGATGAATACGAGGTATACATAACACACCACAGTGAATATTATATCTTATCATGAACCATAGAAATGAGATGCGATATCGCGATTTAGCAAGCATTAGAACAGTATGGCTTCGATGCGGAGACATCTGCAAACGCTATTTCCTACATGGAAGTGCCGCATTTATATTGTTTTGAAGTGAATACGAGGTATACATAACACTGCACAATGAATATTATATCTTATCATGAAACTTAGACAAGAGATGCGATATGGCGATTCAAGAAGCATTAGAACCCTATTGCTACGATACGTAGATATCTGCAGACGCTATTTCCTAGCAAGGAAGTGTCTCATTTATATTCATTTGAAGTGTAGACGAGATTTACATAACACTGCACAATGAATATTTTATCTTATCATGAAACGTAGAAGTGAGATGCGATGTCGCGATTTAGCAAGCATTAGAACAATATGGCTTCGATGCGGAGACATCTGCAAACGCTATTTCCTACATGGAAGTGCCGCATTTATATTGTTTTGAAGTGAATACGAGGTATACATAACATTGCACAATGAATATTATATGTTGTCATGAAACATAGAAATGAGAAGCGATATCTCGTTTTAAGAAGCATTATGACATGCTTGCTACGATACGTAGACATCTGCAATCGCTATTTCCTAGCAAGGAAGTGTCGCATTTACATTCATTTGAAGTGAAGACGAGGAACACATGACTCTTCGCAATGCATATTATATGTTATCATGAAACATAGAAATGAGATGCGATATCGCGTTTTGAGAAGCATTAGAACACTATTGCCACGATACGTAGACATCTGCAAACGCTATTTCGTAGCAAGGAAGTGTCGCATTTACATTCATTTGAAGTGTATGCGATGTATACTTGACACTTCGCAATAAATATTATATCTTATCATGAAACATAGAAATGTAATGCGATATCGCGTTTTGAGATGCAACAGAGACCTAATGCTACGATACGCAGAAATCTGCAATCGCTATTTCCTAGCAAGGAAGTGTCGCATTTATATTCTTTTGAAGTGAATGCGAGGTATACATAACATTGCACAATGAATATTATATGTTGTCATGAAACATAGAAATGAGAAGCGATATCTCGTTTTAAGAAGCTTTATAACACGCTTGCTACGATACGTAGACATCTGCAATCGCTATTTCCTAGCAAGGAAGTGTCGCATTTACATTCATTTGAAGTGAAGACGAGGAACACATGACTCTTCGCAATGCATATTATATGTTATCATGAAACATAGAAATGAGATGCGATATCGCGTTTTCAGAAGCATTAGATCTCTATTCCTACGATACGTAGACATTTGCAGACGCTACTTCCTAACAGGGAAGTGTCGCATTTACATTCTTATCAAGTGAATACGAGGTATACACGACACTTCGAAATGAATATTATTCCTTATCACGAAACACAGAAATGAGACACAATATCCCGTTTTAAGAAGCATTAGAACTCTATTGCTTCGTTGCGTAGACATCTGCAAACGCTTTCTCCGAGCAATGAAGTGTCGCATTTACATCCATTTAAAGTGTATGCGAGGAATAAGTGACACTTCGCAATGAATACTATATCTTATCAAGAAACATAAAAGTGAGATGCGATATCGCGATTTAAGAAGCGTTAGAACTCTATTGCTACGATACGTAGACACTTGCAAACGCTATTCCCTAGCAAGGAAGGGTCGCATTTACATTCTTTTGGGGTGAATACGATGTAGAGATAACACTGCACAATGAATATTATATCTTATAATGAAACATAGTAATGAGATGCGATATCGCGATATAAGAAGCTTTAGAACTCTATTGCTTCGATGCGTAGATATCGGGAATCGCTATTTCCTAGCAAGGAAGTGGCGCATTTACATTCCTTTGAATTGTGGACCAGGTACACATAGCACTGCACAATGAATATTATATCTTATTATGAAACACAGAAATGAGATGCGATATCGCGAATTAGGAAGCATTAGGACTCTATTGCTTCGATACGTAAACATCTGCAAACGCTATTTCCAAGCACGGAAGTGTCGCATTTACATTCTCTTGAAAGGAATACGAGGTATACATGACACTTCGTAATGAATATTATATCTAATCATGAGACATAGAAAGGAGATGCGATATTGCGAATTAAGAAGCATTAGAACTCTATTGCTTCGATACGCAGAAATCTGCAGTCGCTATTGGCTAGTAAGGAAGTGTCGCATTAACATTCATTTGAAGTGTATATGAGGTATACATAACACTTCGCGGTGAATATTATATCTTATCATGAATGCAGAAATGAGATGCGATATCGCGGTTTAAGAAGCATTAGAAATCTATTGTTTCGATACGTAGACATCTGGAAACGTTATTTCCTAGCAAGGAAGTGTCGCATTTACATTCTTTTGAGGTGAATACGGGGTATACATAACGCTGCACAATGAATATTATATCTAACCATGAAACATAGAAATGAGATGCGATATCGCTAATTAAGATGCATTAGAACTCTACTTCTTCGATACGTACTCATCTGCAAACGCTATTTCCTAGCAAGGAAGTGTCGCATTTACATTCATTTGAAGTGTGAACGAGGTATACATGACACGTGGCAATGAATATTATATCTTATCATGAAGCATAGAAATGAGATGCGATATCGTGTTTTGAGAAGCATTAGAACTCTATTGCTACGATACCTAGACATCTGCAAACGCCATTTCCTAGCAGGGAAGTGCCGCAGTTACATTCATTTGAAGTGTAGACGATATAAACATAACACTGCACAATGAATATTATATCTCATCATGAAACATAGAAATGAGATGCGATATCGCGATTTAAGCAGCATTTGAACTCTACTGCTTCGATACGTTGACACCTGCCAATACTATCTCCTAGCAAGAAAGTGTCGCATTTACATACTTTTGAAGCCAATACTTGGTATACAAAACACTGCACAATGAATATTATATCTTATTATGAAACATAGAAATGAGATGCGATATCGCGATTTAAGAAGCATTGGAACTCTATTGCTTCGATACTTAGACATGTGGAAACGCTACCTCCTAGCAAGGAAGTGTCGTATTTACATTCTTTTGATGTCAATTAGAGGAATACACGGCACTTCGCAATGAATATTATATCCCATCATGAAACATTGAAATGGGATTCGAAGTCTCGTTTGAAGAAGCATTAGAACCCTATTGTTTCTATACGTAGACATCTGGGAACGCTATTTCCTAGCAAGGAAGTGTCGCATTTAATTCTTTTGAAGTGAATACGAGGTATACATGACACTTCGCAATGAATATTATATCTTATCATGAGACATATAAATGGGATGCGATATCCCGTTTTAAGAAGCACCAGAACTCTATTGCTCCGATTCGTAGACATCTACAATCGCTATTTCCTGCCAAGGAACTGTCGTATTTACATTGATTTGAAGTGTTGACGAGGTACACGTAACATTTCACAATGAATATTATATATTATCTTGAAACATAGAAATGAGATGCGATATCGCGTTTTAAGAAGCGTTTGATCTCTATTGCTTCGATACGTAGACATCTGCAAACGCTATTTCCTAGCAAGAAAGTGTCGAATTTACATTCACTTGAAGTGAATACGAGGAATACATGAAACTTCGCAACGAATATTATATCTTATCATGAAACATAGAAATGAGATGCGATATCCCGTTTCTAGAAGCATTAGAACTCTATTGCTTCGATACGTAGACATCTGCAAACGCTATTTCCCAGCAAGAAAGTGTCGGATTTACATTCTTTTGAAGTGAATACGAGGTATGCATGACACGTCGCAATGAATATTATATCTTATCGTGAAACATAGAAGTGAGATGCGATATCTCGTTTTAAGAACCATTAGAAATTTATTGCTACGATACGTACACATCTGGAGACGCTATTTCCTAACAAGGAAGTGTCGCATTTACATTCATTTGAAGTGTATGCGAGGTATTCATGACACTTCGCAATGAATATTATATCTTATCGTGAAACTTAGAAGTGAGATGCGATATTGTGTTTTGGAATGCATTAGAACATTACTTCTACGATACGTATAAATCTGTAAACACTATTTCCTAGGAAGGAAGCGTCGCATTTACATTCTTTTCAGGTGCATACGAGATAAACGTAACACTCCACAATGAATATCATATCTTATCCTGAAAGATAGAAATGAGATGCGGTATCTCGTTTTAAGAAGCATTAGAACTCTATTGCTACGATACGTAGATATCTGCAGACTCTATTTCCTAGCAAGGAAAAATCGCAATTACACTCTTTTAAAGCGAATACGAGGTATACATAACGCTCCATAATGAATATTATATCTTATCACGAAACATAGAAATGAGATGCGATATCGCGATTTAAGAAGCATTAGAACCCCTTTTGCTTCGATACGGAGACATCTGCAAACGCTGTTTCCTAGCAAGAAAGTGTCACATTTACATTCTTCTGAAGTGAATACGTGGTATACATGACACTACGCAGTGAATATTATATCTTATCATGAAACATAGAAACGATATGCGATATCGCGTTTTAGGAAGCATTGGAACACTATTGCTGCGATTCGTAGACACCTGCAAACGCTATTTCCTGGCAAGAAAGGGTGGCACTTGCATTCATTTGAAGTGTAGACAAGGTATACATAACACTTCGCATGAATATTATATCTTACCATGAAACATAGGAATGAGATCCGACATCTCGTTTTAAGAATCATTAGAATTCTATTGCTTCGATACGTAGACATCTGCAAACGCTATTTCCTAGCAAGGATGTGTCGCATTTACTTTCTTTTTTAGTGTATGCGAGATATAAGTGACACTTCGCAATGAATATTATATCTTATCATGAAACATCGAAATGAGATGCAATATCGCGTTTTGGGGAGCTTTAGAACTCTATTGCTTCGATACGTAGACATCTGGAAACGTAATTTCCTAGAAAGGAAGTGTCGCATTTACATTCATTTGACGTGTGGAGGAGGAATACATGACACTTCCCAATGAATGTTATATCTTATCATGAGACATAGAAATGAGATGCGATATCGCGTTTTGAGGAGCATTAGAACTCTAATGCTACGATACGCAGACATCTGCAAGCGCTATTTCTTAGCAAGGAAGTGTCGCATTTACATTCATTTGAAGTGTATGCGAGGTATACATAACACTTCGCAATGAATATTATGTCTTATCATGACACCAAGGAATGAGGATCGATTTCGCGTTTTAAGTACCATTAGAACTCTATTGCTTCGATACGTAACCATCTGCAAACGCTATTTCCTTGCAAGGATGTGTCGCATTTACATACTTTTTAAGTGAATACGAGGTACACATGACACCTCGCAATTAATATTATATCTAACCATGAAACATGGAAATGAGATGCCATATCGCGTTTTGAGAAGCATTAGAACTCTATTGCTTCGATACGTAGGCATCTGCAAACGCTACTTCCTAGCAAGCAAGTGTCGCATTTACATTCATTTGAAGTGTATGCGAGATATACATAACACTACACGATGAATATTATACCTCATCACGAAACATAGAAATTTGAGGCGACATCGCGATTTAAGAAGCATAAGAACTCTATTGCTACGATACGTAGACACCCGCAAACGCTATCTCGTGGCATGGAAGTGTCGCAAATACATTCTTCTGGAATGAATACAAGGTAAACATGACACTTCGCAATGAATATTATAACTTATCATGAAACACTGAAATGAGATGCTATATGGCGATTTAAGAAGCATTAGAACTCTATTGCTTCGATACGTAGACATCTGCCAACGCTATTTCCTAGCAATGAAGTATCGCATTTAAATTCACTTGAAGTGTATGCGAGGTATACAAGACACTTCGCAATGAATATTATATCTTATCATGAAACATAGAAATGATATGCGATATCGCGATTTAAGAAGCGTTAAAACTCTATTGCATCGATACGTAGACATCTGCAAACGCTATTTCCTAGCATGGAAGTGTCGCATTTACATTCATTTGAAGAGTATCCCAGGTATACACTCCGCAATGAATATTATATCTTATCATGAGGCATAGAAATGAGATGCGATATCGCCATTTGAGAAGCTGTAGAAATCTAATGATACGATACGTAGTTATCTGCAAACGCTATTTCCAAGCAAGGAAGTGTCGCATTTACATTCATTTGAAGTGTAGACGGGATATACATAACACTGCACAATGAATATTACAACTTATCATGTAGCATATAAATGTGGAGCGATTTCGCGTTTTTAGTAGCATTTGTACTCTGTTGCTTCGATACGTAGGTATCTGCAAACGCTACTTGCTAGCAAGGAAGTGTCGCATTTACATTCTTTTGAAGTGAATACGAGGTATACATAACAATCCACAATGGATATTATATCTTATCATAAAACATAGAAACGAGATGCGATATCTCGTTTTAAGAAGCATTAGAACTCTGTTGCTTCGATACGTAGACATCTGCCATAGCTATTTCCTAGCAAGGAAGTGTCGCATTTACATTCGCTTGAAGTGTATGCCAGGTATACATGATACTTCGCAATGAATATTATATCTTATAATGAAACATAGAACTGAAATGCGATATCGCGTTTTAAGAAGCGTTAGAATTCTGTTGCTACGATACGTAGACATCTGCAAACGCTATTTCCCAGCAAGGATGTGCCGCATTTACATTCATTTGATGTGTATGCGAGGTATACATGACACTCCACAATGAATATTATATCTTATCATGAAACAGAGAAATGAGATGCGATATGGCATTTTAAGAAGCAGTAGATCTCTATTGCATGGATACGTACACATCTGCCAACGCTATTTCCTAGCATGGAAGTGTCGCATTTACATTCTCTTGAAGTGAAAACGAGGTATACATGACACTTCGCAATGATTATTATATCCTATCGTGAAACATAGAAATGAGATGCGATATCGCGATTTAAGAAGCACCAGAACTCTATTGCTACGATACGTGGACATCTGCAAACGCTATATCCTAGCAAGGAAGTGTCGCATTTACATTCATTTGATGTGTATGCGAGGTATACATGACACTTCGCAATGAATATTATATCTTATCTTGAAACATAGAAATGAGATGCGATATCGCGTTTTAAGAAGCATTAGAACTCTATTTCTTCGATACGTAGACATCTGGAAACGCTATTTCCTAGAAAGTATATGTCGCATTTACATTCATTTGATGTGTATGCGAGGTATACACAACACTCCACAATGAATATTATATTTTATCATGAAACACCGGAAGGAGATGCGATATCGCGGTTTAAGAAGTATTAGAATTCTACTGCTACGATACGTAGACATCTGCAATCGCTATCTAATAGCAAGGAAGTGTCGCACTTACATTCCTTTGAAGTGAATGCGAGGTATACATAACACTGCACAGTGAATATTATACCTTATTATGAGACATAGAAATGAGATGCGTTTCGCGGTTTAAGAAGCATTGGAACTCAGTTGCTTCGATACGTAGACATCTGGAAACGTTATTTCGTAGAAAGGAGGTGTCGCATTTGCATTCTTTTGAAGTGAATACAGGGTATACATGACAGATCGCAATGAATATTATATCTTATCATGAAACATAGAAATGACATGCGATATCGCGTTTTAAGAAGCATTAGAAATCTATTGCTACGATACGTAAGCATCTGCAAACGCTATTTCCTAGCAGGGAAGTGTCGCATTTACATTCCTTTGAAGTGAGTACAAGGTATACATGACACTTCGCAATGAATATTATATCTTATCATGAAACATAGAAATGAGATGCGATATGACGTTTTGAGAAGCACTAGAACTCGATGGCTTCAATACGTAGACATCTGCAATCGCTATTTCCTAGCAAGGAAGTGTCGGATTTATATTCATTTGAAGTGTATGCGAGGTATACATAACACTTCGCAATGAATATTATATGTTATCATGAAACATAGAAATGAGATGCGATATCTCGTTTTAAGAAGCATTATAACAAGCTGGCTACGATACGTAGATATATGCAAACGCTATTCCCTAGCAGGGAACTGTCGCATTTACATTCTTTTGAGGTGAATACGAGGTATACATGATATTGCACAATGAATATTATATATTAACTTGAAACATAGAAATGAGATGCGGTATCGCGATATAAGATGCATTAGAACTTTATTGCTACGATACGTAGACATCTGCAAACGCTATTTCCAAGCAAGGAAGTGTTGCATTTACATTCTTTTGAAGTGAATACGAGGTATGCACGTCACCTCGCTATGAATATTATATCTTATCATGAATCGTAGAAATGAGATGCGATATAGCGAATTAAGAATCGTTAGAACTCTGTTGCTACGATACGTAGATATCTGCAAACGCTATTTCCTAGCAAGGAAGTGTCGCATTTACATTCTCTTGAAGTGAATACGAGGTATACATGACACTTCGCAATGAATATTATATCTTATAATGAAACCTAGAAATGAGATGCTATATCGCGTTTTAAGAGGAATTGGAACTTTAATGCTTCGAGACGTAGACATCTGCAAACGCTACTTCCTAGCATGGAGGTGTCGCATTTACATTCCTTTCATGTGAATACGAGGTATACATAACACTCCACAATGGATATTATATCCTATCATGAAAGATAGAAATGAGATGCGATATCGCGATTTAAGAAGCATTAGAACTATATTGCTTCGATACGTATACGGCTGCAGAGGCTATTTCCTAGCAAGGAAGAGTCGCATTTACATTCTTTTAAAGTGAATACGAGGTATACATGACACTTCGCGATGAATATTATATCTTATCATGAAACATAAGAAATGAGATGCGATATCGCGTTTTGAGAAGCATTAGAACTCTCTTGCTTCGATACGAAGACACCTGCCATCGCTATTTCCTAGCAAAGAAGTGTCGTATTTGCATTCTTTTGAAGTGAATGTGAGGTATACATAACACTCCACAATGAATATTATGTCGTATCATGATACATAGAAATGGGATGCGATATAGCGATTTAAGAAGCATTAGAACTCCATTGCTTCTATACGTAGACGTCTGCAAACGCTATTTCCTAGCAAGAAAGTGTCGCATTTACATTCATTTGAAGTGTAGACGAGATATACATAACACTGCACAATGAATATTATATCTTACCCTGAGACTTAGAAATGAGATGCTGTATCTCCTTTAACGAAACATTAGAACTGTATTGCTACGATGCGTAGATATCTGCAGACGCTATTCCCTAGGAAGGAAGTGTCGCAATTACATTCTTTTGAAGTGAATACGCGGTATACATGACACTTCGCAATGAAAATTATATCTTATCATGAAACATAGAAATGAGATGCGATATCGCGTTTTAGGAAGCATCAGAACACTATTTCTGCGATACGTAGACATCTGCAATCGCTATTTCCTAGCAATGAAGTGTCGCATTTATATTCATTTGAAGTGTATGCGAGGTATAGGTGACACTTCGCAATGACTATTTTATCTTACGATGAAACATAGAAGTGAGATGCGATATCACTTTTCAAGATGCATTAGAACTCTGTTCCTTCGATACGTAGAAATCTGGAAGCGTAATTTTCTGGAAAGGAAGTGTCGCATTTACATTCATTTGAAGCGTGGACGAGGAATACATAACACTCCACAATGAATATTATATATCTTATCACGAAACATGGAAATGAGATGCGATATCGCGATTTAAAAGCATTATAACACTATTGTTACTATACGTAGACATCTGGAAACGCTATTTCCTAGCAAGGAAGTGTCGCATTTACATGCATTTGAAGTGTATGCGAGGTATACATGGCATTTCGCAATGAATATTATATCTTATCATGGAACACAGAAATGACATGCGATATTGCGTTTTAAGAAGCATTGGAATTCTGTTGCTACGATGCGTAATCATTTAACAATGCTATTTCCTAGCAAGGAAGTGTCGCACTTACATTCTTTTGAAGCGAATACGAGGTATACATAACACTGCACAATGAATACTGTATCTTATCATGAAACATAGGAATGAGATGCGATATCGCGATTTAAGAAGCATTAGAACTCAGTTGCTACGATACGTAGACACCTGCAAACGCTATTTCGAAGCATGGAAGTGTCGCAAATACATTCTTTTGAATTGAGTACGAGGTATACATGACACTTCGCAATGAATATTATAACTTATCATGAAACAAGTAAATAAGATGCGATATCGTGTTCTGAGAAGCACTAGAACTCTATTGCTACGATACGTAGACATCAGCAAACGCTATTTCCTAGGAAGGAATTGTCGCATTTACATTCATTTGAAGTGTCTACGAGGTATACATAACACTCCGCAATTAATATTATATCCTATCATGAAACATAGAAATGAGATGCCGTGTCCCGTTTTAAGAAGCCTTAGAACTCTATTGTTTCGATACGTAGACATCTGCAAACGCTATCTCCTAGCAATGCAGTGTCGCATTTACATTCTTTTGAAGTGAATACGAGGTATACATGACACTTCGCAATGAATATTATATCTTATCATGAAACATAGAAATGAGATGCGATATCACGATTTAAGATGCATTAGAACTCTAATGCTTCGATACGTAGGCATCTGCCAGCGCTATTTCCTAGTGTGACGTCAGGCGTAGCGCCTGCCACCCATTACATACGTCAGCATCCTCGTAACCTCCAGCATCGACCCCTGGAGACAGGCAACCTGCAATACTTGCCTGAAGTATCGGCAGTCAGCAGATTCGCGCGCTCACGACCGCACGCACTCAGACGTACCTGCAAGGTCCGCTGTCTCGCTCGCATCTACGAGCAACCCTATCGCCCTCTCATCAGGAATTCCGCCCAACAGAGAGAAGAAGCCGCAGTCCGTCGCCGCAATAGGGACTTTTCCAGTTCAGGGAATCTGCGTTGCCGGAACCTACGTACTATTTCTAGAATAAGTCTATAATACTCATAGATATAAGTACTCGACACGAATTGTAACACACCGCAACACACATGTAATTCTAAGTCCTTATTCCTAAGATTAGACGCTAGATGCGCCCAGGCTATCGGCACGAGCCGCTAGCCCCACCACGCGCCGCGAGTCCCCACTCGCTGGACCGCGCGCACCCTACCACGAGCGCCTGCGACCGTAGCGCCTCGCGAACCGAGGAGGTCCCAGACGCGCCTCGAGAGACACATTCGAGTCCTCGGGCTTCTAGAGTTAACATCGATCTTCCATCTCAAGCCGCCTCAATGTGGGGTCTAGGCTACGCGTTGCTATTTCCATTTTACTAGTTCTAACTTAGAATAATTTCACTTTTGTACATTTTAACTTAGAATATATTTTACTTTAGTTACTAAATCCAATCTACAAGTTCTTTTACCAGTTCTACTAGTTCCTATTCCAGTAATTACTAAATCTAAACTTAATATACTAGTTCTTACGTTAAAACATTATTCTTAATCTACAAATTCTACGACGTGTTCCTTCCAACAATTGGGTTGCGTTTGTTCACCTTGAAGGAGTATAGAACTCAGCTTTGCGACGTTGCGATAGAGCGGACCGCCGCCTGTCCTTCTGAACATTGCCTGAAAGTACAGAAAAACTGGGTGAATGAAACGTGGATCCGGTTCGCGAAGAACACGACGCGCGGGTCGTAAGAATTTTATTCGTTCACTTGCTCGAGAATACCTGGGAGATACACCCCGAATCCTCGTACCGCAGCAACCTGTCGTCATCGTTCCGGTTCAGTCACAGTTTTCCGAAACGCCGATCAACGCCGATTCGCCTGCCTCTGCAGCCAACGTCTCTGCAATATCCACAGTCTCGGCTGAATCTACTCTGCAGCCAGACCGCTGTTTCCCGTTATGCTGGAAGTTAATCAAAGTCACCGTCAACATCAACCGACAGATCGCTGTATCGATACCTACCAACGACCCCCGACGCACATTCTACCTGCGTATCGAGACTGAAGCCAGCGAAAGGTAGGGCTTGTCCATCATATCGCGAGTGTTTTTACCGCGTCGCGTAAGCCAAAAATATCGGACCCGGTCGTAACGCGTTCCCGCGGAGCGAAAACCGTATAAATAGGCTCCTGTCGTGAAGCCTCCGGATAAACGAAAAATTCTTTCGCCGGACGTGACACTAGCAAGGAAGTGTCGCATTTACATTCTTTTGAAGTGAATTCGAGGTATACATAACACTTCACAATGAATATTATATCTTTCCATGAATTATAGAAATGAGGAGCGATATCGCTTTTTAAGAAGCATTAGAACTCTATTGCTACGATACCTAGACATCTGCAAACGCTATTTCCTAGCAAGGAAGTGTAGCATTTACATTCTTTTGAAGTGAATACGGGGTATACATAACACTCCACAATGAATATTATACCTTATCACGAAACATAGGTATGAGATGCGATATCGCGATTTAAGAAGCATTAGAACCCTAATGCTTCGATACGGAGACATCTGCAAAGGACATTTCCTAGCAAGGAAGTGTCGCATTTACATTCAATTTAAGTGAATACGAGGAATAACTGACACTTCGCAATGAACATTGTAACTTATCATGAAACATAGAATTGAGATGCGATATCTCGTTTTAAAAAGCATTAGAACTCTGTTGCTTCGACACGTGGACATCTGAAAACGCTGATTCCTACCAATGAAGTGTGACATTTACATACTTTTAAAGTGTAGACGAGGTATACGTAACACTTCGCAATGAATATTATATCTTATCACGGAACATAGAAATGAGATGCGATATCACGACTTAAGAAGCATTACAACTCTATTGCTACGATAGGTAGATGTCTGCAAACGCTATTTCCTAGGAAGGAAGAGTCAGATTTACATTCTTTTGAAGTGAATACGAGGTATACATAACACTCCACAATGAATATTATATCTTATCATGAAACATACAAATGAGATGCGATATGGCGATTTAAGAAGCACTAGAATTCTACTGCTTCGAGACGTAGACATCTGCAAACGCTATTTCCTAGCAAGGAAGTGTCGCATTTACATTCATTTGAAGTTTAGACGAGGAATGCATAACACTTCGTAATGAGTATTATATCTTATCATGACACATAGAAGTGAGATGCGATATCGCGTTTTAAGAAGCACTAGAACCCTATTGCTTCGATACGTAGACATCGGCAAATGCTATTTCCTAGCAAGGAAGTGACGCATTTACATTCATTTGAAGTTTAGACGAGGAATGCATAACACTTCGTAATGAGTATTATATCTTATCATGACACATAGAAGTGAGATGCGATATCGCGTTTTAAGAAGCACTAGAACCCTATTGCTTCGATACGTAGACATCTGTAAACGCTAGTTCCTAGCAAGGAAGTGTCGCATTTACATTCATCTGAAGTGTAGACGAGATATACATAACACTGCACAATGAATATTATATCTTATCATGAAACGTAGAAGTAAGATGCGATATCGCGATTCAAGAAGCATTAGAACTCTATTGCTTCGATACGTAGACATCTGCAAACGCTATTTCCAAGCAAGGAAGTGTCGCATTTACATTCATTTGAACTGTATGCGATGCATACATGACACTTCGCAATGAATATTATATCTTATCATGAAACACAGAATTGAGATGCTATGTCGCGTTTTAAGAAGCATTAGAACTCTATTGCTACGATACGTAGACATCTGCAAACGCTATTTCCCAGCAAGGAAGTGTCGCACTTACATTCATTTGAAGTGAATACGAGGTACAAATAACACTCCACAATGAATATTTTATCTTATCATGAAACATAGAAATGAGATGCGATATCCCATTTTGTGAATCATTAGAACTCTAATGCTACGATACGTAGACATCTGCAAACGCTATTTCCAAGCAAGGAAGTGTCGCATTTACATTCATTTGAACTGTATGCGATGCATACATGACACTTCGCAATGAATATTACATCTTATCATGAAACACAGAATTGAAATGCTATGTCGCGATTTAAGAAGCATTAGAACTCTATTGCTTCGATACGTAGACATCTGCAAACGCTAGTTCCTAGCAAGGAAGTGTCGCATTTACATTCATTTGAAGTGTATACGAGGTATACATAACACTGCACGATGTATATTATATCTTATCATGAAACATAGAAATGAGATGCGATATTGCGATTTCAGAAGCATTAGAATCCTATTGCTCGATACGTAGACATCTGCAAACGGTACTTGCTAGCATGTAAGTGTCGCACTTACATTTTTTTGAAAGGAATACAAGGTATACATGACACTTGGCAATGAATATTATATCTTATCATGAAACATAGAAATGTGGTGCGATATGGCGCTTTAAGAAGCATTAGCACACTATTGCCTCGATACGTAGACATCTGCAAACGCTAGTTCCTAGGAGGGAAGTGTCGCATTTACATTCATTTGAAGTGTAGACGAGATATACATAGCACTGCACAATGAAAATTATATCTTATCATGTAACGTAGAAGTGAGTTGCTATAT
Organism: Xylocopa sonorina; assembly: GCF_050948175.1. Taxonomy (NCBI): domain Eukaryota; kingdom Metazoa; phylum Arthropoda; class Insecta; order Hymenoptera; family Apidae; genus Xylocopa; species Xylocopa sonorina. The sequence continues at coordinate 54,291 of NW_027490125.1, read as the reverse complement.
CGCGATTTAAGAAGCATTAGAATTCTATTGCTTCGATACGTAGACATCTGCAAACGCTACTTCCTAGCAAGGAAGAGTCGCATTTACATTCATTTGAAGTGTATGCGAGGTATACATAACACTGCACAATGAATATTATATCTTATAATGATACATAGAAATGAGATGCGATATCGCGTTTTAAGCAGCATAAGAACTCTATTGCTACGGTACGTAGATATCTGCAGACGCTATTTCCTAGCAAGGAAGTGTCGCATTTACATTCCTTTGAAGAGAATACGAGGTATACATAACACTGCACAATGAATATTATATCTTATCATGGAACATAGAAATGAGATGCGATACCGCGTATTAAGAAGCATGTCAACCATATTGCTTCGATACGTAGACATCTGGAAAAGCTGTTTCCTAGCAAGGAAGTGTGCCACTTACATTCTTTTGAAGTGTAGACTAGGTATACATAACACTACGCAGTGCATATTATATCTTATAATGAAACATAGAAATGAGATGCGATATCGCGTTTTGAGAAGTAACAGAACTCTAATGCTTCGATACGTAGACATCTGGAAACGCTATTTCCTAACAAGAAAATGTGGCATTTACATTCCTCTGAAGTGCAGATGATGTATACATAGCACTTCGCAATGAATATCATATCATATCATGAAACATAGAAATGAGATGCGATATCCCGCTTTAAGAAGCGTTAGGTCATCATAGCTTCGATACGTAGACATCTGGAAACGGTATTTCCTTGGAAGGAAGTGCGGCATTTACATTCTTTTGAAGTGCAGACGAGGTATACCTATCAGTTCACAATGAATATTATATCCTATCATGAAACATAGAAATGAAATGCGATATCGCGATATAAGAAGCACTAGAACTCTATTGCTTCGATACGTAGAAATCTGGAGCCGCTATTGCCTAGCAACGAAGTGTCACATTGACATTCATTTGAAGCGTTTACGAGGTATACATAACACTTCGCGGTGATTATTATATCTTATCATGAAACGCAGAAATGAGATGCGATGTCGCGGTTTAAGAAGCATTAGAAATCTATTGTTTCGATACGTAGAAATCTGGAAACGCTATTTCCTAGGAAAGAAGTGTCGCATTTACATACATCTGAAGTGTATGCGAGGTATACATGACACTCCACAATGAATATTATATCTTATCGTGAAACATAGATATGAGATTCGATCTTGCGATATAAGAAGCATGAGAACTCTATTGCAACGATACGTAGACATCTGCATACGCTATTTCCTTGCAAGGATGTGTCGCATTTACATACTTTTTAAGCGAATACGAGGTACACATGACACTTCGCAATCAATATCATATCTTATCATGAAACATAGAAATGAGATGCGATATCCCGGTTCAAGAAGCATTAGAACTCTATTGCTTCGATACGTAGACATCTGCAATCGCTACTTCCTAGCAAGGAACTGTCGCATTTACATTCATTTGAAGTGTATGCGAGGTATACATAACACTTCGCAATGAATATTATATCTTATCATGAAACATATAAATGAGAAGCGGTTTCGTGTTTTAAGAAGCATTAGAACTCTATTGCTACGATACGTAGATATCTGCTGACGCTATTTCCTAGCAAGGAAGTGTCGCATTTACATTCTTTTGAAGTGAATACGAGGTATACATGACACTTCGCAATGAGTATTGTATCATATCGTGAAACATAGAAATGAGATGCGGTATCGCAAATTAAGAAGCATTAGTACTCTATTGCTTCGATACGTAGACACCTGGAATTGTTATCTCCTAGAAAGGAAGTGTCGCAATTACATTCATTTGAAGTGTAGGCGAGGAATACATAACACTTCGCAATGAATATTATATCTTATCATGAAACGTTGAAATGAGATGCGATATCTCGATTTAAGAAGCATTAGAACTCTATTGCTTCGATACGCAGACATCTGCAAACGCTATTTTTGAATTATATTAAGGAGCATTAGAATTCTATTGCTTCGATACGTAGACATCTCTTAACGCTATTTCCTAGCAAGGAAGTGTCGCATTTACAATCATTTGAAGTGTATGCGAGGTATACAATACACTTCGCAATGAATATTATATCTTATCATGAACATAGAAATGAGATGCGATATCGCGTTTTGAGTAGCATTAGATCTCTAATGCTACGATACGTAGACATCTGCAACCGCTATTCCCTAGCAAGGAAGTGTCGCATTTACATTCATTTGAAGTGTATGCGAGGTATACATGGCACTCCACAATGAATATTATATCTTGTCATGAAACATAGAAGTGAGATGCGATATCGCGTTTTAACAAGCATTGGAACTCTACTGCTACGATACGCAGACATCTGCAAACGCTATTTCCTAGCAAGGAAGTATAGCATTTACATTGAATTGAAGTGTATGCGAGGTATAAGTGACACTTCGCAATAAATATCATATCTTATCATGAAACATAGAAATGAGATGAGATATCGTGTTCTAAGAAGCGACAGAACTCTGTTGCTACGATACGTAGCCATCAGCAAACGCTATTTCCTAGGAAGGAAGTGTCGCATTTACATTCTTTTGAAGTGAATACGAGGTATACATGGCACTCCACAATGAATATTATATCTTATCATGTAACGTAGAATTGAGGTGCTATATCGCGATATAGGAAGCATTGGAATACTATTGCTTCGATACGTAGACATCTCCAAACGCTACTTCCTTGCAAGCATGTGTCGCCTTTACATTCTTTTGAAGTGAATACGAGGTATACATAACACTCCACAATGAATATTATATCTTATCATGAAGCATATAACTGAGAAGCTGTATCGCGTTTGAAGAAGCATTAGAACTCTATTGCTACGATACGTAGACATCTGCGGACGCTTTTTCCTGGCAAGGAAGTGTCGCATTTACATACTTTTGAAGTGAATACGAGGTATACATAAAACTCCAGAATGAATATTATATCTTATCATGAAGCATAGAAATGAGATGCGATATGACGTATTCAGAAGGATGAGAACTCTATTACTACGATACGTAGACAAATGCAGACGCTATTTCCTAGCAAGGAAGTGTCGCATTTACATTCTGTTGAGGTGAATACGACGTATACAAACACTCCACAATGAATATTATATCTTATCATGAAACATAGAAATAAGATGCGATACGGCGATTTAAGAAGCATTAGAACACTATTGCTTCGATAAGTAGACACCTGCCAACGCTATTACCAAGCAAGGAAGTGTCGCATTTACATTCAGTTGAAGTTTATGCGAGGTATACAAGACACTTCGCAATGAATATTATATCTTATCATGAGGCATAGAAATGAGATGCGATATCGCCATTTGAGAAGCTGTAGAACTCCAATGCTACGATACGTAGACATCTGCATTCGCTATTTCCTAGCATGGAAGTGTCGCATTTACATTCTTTTGAAGTGAATACGAGGTATACATAACACTCCACAATGAATATTATATCTTATCATGAAACATAGGAATGATATACGATTTCGCGATTTAAGAAGCATTAGAACTCTATTGCATCGATACGTAGACATCTGCAAACGCTATTTCCCAGCAAGGAAGTGTCACATTTACATTCCTTCGAAGTGAATACGATGTATACCTAACACTCCACAATGATTATTATATCTAATCATGAAACATAGAAATGAGATGCGATATCGCGATTTAAGAAGAATTGGAACTGTATTGCTTCGGTACGGAGACTTGTGCAGGCGCTATTTCGTAGCAAGGAAGCCTCGCACTTACATTGTTTTGAAGTGTATGCGAGGTATAAGTAACATTTCGCAATGAATATTATATCTTTTCATGAAACATATAAAAGAGAAGCGCTATGGCGTTTTAAGAAGCATTAGAAATCTATTGCTACGATACGTAGACAACTGCAAACGCTATTTCCTAGCAAGGAAGTGTTGCATTTACAATCTTTTGAAGTGAATACGAGGTATAGATAACACTCCACAATGAATATTACATCTTATCATAAAGCATATAAATGAGGAGCGATTTCGCGTCTTGAGAAGCAATAGAACTCAATCGCTACGATACGTAGACACCTGCAAACGCTATCTCCTAGCAAGGAAGTGTCGTATTTACATTCTTTTGAAGTGAATACAGGGTATACACAACACTGCACAATGAATATTACATCTTATCATGAAACATATAGTTGAGGATCGATTCGCGTTTTAAGAAGCATTAGAACTCTATTGCTTCGCTACGTAAACATCTGCAGACGCTATTACCTAGGAAGGAAGTGTCGCATTTACAATCTACTGAAGTGAATACGACGTATACATAACACTCCAGAATGAATATTATAGCTTATTATGAAACATAGAAATGAGATGCGATATGGCGTTTTAAGAAGCCTTAGAACTCTATTACTACGATACGTAGACATCTGCAGACGCTATTCCCTAGCAAGGAAGTGTCGCATTTACATTCTTTTGAAGTGAATACGAGGTATACATAACACTCCACAATGAATATTATATCTTATCATAAAGCATATAAATGAGGAGCGATTTCGCGTTTTAAGCATTAGAACTCTATTGCTACGATACGTAAACATCTGCAAACGCTAATTCCTAGCAAGGAGGTGTCGCATTTTCAATCTTTTGAAGTGAATACGAGGTATACATAACAATCCATAATGAATGTTATATCTTATCATGAAACATAGAAGTGAGATGCGATATCGGGATTTAAGATGCATAGAACAATATTTCTTCGATACGTAGACATCTGCAAACGCTATTTCCTAGCAAGGAAGTGTAGCATTTACATTTTTTTGAAGTGTAGACGAGGAATACGTAACACTTCTTAATGAATATTATATATTATCATGAAACATAGAAATGAGATGCGATATCTCGTTTTAAGAAGCATTATAGCTCTCTTGCTACGATACGTAGACATCTGAAAACGCTATTTCCTAGCATCGAAGTGTCGCGTTTACTTTCTTTAGAAGTGAATACGAGGTATAAATGACACTTCGCAATGAATATTATATCTTATCGTGAGACATACTAATGAGATGCGATATCGCGTTTTAAGAAGCATCAGAACTCTATTGCTTCGAAACGTAGACAACTGCAAACGCTACTTCCCAGCAAGGAAGTCTCGCCCTTTCATTCATTTGAAGTGAAGACTAGGTATACATGACATTTCGCAATGAATATTATATCTTATCATGAAACATAGAAATGAGATGCGATATGGCGGTTTAAGAAGCATTAGAACTCTATTGCATCGATACGTAGACATCTGCAAACGCTACTTCCTAGCAAGGATGTGTCGCATTCACATCCATTTGAAGTGTAGACGAGGAATACAAAGCACTTCGCAATGAATATTATATCTTATCGCGGAACATAGAAATCATATGCGATATCGCGATTTATGAAGCATTAGAACAGTATTGCTTCGATACGTAAACATCTGGAAACGCGATTTCCAAGAAAGGAAGTGTCGCATTTAAATTCAATTGAAGTGTAGACGTGGAGTACATAACACTTCGCAATGAATACTATATCTTACCACAAAACATAGAAATGAGATGCGATACCGCGTTTCAAGAAGCATTAGAATTCTGTTGCTACGATAAGTAGACATCTGCAAACGCTATTTTCTAGCAAGGAAGTGTAGCATTTACATTCCTATTAAGTGTAGACGAGATATACATAACCATTCGCAATGAATATTATATCTTATCATGAAACATAGAAATGAGGTGCGATATCTCGATTTAAGAAGCATTAGAACTCTATTGCTTCGATACGCAGACATCTGCAAACGCTATTTCCTAGCAAGGAAGTGTCGCACTTACATTCTTTTGAATTGCATGCGAGGTATACATAACACTGCACAATGAATATTATATATTATCATGAAACACAGAAATGAAATGCGATATCGCGATTTAAGAAGCATTAGAACTCTATTGCTTCGATACGTAGACATCTGCAAACGCCATTTCCTAGAAAGGAAGTGTCGCATTTACATTCATTTGAAGTGAATAGGAGGAATACGTGAAACTTCGGAATGAATATTATATCTTATCATGAAACATAGAAATGAGATGCGAAATCACGATTTAAGATGCATTAGAACTTTGTTGCTTCGATACGTAGACATCTGCAAACGCCATTTCCTAGCAAGGAAGTGTCGCATTTACATTCATTTGAAGTGTATGCTAGGTATACGTGATACTTCGCTATGAATAATATATCTTACCATGAAACATAGGAATGGGATGTGATATCTCGTTTTAAGAAGCATTAGAGCTCTTTTGCTTCGATACTTAGACATCTGCAAACGCTATTTCCTAGCAAGGAAGTGCCGCATTTACATTCATTTGAAGTGTATGCGATGTATGCGTGACACTTCGCAATAAATATTATATCTTATCATGAGACATAGAAATGAGATGCCATATCGCTTTTTAAGAGGCATTAGAACTCTATTGCTGGGATACGTAGATATCTGGAAACGCTATTTCGTAGCGAGAATGCGTCGCAATTACATTCCCTTCAAGTGAATACGAGGTATACATGACACTTCGCAATGAATATTATTTCGCATCATGAAACATAGAAATGAGTTGCGATATCTTGTTTTAAGAAGCATTAGAACTCTGCTGCTTCGATACGTAGACATCTGGAAACGTTATTTCCTAGAAAGGAAGTGTCGCAGTTTCATTCTTTTGAAGTGAATACGTAGTATACATGACAATCCGCAATGAATATTATATATTATCCTAAAACATAGAAATGAGATGCTATATTTCGTTTTAAGAAACATTAGAACTCTATTGCTACGATACGTAGACATGTGCAAACGCTATATCCAAGCAAGGAAGTGTCGCATGTACATTCATTTGAAGTGTAGACGAGATATACGTAACACTGCACAATGAATATTATATCTTGTCATGAAACGTAGAAGTGAGATGTGATGTCGCGATTTAAGATGCATTGGAACTCTATTGCTTCGATACGTAGACATCTGCAAACGCTACTTCCTAGCAAGGAAGTGTCGCATTTACATTCTTATTAAGTGTAGACGAGATATACATAACCATTCGCAATGAATATTATATCTATCATGAAACATAGAAATGAGGAGCGATATCGCGTTTTAAGAAGCATTAGAACACTATTTCTTCGATACGTAGACATCTGGAAACGCTATTTCCTAGAAAGTATATGTCGCATTTACATTCATTTGATGTGTATGCGAGGTATACACAACACTCCACAATGAATATTATATCTTATCATGAAACACAGGAAGGAGATGCGATATCGCGATTTAAGAAGTATTAGAATTCTACTGCTACGATACGTAGACATCTGCAATCGCTATCTAATAGCAAGGAAGTGTCGCACTTACATTCTTTGAAGTGAATGCGAGGTATACATAACACTGCACAGTGAATATTATATCTTATTATGAGACATAGAAATGTGATGCGACATCGCGTTTTAAGAAGCATTAGAACTAAATTGCTACGATACGTAGACATCTGCAAACGCTATTGCCCAGCAAGGAAGTGTCGCATTTACATTCATTTGATGTGTATGCGAGGTGTAAGTGACACTTCGCAATGAATATTATATCTTATGATGAAACCAAGAAATGAGACGCGATATCGCTATTTAAGAAGCAACAGATCTCTATTGCTTCAATTCGTAGACATCTGCCAACGCTATTTCCTAGGAAGGAAGTGTCGCATTTACATTCACGTGAAGTGTATGAGAGGTATACATGACACATCGCAATGAATATTATATCTCATCATGAAGCATAGATATGAGATGCGATATCGCTATTTAAGAAGCATTAGAACTCTCTGCTTCGATACGTAAACATCTGCAAACGCCATTTCCTAGCAAGGACGTGTCGCATTTACATTCTTTTAATGTGAATACGAGGTATAAATAATATTCCACAATGAATATTATATCTTATCATGAAACATAGAAATGGGATGCGATATCGCGATGGAAAAAGCATTAGAACTACATTGCTACGATACGTAGACATCTGCAAACGCTATTTCCTATAGCAAGGAAGTGTCGCATTTACATTCACTCGCAGATCATGAGAGGTATAAGTGATACTTTGCAATGAATATTATACTTTATCATGAAACATAGAAATGAGAAGCGACATCTCGTTTTAAGAAGTACTAGAACTCTATAGCTTCGATACGTAGCCATCTGCCAACGCTATTTCCTAGCAAGGAAGAGCCGCATTCACACTCTTTTGAAGTGAATACGAGGAATACATGAAACCTCGCAATGAATATTATATCTTATCATGAAACATAGAAATGAGATGCGATATCGCGTTTTGAGAAGCATTAGAACTCTATTGCTACGATACGTAGAAATCTGCAAACGCTATTTCCTAGGAAGGAAGAGTCGCATTTATATTCTTTTGAAGTGAATGCGAGTTATACATAACATTGCAGAATGAATATTATATATTATCATGAAACATAGAAATGAGGTGCGATATCTCGATTTAAGAAGCATTAGAACTCTATTGCTTCGATACGCAGACATCTGCAAACGCTATTTCCTAGCAAGGAAGTGTCGCACTTACATTCTTTTGAATTGCATGCGAGGTATACATAACACTGCACAATGAATATTATATATTATCATGAAACACAGAAATGAAATGCGATATCGCGATTTAAGAAGCATTAGAACTCTATTGCTTCGATACGTAGACATCTGCAAACGCCATTTCCTAGAAAGGAAGTGTCGCATTTACATTCATTTGAAGTGAATAGGAGGAATACGTGAAACTTCGGAATGAATATTATATCTTATCATGAAACATAGAAATGAGATGCGAAATCACGATTTAAGATGCATTAGAACTTTGTTGCTTCGATACGTAGACATCTGCAAACGCCATTTCCTAGCAAGGAAGTGTCGCATTTACATTCATTTGAAGTGTATGCTAGGTATACGTGATACTTCGCTATGAATAATATATCTTACCATGAAACATAGGAATGGGATGTGATATCTCGTTTTAAGAAGCATTAGAGCTCTTTTGCTTCGATACTTAGACATCTGCAAACGCTATTTCCTAGCAAGGAAGTGCCGCATTTACATTCATTTGAAGTGTATGCGATGTATGCGTGACACTTCGCAATAAATATTATATCTTATCATGAGACATAGAAATGAGATGCCATATCGCTTTTTAAGAGGCATTAGAACTCTATTGCTGGGATACGTAGATATCTGGAAACGCTATTTCGTAGCGAGAATGCGTCGCAATTACATTCCCTTCAAGTGAATACGAGGTATACATGACACTTCGCAATGAATATTATTTCGCATCATGAAACATAGAAATGAGTTGCGATATCTTGTTTTAAGAAGCATTAGAACTCTGCTGCTTCGATACGTAGACATCTGGAAACGTTATTTCCTAGAAAGGAAGTGTCGCAGTTTCATTCTTTTGAAGTGAATACGTAGTATACATGACAATCCGCAATGAATATTATATATTATCCTAAAACATAGAAATGAGATGCTATATTTCGTTTTAAGAAACATTAGAACTCTATTGCTACGATACGTAGACATGTGCAAACGCTATATCCAAGCAAGGAAGTGTCGCATGTACATTCATTTGAAGTGTAGACGAGATATACGTAACACTGCACAATGAATATTATATCTTGTCATGAAACGTAGAAGTGAGATGTGATGTCGCGATTTAAGATGCATTGGAACTCTATTGCTTCGATACGTAGACATCTGCAAACGCTACTTCCTAGCAAGGAAGTGTCGCATTTACATTCTTATTAAGTGTAGACGAGATATACATAACCATTCGCAATGAATATTATATCTTATCATGAAACATAGAAATGAGGAGCGATATCGCGATTTAAGAAGCACTAGAACACTATTGCTACGATACGTAGACAACTGCAAACGCTTTTTCCTAGCAAGGAAGTGTCGCATTTACATTCTTTTGAAGTGAATACGAGGTATACTTGACACTTCGCAATGAATATTATATATTATCACGGAACATAGTAATGCGATGCGATGTCGCGTTGTAAGATGCATTAAAACACTATTGCTTCGATACGTAGACATCTGGAAACGTAATTTCCTTGAAAGGAAGTGTCGCATTTACATACTTTTCAAGCGTAGACGATGAATTCAAAACACTTCGCAATGAATATTATATCTTATCATGAGACATAGAAATGAGGTGCGATGTCGCGTTATAGGAAGCATTAGAACTCTTATGCTACGATACGTAGACATCTGCAAACGCTCATTCCTAGCAAGGGAGTGTCGCATTTACATTCTTTTGCAGTGAATACGAGGTTATAATAACACTCCACAATGAATATTATGTCATATCATGAAACATAGAAATGAGATGCGATATGGCGATTTAAGAAGCAGTAGATCTCTATTACTTCGATACGTAGACATCTGCCAACGCTATTTCCTAGCAAGGAAGTGTCGCATTTACATTCATTTGAAGTGTAGACGAGATATACATAACACTTCACAATGAATATTATATCTTATCATGAAACGTACAATTGGGGTGCGATATTGCGATTTAAGTAGCATTGGAACGCTATTGCTTCGATACGTAGACATCTGCAGAAGCTATATCCTAGCAAGGAAGTGTTGCATTTACATTCTTTTGAAGTGAATACGAGGTATACATGACACTTCGCAATGAATATTATATCTTATTATGAAACATAGAAATGAGATGCGATATGGCGTTTTAAGAAGCATTAGAAATCTATTGCTGCGATACGTAGATATCTGGAAACGCTATTTTCTAGCAAGGAGGAGTCGCATTTACATTCTTTTGAAGTGAATTCGTGGTATACATGACACTTCGCAACGAATATTTTATCTTATTATGAAACATAGAAATGAAATGCGATATCGCGTTTTAAGAAGCATTAGTACTCTATTGCTTCGATACGTAGAAATCGGCAAGCGCTATTTCCTAGGAAGGAAGTGTTGCATTTGCATTCACTTGATGTGAATGCGAGGTATACAAGACACTTCGTGATGAATATCATATCTTATCTTGAAACATAGAATTGAGATGCGATATTTCGGTTAAGAAGCATTAGAACTCTACTGCTTCGATACGTAGACATCTGCCAACGCAATTTCCTAGCAATGAAGTGTCGCATCTACATTCATTTGAAGTGTATTGCAGGTATACATGAGACTTCGCAATGAATATTATATCCTATCATGAAACATAGAAATGAGATGCGATATCGCGTGCTAAGAAGCACTAGAACTCTATTGCTGCGGTACGTAGACATCTGCAAACGCTATTTCCTAGCAAGGAAGTGTAGCATTTACATTCCCATTAAGTGTAGACGAGATATACATAACCATTCGCAATGAATATTATATCTTATCATGAAACATAGAAATGAGGAGCAATATCGCGATTTAAGAAGCACTAGAACACTATTGCTACGACACATAGACATCTGCAAACGCTATTTCCTAGCAAGGAAGTGACGCATTATCATACTTTTGAAGTGAATACGAGGTATACATAACATTGCACAATGAATATTGTATCTTATCATGAAACATAGAAATGAGATGCGATATCGCGATTTAAGCAGCATTAGAACTCTATTACTTCGATACGTAGACATTTGCAATCGCTATTTCCCAGCAAGGAAGTGTCGCATTTACATTCATTTGAAGTGTATGCGAGGTATACATAACACTTCGCAATGAATATTATATGTTGTCATGAAACATGGAAATGAGAAGCGATATCTCGTTTTAAGAAGCATTATAACACGCTTGCTTCGATACGTAGACATCTGCAAACGCTATTTCCTAGCAAGGAAGTGTCGCATTTACATTCTTTTGAAGTGAATGCGAGGTATACATGACACTTTGCAATTAATATTATATCTTATCATGAAACATAGAAATGAGATGCGATATCCCGTTGCAAGAAGCATTAGAACTCTAATGCTTCGATACGTAGACATCTGCAATCGCTACTTCCTAGCAAGGAACTGTCGCATTTACATTCATTTGAAGTGTATGCGAGGTATACATAATACTTCGCAATGAATATTATATCTTATCGTGAAACATAGATATGAGATGCGATCTCGCGATATAAGAAGCATTAGAACTCTATTGCTACGATACGTAGACATCTGCAAACGTTATTTCCTAGCAAGGAAGTGTCACATTTACATTCATTTAAAGTGTATGCGAAGTATACATAATACTTCGCAATGAATATTATATGTTCTCATGAAACATAAAAATGAGATGCGATATCTCGTTTTAAGTAGCATTATAACACGCTTGCTACGATACGTAGACATCTGCTAACGCTATTTCCTAGCAAGGAAGTGTCGCACTTACATTCATTTGAAATGAATACGAGGAATACATGAAACTTCGCAATGAATATTATATCTTATCATTAAACATAGAAATGTGATGTGATATCGCGTTTTAAGAAGCTTTAGAACTCTATTGCTACGATACGTAGACATCTGCAAACGCTATTTCCTGGCAAGGAAGTGTCGCATTTACATTCTTTTGAAGTGAATACGAGGTATACATGTTACTTCGTAATGAATATTATATCTTATCATGAAGCATAGAAATGAGATGCAATATCGCGTTTTGAGAATCATTAGAACTCTATTGCTACGATATGTAGACATCTGCAAACGCTATTTCCTAGCAATGAAGTGTCGCATTTACATTCATTTGAAGTGTTTGGCAGGTATAAGTGGCACTTCGCAATGAATATATATCTTATCATGTAACATAGAAATGAGATGCGATATCGCGTTTTGAGAACATTAGAACTCTATTTCACCTATACGTAGACATCTGCCAACGCTATTTCCTAGCAAGATAGTGTCGCATTTACATTCATTAGAAGCGTATGCGAGGAATACGTAACACTTCGCAATGAATATTATATCTTATCATGAAACGTTGAAATGAGATGGGATATCTAGTTTTAAGAAGCATTAGAACACTATTGCTTCGATACGTAGACATCTGCCAACGCTATTTCCTAGCAAGAAAGTGTCGCATTTACATTCATTCGAAGCGAATGCGAGGTATAGAAGACACTTCGCAAGGAATATTATATTTTATCATGAAACATAGAAATGGAATGAGACATCTCGTTTTATGAAGCTTTGAAACACTATTGCTTCGATACGTAGACATCTGCAAACGCTATTTCCTAGGAAGGATGTGTCGCATTTACATTCATTTCAAGTGTATGCGAGGTATACGAGGCACTTCGCAATGAATATTATATCTTATCATGTAACATAGAAATGAGATGCGATATCGCGTTTTGAGAACATTAGAACTCTATTGCTTCGACACGTAGACATCTGCAAACGCTATTTCCTAGCAAGGAAGTGTCGCATTTACATTCATTAGAAGCGTATGCGAGGAATACGTAACACTTCGCAATGAATATTATATCTTATCATGAAACGTTGAAATGAGATGCGATATCTAGTTTTAAGAAGCATTAGCACTCTATTGCTTCGATACGTAGACATCTGCAAACGCCATTTCCTAGCAAGGAAGTGTAGCATTTACATTCATTTGTAATGTATGCAAGGTATATGTGACACTTCGCAATGAATATTATATCTTGTCATGAAACATAGAAATGAGATGCGATATCGCGATTTAAAAAGCATTAGGAATCTATTGCTGCGTTACGTAGACATCTGCAAACGCTATTTAATCGCAAGGAAGTTTCGCATTTACATTCTTCTAAAGTGAGTAGGAGGTATACATAACACTCCACAATGAATATTATACCTTATCACGAAACATAGAAATGAAATACGATATCGCGATTTAAGAAGCATTAGATCTCCATTGCTTCGATACAGAGACATCTGCAAACGCTATTTCCTAGCAAGGAAGTATCGCATTTACATTCTTTTGAAGAGTATGCGTGAAATACATTACACTTCGCAATGAATATTATATCTTATCATGAAGCATAGAAATGAGGAGCGATATCGCGTTTTAAGAAGCATTAGAACTCTATTGCTTAGATACGTAGACATATGCAAGCGCTATCTCCTAGCAAGGAAGTGTCGCATTTACATTCCTTTGAAGTGAATGCGAGGTATACATAACACTTCCTAATGAATGTTATATCTTATAATGAAACATAGAAATGAGATGCGATATGGCGATTTAAGAAGAATTAGAACTCTATTGCTACGATACGTAGATACCTGCGATCGCTATTTCCTAACAAGGAAGTGTCGCATTTACATTCCTTTGAAGTGAATAAGAGGTATACATGACACATCGCAATGAATATTATATCTTATCATGAAACATAGAAATGAGATGCGATATCTCGTTTTAAGAAGCATTCGAACCCTATTGCTTCGATACGTAGACATATGCAAACGCTATTTCCTAGCGAGGAAGTGTCGCGTTTACATTCATTGTAAGTGTATGCGTTGTATACATAACACTTCGCAACGAATATTACAACTTATCATGAAACTTAGAAATGAGATGCGATATCTCGTTTTAAGGAGCACTAGAACTCTATTGCTTCGATACGTAGACATCTGCAAACGTTATATCCAAGCAAGGAAGTGTCGCATTTACATTCTTTTGAAGTGAATTCGAGGAATACATGACACTTCGCAGTGAATATTATATCTTATCAAGAAACATAGAAATGAGATGCGATATCGCGTTTTGAGAAGCATTAGAACTCTATTGCTACGATACGTAGAAATCTGCAAACGCTATTTCCTAGGAAGGAAGAGTCGCATTTATATTCTTTTGAAGTGAATGCGAGTTATACATAACATTGCAGAATGAATATTATATATTATCATGAAACATAGAAATGAGGTGCGATATCTCGATTTAAGAAGCATTAGAACTCTATTGCTTCGATACGCAGACATCTGCAAACGCTATTTCCTAGCAAGGAAGTGTCGCACTTACATTCTTTTGAATTGCATGCGAGGTATACATAACACTGCACAATGAATATTATATATTATCATGAAACACAGAAATGAAATGCGATATCGCGATTTAAGAAGCATTAGAACTCTATTGCTTCGATACGTAGACATCTGCAAACGCCATTTCCTAGAAAGGAAGTGTCGCATTTACATTCATTTGAAGTGAATAGGAGGAATACGTGAAACTTCGGAATGAATATTATATCTTATCATGAAACATAGAAATGAGATGCGAAATCACGATTTAAGATGCATTAGAACTTTGTTGCTTCGATACGTAGACATCTGCAAACGCCATTTCCTAGCAAGGAAGTGTCGCATTTACATTCATTTGAAGTGTATGCGAGGTATACGTGATACTTCGCTATGAATAATATATCTTACCATGAAACATAGGAATGGGATGTGATATCTCGTTTTAAGAAGCATTAGAGCTCTTTTGCTTCGATACTTAGACATCTGCAAACGCTATTTCCTAGCAAGGAAGTGCCGCATTTACATTCATTTGAAGTGTATGCGATGTATGCGTGACACTTCGCAATAAATATTATATCTTATCATGAGACATAGAAATGAGATGCCATATCGCTTTTTAAGAGGCATTAGAACTCTATTGCTGGGATACGTAGATATCTGGAAACGCTATTTCGTAGCGAGAATGCGTCGCAATTACATTCCCTTCAAGTGAATACGAGGTATACATGACACTTCGCAATGAATATTATTTCGCATCATGAAACATAGAAATGAGTTGCGATATCTTGTTTTAAGAAGCATTAGAACTCTGCTGCTTCGATACGTAGACATCTGGAAACGTTATTTCCTAGAAAGGAAGTGTCGCAGTTTCATTCTTTTGAAGTGAATACGTAGTATACATGACAATCCGCAATGAATATTATATATTATCCTAAAACATAGAAATGAGATGCTATATTTCGTTTTAAGAAACATTAGAACTCTATTGCTACGATACGTAGACATGTGCAAACGCTATATCCAAGCAAGGAAGTGTCGCATGTACATTCATTTGAAGTGTAGACGAGATATACGTAACACTGCACAATGAATATTATATCTTGTCATGAAACGTAGAAGTGAGATGTGATGTCGCGATTTAAGATGCATTGGAACTCTATTGCTTCGATACGTAGACATCTGCAAACGCTACTTCCTAGCAAGGAAGTGTCGCATTTACATTCTTATTAAGTGTAGACGAGATATACATAACCATTCGCAATGAATATTATATCTTATCATGAAACATAGAAATGAGGAGCGATATCGCGATTTAAGAAGCACTAGAACACTATTGCTACGATACGTAGACAACTGCAAACGCTTTTTCCTAGCAAGGAAGTGTCGCATTTACATTCTTTTGAAGTGAATACGAGGTATACTTGACACTTCGCAATGAATATTATATATTATCACGGAACATAGTAATGCGATGCGATGTCGCGTTGTAAGATGCATTAAAACACTATTGCTTCGATACGTAGACATCTGGAAACGTAATTTCCTTGAAAGGAAGTGTCGCATTTACATACTTTTCAAGCGTAGACGATGAATTCAAAACACTTCGCAATGAATATTATATCTTATCATGAGACATAGAAATGAGGTGCGATGTCGCGTTATAGGAAGCATTAGAACTCTTATGCTACGATACGTAGACATCTGCAAACGCTCATTCCTAGCAAGGGAGTGTCGCATTTACATTCTTTTGCAGTGAATACGAGGTTATAATAACACTCCACAATGAATATTATGTCATATCATGAAACATAGAAATGAGATGCGATATGGCGATTTAAGAAGCAGTAGATCTCTATTACTTCGATACGTAGACATCTGCCAACGCTATTTCCTAGCAAGGAAGTGTCGCATTTACATTCATTTGAAGTGTAGACGAGATATACATAACACTTCACAATGAATATTATATCTTATCATGAAACGTACAATTGGGGTGCGATATTGCGATTTAAGTAGCATTGGAACGCTATTGCTTCGATACGTAGACATCTGCAGAAGCTATATCCTAGCAAGGAAGTGTTGCATTTACATTCTTTTGAAGTGAATACGAGGTATACATGACACTTCGCAATGAATATTATATCTTATTATGAAACATAGAAATGAGATGCGATATGGCGTTTTAAGAAGCATTAGAAATCTATTGCTGCGATACGTAGATATCTGGAAACGCTATTTTCTAGCAAGGAGGAGTCGCATTTACATTCTTTTGAAGTGAATTCGTGGTATACATGACACTTCGCAACGAATATTTTATCTTATTATGAAACATAGAAATGAAATGCGATATCGCGTTTTAAGAAGCATTAGTACTCTATTGCTTCGATACGTAGAAATCGGCAAGCGCTATTTCCTAGGAAGGAAGTGTTGCATTTGCATTCACTTGATGTGAATGCGAGGTATACAAGACACTTCGTAATGAATATCATATCTTATCTTGAAACATAGAATTGAGATGCGATATTTCGGTTAAGAAGCATTAGAACTCTACTGCTTCGATACGTAGACATCTGCCAACGCAATTTCCTAGCAATGAAGTGTCGCATCTACATTCATTTGAAGTGTATTGCAGGTATACATGAGACTTCGCAATGAATATTATATCCTATCATGAAACATAGAAATGAGATGCGATATCGCGTGCTAAGAAGCACTAGAACTCTATTGCTGCGGTACGTAGACATCTGCAAACGCTATTTCCTAGCAAGGAAGTGTAGCATTTACATTCCCATTAAGTGTAGACGAGATATACATAACCATTCGCAATGAATATTATATCTTATCATGAAACATAGAAATGAGGAGCAATATCGCGATTTAAGAAGCACTAGAACACTATTGCTACGACACATAGACATCTGCAAACGCTATTTCCTAGCAAGGAAGTGACGCATTATCATACTTTTGAAGTGAATACGAGGTATACATAACATTGCACAATGAATATTGTATCTTATCATGAAACATAGAAATGAGATGCGATATCGCGATTTAAGCAGCATTAGAACTCTATTACTTCGATACGTAGACATTTGCAATCGCTATTTCCCAGCAAGGAAGTGTCGCATTTACATTCATTTGAAGTGTATGCGAGGTATACATAACACTTCGCAATGAATATTATATGTTGTCATGAAACATGGAAATGAGAAGCGATATCTCGTTTTAAGAAGCATTATAACACGCTTGCTTCGATACGTAGACATCTGCAAACGCTATTTCCTAGCAAGGAAGTGTCGCATTTACATTCTTTTGAAGTGAATGCGAGGTATACATGACACTTTGCAATTAATATTATATCTTATCATGAAACATAGAAATGAGATGCGATATCCCGTTGCAAGAAGCATTAGAACTCTAATGCTTCGATACGTAGACATCTGCAATCGCTACTTCCTAGCAAGGAACTGTCGCATTTACATTCATTTGAAGTGTATGCGAGGTATACATAATACTTCGCAATGAATATTATATCTTATCGTGAAACATAGATATGAGATGCGATCTCGCGATATAAGAAGCATTAGAACTCTATTGCTACGATACGTAGACATCTGCAAACGTTATTTCCTAGCAAGGAAGTGTCACATTTACATTCATTTAAAGTGAATGCGAAGTATACATAATACTTCGCAATGAATATTATATGTTCTCATGAAACATAAAAATGAGATGCGATATCTCGTTTTAAGTAGCATTATAACACGCTTGCTACGATACGTAGACATCTGCTAACGCTATTTCCTAGCAAGGAAGTGTCGCACTTACATTCATTTGAAATGAATACGAGGAATACATGAAACTTCGCAATGAATATTATATCTTATCATTAAACATAGAAATGTGATGTGATATCGCGTTTTAAGAAGCTTTAGAACTCTATTGCTACGATACGTAGACATCTGCAAACGCTATTTCCTGGCAAGGAAGTGTCGCATTTACATTCTTTTGAAGTGAATACGAGGTATACATGTTACTTCGTAATGAATATTATATCTTATCATGAAGCATAGAAATGAGATGCAATATCGCGTTTTGAGAATCATTAGAACTCTATTGCTACGATATGTAGACATCTGCAAACGCTATTTCCTAGCAATGAAGTGTCGCATTTACATTCATTTGAAGTGTTTGGCAGGTATAAGTGGCACTTCGCAATGAATATATATCTTATCATGTAACATAGAAATGAGATGCGATATCGCGTTTTGAGAACATTAGAACTCTATTTCACCTATACGTAGACATCTGCCAACGCTATTTCCTAGCAAGATAGTGTCGCATTTACATTCATTAGAAGCGTATGCGAGGAATACGTAACACTTCGCAATGAATATTATATCTTATCATGAAACGTTGAAATGAGATGGGATATCTAGTTTTAAGAAGCATTAGAACACTATTGCTTCGATACGTAGACATCTGCCAACGCTATTTCCTAGCAAGAAAGTGTCGCATTTACATTCATTCGAAGCGAATGCGAGGTATAGAAGACACTTCGCAAGGAATATTATATTTTATCATGAAACATAGAAATGGAATGAGACATCTCGTTTTATGAAGCTTTGAAACACTATTGCTTCGATACGTAGACATCTGCAAACGCTATTTCCTAGGAAGGATGTGTCGCATTTACATTCATTTCAAGTGTATGCGAGGTATACGAGGCACTTCGCAATGAATATTATATCTTATCATGTAACATAGAAATGAGATGCGATATCGCGTTTTGAGAACATTAGAACTC
Organism: Xylocopa sonorina; assembly: GCF_050948175.1. Classification (NCBI taxonomy): domain Eukaryota; kingdom Metazoa; phylum Arthropoda; class Insecta; order Hymenoptera; family Apidae; genus Xylocopa; species Xylocopa sonorina. Next base: position 34,380 of record NW_027490125.1, on the reverse strand, counting down.
TATTGCTTCGACACGTAGACATCTGCAAACGCTATTTCCTAGCAAGGAAGTGTCGCATTTACATTCATTAGAAGCGTATGCGAGGAATACGTAACACTTCGCAATGAATATTATATCTTATCATGAAACGTTGAAATGAGATGCGATATCTAGTTTTAAGAAGCATTAGCACTCTATTGCTTCGATACGTAGACATCTGCAAACGCCATTTCCTAGCAAGGAAGTGTAGCATTTACATTCATTTGTAATGTATGCAAGGTATATGTGACACTTCGCAATGAATATTATATCTTGTCATGAAACATAGAAATGAGATGCGATATCGCGATTTAAAAAGCATTAGGAATCTATTGCTGCGTTACGTAGACATCTGCAAACGCTATTTAATCGCAAGGAAGTTTCGCATTTACATTCTTCTAAAGTGAGTAGGAGGTATACATAACACTCCACAATGAATATTATACCTTATCACGAAACATAGAAATGAAATACGATATCGCGATTTAAGAAGCATTAGATCTCCATTGCTTCGATACAGAGACATCTGCAAACGCTATTTCCTAGCAAGGAAGTATCGCATTTACATTCATTTGAAGAGTATGCGTGAAATACATTACACTTCGCAATGAATATTATATCTTATCATGAAGCATAGAAATGAGGAGCGATATCGCGTTTTAAGAAGCATTAGAACTCTATTGCTTAGATACGTAGACATATGCAAGCGCTATCTCCTAGCAAGGAAGTGTCGCATTTACATTCCTTTGAAGTGAATGCGAGGTATACATAACACTCTACAATGAATATTATATCTTATCATGAAACATAGGAATATCGGGAAGGAGCTATATCGCGTTTTAAGAAGCACTAGTGCTCTATTGCTACGATACGTAGGCATCTGCAAACGCTATTTAATAGCAAGGAAGTGTCGGATTTACATTCTTTTGAAGTGAATACGAGGTATAAATGACACTTCGCAATGAATATTATATCTTATCATGAAACATAGAAATGAGATGCGATATCGCGCTTTGAGAAGCATTAGAACACTATTGCTACGATACGTAGATATCTGGAAACGCTATTTCCTAGCAAGGAAGTGTCATATTTAGATTCTTTTGATGTGAATACAAGGTATACGTGACACTTCGCAATGAATATTATATCTTATCATGAAACATAGAAATGAGATGCGATATCGCGTGTTGAAAATATTTAGAACCCTAATGCTACCATACGTAGACATCTGCAAACGCTATTTCCTAGCAAGGAAGTGTTGCGTTTACATTCATTTGAAGTGTATGCCAGGTATACATGACACTTCCTAATGAATGTTATATCTTATAATGAAACATAGAAATGAGATGCGATATGGCGATTTAAGAAGAATTAGAACTCTATTGCTACGATACGTAGATACCTGCGGTCGCTATTTCCTAACAAGGAAGTGTCGCATTTACATTCCTTTGAAGTGAATAAGAGGTATACATGACACATCGCAATGAATATTATATCTTATCATGAAACATAGAAATGAGATGCGATATCTCGTTTTAAGAAGCATTCGAACCCTATTGCTTCGATACGTAGACATATGCAAACGCTATTTCCTAGCGAGGAAGTGTCGCGTTTACATTCATTGTAAGTGTATGCGTTGTATACATAACACTTCGCAACGCATATTACAACTTATCATGAAACTTAGAAATGAGATGCGATATCTCGTTTTAAGGAGCACTAGAACTCTATTGCTTCGATACGTAGACATCTGCAAACGTTATATCCAAGCAAGGAAGTGTCGCATTTACATTCTTTTGAAGTGAATTCGAGGAATACATGACACTTCGCAGTGAATATTATATCTTATCAAGAAACATAGAAATGTGATGCGACATCCCGTTTTAAGAAGCATTAGAACTCCATTGCTTCGATACGTAGACATCTGGAAACGCTATTTCCTAGCAAGGAAGTGTCGCATTTACATTCTTTTGAGATGAATACGAGGTATACATAACACACCACAATGAATATTATATCTCATCATGAACCATAGAAATGAGATGCGATATCGCGATTTAGCAAGCATTAGAACAATATGGCTTCGATGCGGAGACATCTGCAAACGCTATTTCCTACATGGAAGTGCCGCATTTATATTGTTTTGAAGTGAATACGAGGTATACATAACACTGCACAATGAATATTATATCTTATCATGAAACATAGAAAAGAGATGCGATATGGCGATTTAAGAAGCATTAGAACTCTATTGCTTCGATACGTAGACATCTGCCAACGCTATTTCCTAGCAAGGAAGTGTCGCATTTACATTCTTTTGAGATGAATACGAGGTATATATAACACACCACAATGAATATTATATCTTATCATGAAACATAGGAATGAGATGCGATATCGCGTTTTAAGAAGCATTAGATCTCTATTACATCGTAGCGTAGACATCTGGAAACGTAATTTCCTAGAAAGGAAATGTCGCATTTACATCCATTTGAAGTGTAGACAAGGAATACATAACACATCGCAATGAAAATTATATCTTATCATGAAACATAGAGATGAGATGCGAACACGCGTTTTAAGAAGCATTAGAACTCTATTGCTACAACACGTAGACATCTGCAAACTCTATTTAATAGCAACGAGGTGTCGCATTTACATTCATTAGATGTGTGTATGAGGTGGAAGTGACTCTACGCAATGAATATTGTATCTTATCATGAAGCATAGAAATGACATGCGATATCGCGATTTAAGAAGCATTAGAACTCTATTTCTTCGATACGTAGACATCTGCAAACGCTATTTATTAGCAATGAAGTGTCGCATTTACATCCATTTGAAGTGTTTGCGAGGTATAAGTGACACTTCGCAATGAATATTATATCTTATCATGAAACATAGAAATGAGGTGCGATATCGCGATTTAAGGAAGCATTAGAACTCTATTGCTTCGATACGTAGACATCTGCAAACGCTATTTCCTAGCAAGGAAGTGTCGCATTTACATTCTTTTGAAGAGATTACGAAGAATACATGACACTTCACAATGAATATTATATGTTATCATGAAACATAAAAATGAGATGCTATATCGCGTTTTAAGAAGCACTAGAACACTATTGTTTCGATACGTAGACATGTGGAAACACTATTTCCTAGAAAAGAAGTGTCGCATTTACATTCTTTTGAAGTGAATACGAAGTATTCATGACACCTCGCAATGAATATTATATCTTATCGTGAAACATACAAATGAGATGCGACATCTCGTTTTAAGAAGCATTAGAACCCTATTGCTTCGATACGTAGACATCTGGAAACGCTACTTCCTAGCAAGGAAGTGTCGCATTCACATTCTCTTGAAGTGAATACGAAGTATACATGACACTTCGCAATGAATATTATATCTTATTATGAAACATGGAAATGTGATGCGATATCTTGTTTTAAGAAGCATTAGAAAACAATTGCTATGACACGGAGAAATCTGCAAACGCTATTTCCTAGCAAGAAAGTGTCGCATTTACATTCTTTTGACATGAATACGAGGTATACGTAACACTCCACAATGAATATTATATCTTATCACGAAACATAGAAATGAGATGCGATATCGCGATTTAAGAAGCATTCGAACTGTATTGCTTCGATACGTAGATATCGGCAAACGCTATTTCCTAGCAAGGAAGTGTTGCGTTTACATTCATTTGAAGTTTATGCCAGGTATACATGACACTTCCTAATGAATGTTATATCTTATAATGAAACATAGAAATGAGATGCGATATGGCGATTTAAGAAGAACTAGAACTCTATTGCTACGATACGTAGATACCTGCGGTCGCTATTTCCTAACAAGGAAGTGTCGCATTTACATTCCTTTGAAGTGAATAAGAGGTATACATGACACTTCGCAATGAATATTATATCTTATCATGAAACATAGAAATGAGATGCGATATCTCGTTTTAAGAAGCATTCGAACCCTATTACTTCGATACGTAGACATATGCAAACGCTATTTCCTAGCGAGGAAGTGTCGCATTTACATTCATTGTAAGTGTGTGCGTTGTATACATAACACTTCGCAACGAATATTACAACTTATCATGAAACTTAGAAATGAGATGCGATATCTCGTTTTAAGAAGCACTAGAACTCTATTGCTTCGATACGTAGACATCTGCAAACGTTATATCCAAGCAAGGAAGTGTCGCATTTACATTCTTTTGAAGTGAATTCGAGGAATACATGACACTTCGCAGTGAATATTATATCTTATCAAGAAACATAGAAATGTGATGCGACATCCCGTTTTAAGAAGCATTAGAACTCCATTGCTTCGATACGTAGACATCTGGAAACGCTATTTCCTAGCAAGGAAGTGTCGCATTTACATTCTTTTGAGATGAATACGAGGTATACATAACACACCACAATGAATATTATATCTTATCATGAACCATAGAAATGAGATGCGATATCGCGATTTAGCAAGCATTAGAACAGTATGGCTTCGATGCGGAGACATCTGCAAACGCTATTTCCTACATGGAAGTGCCGCATTTATATTGTTTTGAAGTGAATACGAGGTATACATAACATTGCACAATGAATATTATATGTTGTCATGAAACATAGAAATGAGAAGCGATATCTCGTTTTAAGAAGCATTATGACATGCTTGCTACGATACGTAGACATCTGCAATCGCTATTTCCTAGCAAGGAAGTGTCGCATTTACATTCATTTGAAGTGAAGACGAGGAACACATGACTCTTCGCAATGCATATTATATGTTATCATGAAACATAGAAATGAGATGCGATATCGCGTTTTGAGAAGCATTAGAACACTATTGCCACGATACGTAGACATCTGCAAACGCTATTTCGTAGCAAGGAAGTGTCGCATTTACATTCATTTGAAGTGTATGCGATGTATACTTGACACTTCGCAATAAATATTATATCTTATCATGAAACATAGAAATGTAATGCGATATCGCGTTTTGAGATGCAACAGAGACCTAATGCTACGATACGCAGAAATCTGCAATCGCTATTTCCTAGCAAGGAAGTGTCGCATTTATATTCTTTTGAAGTGAATGCGAGGTATACATAACATTGCACAATGAATATTATATGTTGTCATGAAACATAGAAATGAGAAGCGATATCTCGTTTTAAGAAGCTTTATAACACGCTTGCTACGATACGTAGACATCTGCAATCGCTATTTCCTAGCAAGGAAGTGTCGCATTTACATTCATTTGAAGTGAAGACGAGGAACACATGACTCTTCGCAATGCATATTATATGTTATCATGAAACATAGAAATGAGATGCGATATCGCGTTTTCAGAAGCATTAGATCTCTATTCCTACGATACGTAGACATTTGCAGACGCTACTTCCTAACAGGGAAGTGTCGCATTTACATTCTTATCAAGTGAATACGAGGTATACACGACACTTCGAAATGAATATTATTCCTTATCACGAAACACAGAAATGAGACACAATATCCCGTTTTAAGAAGCATTAGAACTCTATTGCTTCGTTGCGTAGACATCTGCGAACGCTTTCTCCGAGCAATGAAGTGTCGCATTTACATCCATTTAAAGTGTATGCGAGGAATAAGTGACACTTCGCAATGAATACTATATCTTATCAAGAAACATAAAAGTGAGATGCGATATCGCGTTTTAAGAAGAATTAGAACTCTATTGATCCGATACGTAGATATCTGCAAACGCTACTATCTAGCCATGAATTGTCGCATTTACAAACTTTTGAAGTGAATACGAGGTATACATGACACTTCGCAATGAATATAATATCTCATCATGAAACATAGAAATGAGATGCGATATCGCGATTTAAGAAGCGTTAGAACTCTATTGCTACGATACGTAGACATTTGCAAACGCTATTCCCTAGCAAGGAAGGGTCGCATTTACATTCTTTTGGGGTGAATACGATGTAGAGATAACACTGCACAATGAATATTATATCTTATAATGAAACATAGTAATGAGATGCGATATCGCGATATAAGAAGCTTTAGAACTCTATTGCTTCAATGCGTAGATATCGGGAATCGCTATTTCCTAGCAAGGAAGTGGCGCATTTACATTCCTTTGAATTGTGGACCAGGTATGCATAGCCCTTCGCAATGAATATTATATCGTGTCATGAAACATACTAATGAGATGCGATATCGCGATTTAAGAAGCACTGGAGCACTATTGCTTCGATACGTAGACGTCTGCAAACGCTATTTAATAGCAAGGAAGTGTCGAGTTTACATTCCTTTGAAGTGAATACAAGGTATACATAACACTGCACAATGAATATTATATCTTATCATGAAACACAGAAATGAGATGCGGTATCGCGATTTAAGAAGCATCACAGCTCTATTGCTTCGATACGTAGACATCTGTAAACGCATCTTCCTAGCTAGGAAGTGTCGCATTTACATTCAATTGAAGTGAATATGAGGTATACATGCCACTTCGCAATGAATATTATATCTTATCATGAGACACAGAAATGAGATGCGATATCTCGTTTTAAGAAGCATTAGACCGCTATTGCTTCGATACATAGACATCTGCAAACGCTATTTCCTAGCAGGAAAGTGACGCATTATCATTCTTTTGAAGTGAATACGAGGTACACATAGCACTGCACAATGAATATTATATCTTATTATGAAACACAGAAATGAGATGCGATATCGCGAATTAGGAAGCATTAGGACTCTATTGCTTCGATACGTAAACATCTGCAAACGCTATTTCCAAGCACGGAAGTGTCGCATTTACATTCTCTTGAAAGGAATACGAGGTATACATGACACTTCGTAATGAATATTATATCTAATCATGAGACATAGAAAGGAGATGCGATATTGCGAATTAAGAAGCATTAGAACTCTATTGCTTCGATACGCAGAAATCTGCAGTCGCTATTGGCTAGTAAGGAAGTGTCGCATTAACATTCATTTGAAGTGTATATGAGGTATACATAACACTTCGCGGTGAATATTATATCTTATCATGAATGCAGAAATGAGATGCGATATCGCGGTTTAAGAAGCATTAGAAATCTATTGTTTCGATACGTAGACATCTGGAAACGTTATTTCCTAGCAAGGAAGTGTCGCATTTACATTCTTTTGAGGTGAATACGGGGTATACATAACGCTGCACAATGAATATTATATCTAACCATGAAACATAGAAATGAGATGCGATATCGCCAATTAAGATGCATTAGAACTCTACTTCTTCGATACGTACTCATCTGCAAACGCTATTTCCTAGCAAGGAAGTGTCGCATTTACATTCATTTGAAGTGTGAACGAGGTATACATGACACGTGGCAATGAATATTATATCTTATCATGAAGCATAGAAATGAGATGCGATATCGTGTTTTGAGAAGCATTAGAACTCTATTGCTACGATACCTAGACATCTGCAAACGCCATTTCCTAGCAGGGAAGTGCCGCAGTTACATTCATTTGAAGTGTAGACGATATAAACATAACACTGCACAATGAATATTATATCTCATCATGAAACATAGAAATGAGATGCGATATCGCGATTTAAGCAGCATTTGAACTCTACTGCTTCGATACGTTGACACCTGCCAATACTATCTCCTAGCAAGAAAGTGTCGCATTTACATACTTTTGAAGCCAATACTTGGTATACAAAACACTGCACAATGAATATTATATCTTATTATGAAACATAGAAATGAGATGCGATATCGCGATTTAAGAAGCATTGGAACTCTATTGCTTCGATACTTAGACATGTGGAAACGCTACCTCCTAGCAAGGAAGTGTCGTATTTACATTCTTTTGATGTCAATTAGAGGAATACACGGCACTTCGCAATGAATATTATATCCCATCATGAAACATTGAAATGGGATTCGAAGTCTCGTTTGAAGAAGCATTAGAACCCTATTGTTTCTATACGTAGACATCTGGGAACGCTATTTCCTAGCAAGGAAGTGTCGCATTTAATTCTTTTGAAGTGAATACGAGGTATACATGACACTTCGCAATGAATATTATATCTTATCATGAGACATATAAATGGGATGCGATATCCCGTTTTAAGAAGCACCAGAACTCTATTGCTCCGATTCGTAGACATCTACAATCGCTATTTCCTGCCAAGGAACTGTCGTATTTACATTGATTTGAAGTGTTGACGAGGTACACATAACATTTCACAATGAATATTATATATTATCTTGAAACATAGAAATGAGATGCGATATCGCGTTTTAAGAAGCGTTTGATCTCTATTGCTTCGATACGTAGACATCTGCAAACGCTATTTCCTAGCAAGAAAGTGTCGAATTTACATTCACTTGAAGTGAATACGAGGAATACATAGCACTAAACAATGAGTATTATATCTTACCATGAAACATAGAAATGAGATGCGATATCGCGTTTTAAGAAGCGTTTGAACTCCATTGCTGCGATACGTAGACATCTGGTAACGCTATTTCCTAGGATGGAAGTGTCGCATTTACATTCTTTTCAGGTGCATACGAGATAAACGTAACACTCCACAATGAATATCATATCTTATCCTGAAAGATAGAAATGAGATGCGGTATCTCGTTTTAAGAAGCATTAGAACTCTATTGCTACGATACGTAGATATCTGCAGACTCTATTTCCTAGCAAGGAAAAATCGCAATTACACTCTTTTAAAGCGAATACGAGGTATACATAACGCTCCATAATGAATATTATATCTTATCACGAAACATAGAAATGAGATGCGATATCGCGATTTAAGAAGCATTAGAACCCCTTTTGCTTCGATACGGAGACATCTGCAAACGCTGTTTCCTAGCAAGAAAGTGTCACATTTACATTCTTCTGAAGTGAATACGTGGTATACATGACACTACGCAGTGAATATTATATCTTATCATGAAACATAGAAACGATATGCGATATCGCGTTTTAGGAAGCATTGGAACACTATTGCTGCGATTCGTAGACACCTGCAAACGCTATTTCCTGGCAAGAAAGGGTGGTACTTGCATTCATTTGAAGTGTAGACAAGGTATACATAACACTTCGCATGAATATTATATCTTACCATGAAACATAGGAATGAGATCCGACATCTCGTTTTAAGAATCATTAGAACTCTATTGCTTCGATACGTAGACATCTGCAAACGCTATTTCCTAGCAAGGATGTGTCGCATTTACTTTCTTTTTTAGTGTATGCGAGATATAAGTGACACTTCGCAATGAATATTATATCTTATCATGAAACATCGAAATGAGATGCAATATCGCGTTTTGGGGAGCTTTAGAACTCTATTGCTTCGATACGTAGACATCTGGAAACGTAATTTCCTAGAAAGGAAGTGTCGCATTTACATTCATTTGACGTGTGGAGGAGGAATACATGACACTTCCCAATGAATGTTATATCTTATCATGAGACATAGAAATGAGATGCGATATCGCGTTTTGAGGAGCATTAGAACTCTAATGCTACGATACGCAGACATCTGCAAGCGCTATTTCTTAGCAAGGAAGTGTCGCATTTACATTCATTTGAAGTGTATGCGAGGTATACATAACACTTCGCAATGAATATTATGTCTTATCATGACACCAAGGAATGAGGATCGATTTCGCGTTTTAAGTACCATTAGAACTCTATTGCTTCGATACGTAACCATCTGCAAACGCTATTTCCTTGCAAGGATGTGTCGCATTTACATACTTTTTAAGTGAATACGAGGTACACATGACACCTCGCAATTAATATTATATCTAACCATGAAACATGGAAATGAGATGCCATATCGCGTTTTGAGAAGCATTAGAACTCTATTGCTTCGATACGTAGGCATCTGCAAACGCTACTTCCTAGCAAGCAAGTGTCGCATTTACATTCATTTGAAGTGTATGCGAGATATACATAACACTACACGATGAATATTATACCTCATCACGAAACATAGAAATTTGAGGCGACATCGCGATTTAAGAAGCATAAGAACTCTATTGCTACGATACGTAGACACCCGCAAACGCTATCTCGTGGCATGGAAGTGTCGCAAATACATTCTTCTGGAATGAATACAAGGTAAACATGACACTTCGCAATGAATATTATAACTTATCATGAAACACTGAAATGAGATGCTATATGGCGATTTAAGAAGCATTAGAACTCTATTGCTTCGATACGTAGACATCTGCCAACGCTATTTCCTAGCAATGAAGTATCGCATTTAAATTCACTTGAAGTGTATGCGAGGTATACAAGACACTTCGCAATGAATATTATATCTTATCATGAAACATAGAAATGATATGCGATATCGCGATTTAAGAAGCGTTAAAACTCTATTGCATCGATACGTAGACATCTGCAAACGCTATTTCCTAGCATGGAAGTGTCGCATTTACATTCATTTGAAGAGTATCCCAGGTATACACTCCGCAATGAATATTATATCTTATCATGAGGCATAGAAATGAGATGCGATATCGCCATTTGAGAAGCTGTAGAAATCTAATGATACGATACGTAGTTATCTGCAAACGCTATTTCCAAGCAAGGAAGTGTCGCATTTACATTCATTTGAAGTGTAGACGGGATATACATAACACTGCACAATGAATATTACAACTTATCATGTAGCATATAAATGTGGAGCGATTTCGCGTTTTTAGTAGCATTTGTACTCTGTTGCTTCGATACGTAGGTATCTGCAAACGCTACTTGCTAGCAAGGAAGTGTCGCATTTACATTCTTTTGAAGTGAATACGAGGTATACATAACAATCCACAATGGATATTATATCTTATCATAAAACATAGAAACGAGATGCGATATCTCGTTTTAAGAAGCGTTAGAATTCTGTTGCTACGATACGTAGACATCTGCAAACGCTATTTCCCAGCAAGGATGTGCCGCATTTACATTCATTTGATGTGTATGCGAGGTATACATGACACTCCACAATGAATATTATATCTTATCATGAAACAGAGAAATGAGATGCGATATGGCATTTTAAGAAGCAGTAGATCTCTATTGCATGGATACGTACACATCTGCCAACGCTATTTCCTAGCATGGAAGTGTCGCATTTACATTCTCTTGAAGTGAAAACGAGGTATACATGACACTTCGCAATGATTATTATATCCTATCGTGAAACATAGAAATGAGATGCGATATCGCGATTTAAGAAGCACCAGAACTCTATTGCTACGATACGTGGACATCTGCAAACGCTATATCCTAGCAAGGAAGTGTCGCATTTACATTCATTTGATGTGTATGCGAGGTATACATGACACTTCGCAATGAATATTATATCTTATCTTGAAACATAGAAATGAGATGCGATATCGCGTTTTAAGAAGCATTAGAACTCTATTTCTTCGATACGTAGACATCTGGAAACGCTATTTCCTAGAAAGGATATGTCGCATTTACATTCATTTGATGTGTATGCGAGGTATACACAACACTCCACAATGAATATTATATTTTATCATGAAACACCGGAAGGAGATGCGATATCGCGGTTTAAGAAGTATTAGAATTCTACTGCTACGATACGTAGACATCTGCAATCGCTATCTAATAGCAAGGAAGTGTCGCACTTACATTCTTTTGAAGTGAATGCGAGGTATACATAACACTGCACAGTGAATATTATACCTTATTATGAGACATAGAAATGAGATGCGTTTCGCGGTTTAAGAAGCATTGGAACTCAGTTGCTTCGATACGTAGACATCTGGAAACGTTATTTCGTAGAAAGGAGGTGTCGCATTTGCATTCTTTTGAAGTGAATACAGGGTATACATGACAGATCGCAATGAATATTATATCTTATCATGAAACATAGAAATGACATGCCATATCGCGTTTTAAGAAGCATTAGAAATCTATTGCTACGATACGTAAGCATCTGCAAACGCTATTTCCTAGCAGGGAAGTGTCGCATTTACATTCCTTTGAAGTGAGTACAAGGTATACATGACACTTCGCAATGAATATTATATCTTATCATGAAACATAGAAATGAGATGCGATATGACGTTTTGAGAAGCACTAGAACTCGATGGCTTCAATACGTAGACATCTGCAATCGCTATTTCCTAGCAAGGAAGTGTCGGATTTATATTCATTTGAAGTGTATGCGAGGTATACATAACACTTCGCAATGAATATTATATGTTATCATGAAACATAGAAATGAGATGCGATATCTCGTTTTAAGAAGCATTATAACAAGCTGGCTACGATACGTAGATATATGCAAACGCTATTCCCTAGCAGGGAACTGTCGCATTTACATTCTTTTGAGGTGAATACGAGGTATACATGATATTGCACAATGAATATTATATATTAACTTGAAACATAGAAATGAGATGCGGTATCGCGATATAAGATGCATTAGAAATTTATTGCTACGATACGTAGACATCTGCAAACGCTATTTCCAAGCAAGGAAGTGTTGCATTTACATTCTTTTGAAGTGAATACGAGGTATGCACGTCACCTCGCTATGAATATTATATCTTATCATGAATCGTAGAAATGAGATGCGATATAGCGAATTAAGAATCGTTAGAACTCTGTTGCTACGATACGTAGACATTTGCAAACGCTATTTCCTAGCAAGGAAGTGTCGCATTTACATTCTTTTGAAGTGAATACGAGGCATACATGTAACTTCGCAGTGAATATTACATCTTATCATGAAACATATATCTGAGAAGCGGTATCGCGTTTTAAGAAGCATTAGAACTCTATTGCTTCGATACGTAAACATCTGCAGACGCTATTACCTAGGAAGGATGTGTCGCATTTACAATCTGTTGAAGTGAATACGAGGTATACATAACACTCCAGAATGAATATTATATCTTATAATGAAACATAGAAATGAGATGCGATATTGCGTTTTCAGAAGCATTAGAACTCTATTGCTACGATACGTAGACATCTGCAGACACTATTTCCTAGTAAGGAAGTGTCGCATTTACATTCTTTTGAAGTGAATACGAGGTATACACAACACTCCACAATGAATATTATATCTTATCATGAAGCATAGAAATGAGGAGCGATTTCGCGTTTTAAGAAGCATTAGAACTCTATTGCTTTGATACCTAGACATCTGCAGACGCTATTACCTAGCAAGGAAGTGTCGCATTTACATTCATTTGAAGTGTAGACCAGAAATACATAACACTTCGCAATGAATAATATATCTTATCATGAGACATAGAAATGGGATGCGATGTCGCGTTTTAGGAAGCACTAGAACGCTATTGCTTCAATACGTAGACATCTGGAAACGTAATTTCCTAGAAAGGAAGTGTCGCATTTGCCTTCATTTGAAGTGTAGACGAGGAATACTTAAAACTTCGCAAAGTATATAATAGCTTGTCATGAGGCATAGAAATGAGATGCGATATCGCGCTTTAAGAAGCATTAGAACTCTATTGCTTCGACACGTAGACATCTGCAAACATAATTTCCTAGAAAGCAAGTGTCGCATTTACATTCATTTGAAGTGTAGACGAGGAATACATAACACTCCACAATGAATATTAAATCTTATCATGAAACATAGAAATGAGATGCGATATCGCTTTTTATGGAGCATTGGAACTCTATAGCTTCGATGTAGAGATATCTGGGAACGTAATTTCCTAGAAAGGAAATGTCGCATTTACATTCATTTGAAGTGTACACGAGGAACACATAACACTTCCCAATGAATATTATATCTTATCATAAGAAATAGATATGAGATGCGATATCGCGTTTTAAGATGCACTTGAACTCAATTCTTCGATACGTAGACATCTGCCAACGCTATTTCCTAGCAAGGAAGTGTCGCATTGACCTTCATTTGAAGTGTAGACGAGGAATACATAACACTTCGCAATGAATATTATATCATATCAAGAGACATAGAAATGAGGAGCGGTTTCGCGTTCTAAGCAGCATTAGATCTCCATTGCTTCGATACGCAGACATCTGCAAACGCTACTTCCTTGCAAGGAAGTGTCGCATTTACATACTTTTGAAGTGAATCCGAGGTATACATGACCCTTCGCAATGAATATTACATCTTATCATGAAACATAGAAAAGAGATGCAATATCGCGTTTTAAGAAGCATTAGAACCCTATTGCTACGATACGTAGACATCAGCAGACGCTATTTTCTAGCAAGGACGTGACGCATTTACATTCAGTTGATGTGTATGCGAGGTATACATGACACTTCGCAATGATTATTATATCTTACCATGAAACATAGAAATGAGATGCCATATCGCGTTTTAAGAAGCTTTAGAACTCTATTGCCACGATACGTAGACATCTGCAGACGCTATTTCCTAGCAAAGAAGTGTCGCATTTACATTCTTTTGATGTGAATACGAGGTATACACAACACTCCACAATGAATATTATATCTTATCATGAAGCATAGAAATGAGGAGCGATTTCGCGTTTTAAGAAGCATTAGAACACTATTGCTTCGATACGTAAACATCTGCAGACGCTATTACCTTGGAAGGAACTGTCGCATTTACATTCTTTTGAAGCGAATACGAGGTATATATAACACTCCACAATGAATATTATATTTTAACGTGAAACATAGGAATGAGGACCGATTCGCGCTTTAAGAAGCATTAGAACCCTATTGCTACGGTACATTGACATCTGCAGACGCTATTTCCTAGCAAGGAAGTGTCGCATTTACATTCTTTTGAAGCGAATACGAGGTATACATAACACTCCACAATGAACATTATATCTTATCATGAAACATAGCAATGAGGAGCGATTTCGCGTTTTAAGAAGCATTAGTACTCTATTGCATCGATAAGTAGACATCTACAGACGATATTTCCTAGCAAGGAAGAGTCGCATTTACATTCATTTGAAATTAATACGAAGTATACATGACACTCCGCAATGAATATTATATCTTATCCTAAAACAGAAATGAGGTGCTATATCTCGTTTTAAGAAACATTAGAACCCTATTGCTTCGATACGTAGACATCTGCCAATGCTATTTCCTAGCAAGGAAGTGTCGCATTTACATTCATTTGAAGTGTATGCAAGGTATACATGACACTTCGCAATGAATATTATATCTTATAATGAAACAGAAATGAGATGCTATATCTCGTTTTAAGAAGCATTCGAACCCTACTGCTACGATACGTAGACATCTGCAGACGCTATTTCCTAGCAAGGAAGTGTCGCATTTACGTTCTTTTGAAGTGAATACGAGGTATACATAATACTCCACAATGAATATTATATCTTATCATGAAACGCAGAAATGGGATGCGATATCGCGCTAAAAAAGCATTAGAACTCTATTACTACGATACGTAGACATCTGCAAACGCTATTTAATAGCAAGGAAGAGTCGCATTTGCATTCTTCTGAAGTGAATACGAGGTACACATAACATTTCACAATGAATATTGTACCTTATCACGAATCATAGAAATGAAATGCGATATCGCGATTTAAGAAGCATTAGAACTCTATGCTTCGATACGGAGACATCTGCAAACGCTACTTCCTAGCAAGGAAGTTCCGCATTTACATTCTTTTGCAGTGAATATGAGGTATACATGACACTTCGCAGTGAATATTATATATTTATCATGAGACACAGAAATGAGATGCGATATCGCGTTTTAAGAAGCATTAGAAATCTATTGCTTCGATACGTAGACTTCTGGAAACGTAATTTCCTAGAAAGGAGGTGTCGCATTTACATACAATTGAAGTGTAGGCGAGGAATACATAACACTTCGCAATGAATATTATATCTTATCATGAAACATAGAAGTGAGATGCGATATCGCGATTTAAGGAGAATTAGATCTCTATTGCTATGATACGTAGTCATCTGGAAACTCTATTTCCTCGCAAGGAAGAGACGCAATTACCTTCTTTTGATGTGAATACGAGGGATACATAACACTTCGCAATGAACATTATATCCTATCATGAAACATAGAAATGAGATGCGACATCCCGTATTAATAAGCATTAGAACTCTATTGCTTCGAGACGCAGACATCTGGAAACGTAATTTCCTAGAAAGGAAGTGTCGCATTTACATACATTTCAAGTGTGGACGATGAATTCAAGCCACTTCCCAATGAATATTATATCTTATCGTGAGGCATAGAGATGAGGTGCGATGTCGCGTTATAGGAAGCATTAGAATTCTATTGCATCGATACGTAGACATCTCGAAACGTAATTTCCTTGAAAGGAAGTGTCGCATTTACATACATCTCAAGTGCAGACGGTGAATACATAACACTTCGCAATGAATATTATGTCCTCTCATGAAACATAGAAATGAGATCCGACATCCCGTCTTAAGAAGCATTAGAACTCTATTGCTTCGATACGTAGATATCTGGAAACGCTACATCCAAGCACGGAAGTGTCGCCTTTACATTCTTATTAAGTGTAGACGAGATACATATAACCATTCGCAATGAATATTATATCTTATCATGAAACATAGAAATGAGATGCGATATGACGATTTAAGAAGCATTAGAATTCTATTGCTTCGATACGTAGACATCTGTTAACGCTATTTCCTAGCAAGGAAGTGTCGCATTTACAATCATTTGAAGTGTATGCGAGGTATACAATACACTTCGCAATGAATATTATATCTTATCATGGAACATAGAAATGAGATGCGATATCGCGATTTAAGACGCATTGGAACTCTATTGAGTCGATACGTAGACATCTGCAAACGCTAATTCCTAGCAAGGAAGTGTCGCATTTACATACTTTTGAAGTGAATACGAGGTATACATAACACTCCACAATGAATATTATACCTTATCATGACACATAGAAATGAGGCGCTATATCGCAATTTAAAAAGCATAACAATTCTGTTGCTACGACACGTAGACATCTGATAAAGCTATTTAATAGGAAGAAAGAGTCGCACTTACATTCTTATGAAGTGAATACAAGGTACACATAACACTCCACAATAAATATTATATCATGTCATGAAATATAGGAATGACATGCGATATCACGATTTAAGAAGCATTAGAAAACTATTGCTTCGATTCGCAGATATCTGAAAACGCTATTTCCAAGGAAGGAAGTGTCGTATTTACATTCTTTTGAAGTGAATACGAGGTATACATAACATTCCACAATGAATGTTATATCTCATCATGAAACATAGGAATGAGATGCGATATCGCGATTTATAAAGCATTAGAAATCTATTGCTACGATACGTAGTCATCTGCAAACGCTATTTAATATCAAGGAAGTGTTGCACTTACATTCTTTTGCTGTGAATACGAGGTATACATAACAATCCACAGTGAATACTATATCTTATCATGAAACATAGAAATGAGGTGCGATATGGCGATTTACGAAGCATTAGAACGCCATTGCTTCGATACGTAGACATCTGCAAACGCCAGTTGCTAGCAAGGAAGTGTCGCATTTTTATTCATTTGAATTATATGCGAGGCATACATGACAATCGCCAATGAATATTATATCTTATCATAGAACATTGAAATGAGATGCGATATCTCGTTTTCAGAAGCATTAGAACTATGTTGCTACGATAGGTAGACATCTGCCATCGCTATATCCTAGCAAGGAAGTGTCGCATTTACCATCATTTGAAGTGAATGCGAGGTATACATAACACTGCACAATGAATATTATATCTTATCAGGATACATAGAAATGAGATGCGATATCGCGTTTTAAGCAGCCTTAGAACTCTATTGCCTCGATACGTAGACATCTGCAAACGCTAGTTCCTAGCAGGGTAGTGTCGCATTTACATTCATTTGAAGTGTAGACGAGATATACATAGCACTGCACAATGAATATTATATCTTATCATGAAACGTAGAAGTGAGTTGCTATATCGCGGTTTAAGAAGCATTAGGAATCTATTGCTTCGATACGTAGACATCTGCAAACTCTACTTCGTAGCAAGGAAGGTTCGCATTTACATTCATTTGAAGTGTATGCGAGGTATACAGGACATTTCGCAATGAATATTATATCTTATCATGAAACATAGAAATGGGATGCGATATCGGGTTTTAAGAAGCATTATAACTCTATTGCTTCGATACGTAGACATCTGCCAACGCTATTTCCTAGAAAAGAAGTGTCGGATTTACATTCATTTGAAGTGAATACGAGGTATACATGACACTTCGCAATGAATGTTATACCATGTCATCAAACATAGAAATGACATGCGATATCGCTTTTTAAGAAGCATTAGAACGCTATACATTCGATACATAGACAGCTGCAACCGCTATTTCCTAGAAAAGAAGTGTCGGATTTACATTCATTTGAAGTGAATACGAGGTATACATGACACTTCGCAATGAGTATTATATCTCATCATGAAACATAGAAATGAGATGCGATATCGCGTTTTAAGATGCACCAGTACCCCATTGCATCGCTACGTAGACATCTACAAACATTACTTCCTTGCAAGCAAGTGTAGTATTTATATTCTTTTGAAGTGAATACGAGGTATACGTGTCACTTCTCAATGAATATTATATCTTATCACGAAACATAGAAATGTGATGCGATATCTCGTTTTAAGAAGCATTAGAACTCTATTACTTCGATACGTAGACATCTGGAAGCGTATTTTCCTGGAAAGGAAGTGTTGCTTTTACATTCATTTGAAGTGTAGACGAGGAATACATAACACATCGCCATGAATATTATATCTTATCATGAGCCATAGAAATGAGATGCGACATCTCGATTTAAGAAGCATTAGAACCATATCGCTTCGATACGTAGACATCTGCAAACGCTATTTCCTAGCAAGGAAGTGTAGCATTTACATTCTTTTGATGTGAATACGATGTATACATGACACTTCGCAATGAATATTATATCTCATCATGAAACATAGAAATGAGATGCGATATCGCGTTTTAAGATGCACCAGAACCCTATTGCTTCGATACGTAGACATCTGCAAACATGACTCCCTTGCAAGCAAGTGTAGTATTTATATTCTTTTGAAGTGAATACGAGGTATACGTGTCACTTCGCAATGAATATTATATCTTATCACGAAACATAGAAATGTGATGCAATGTCTCGTTTTAAGTAGCATTAGAACTCTATTTCTTCGATACGTAGACATCTGGAAGCGTATTTTCCTGGAAAGGAAGCGTTGCTTTTACATTCATTTGAAGTGTAGACGAGGAATACATAACACATCGCAATGAATATTATATCTTATCATGAAACATAGAAATGAGATGCGATATCGCGTTTTGAGAAGTAATAGAACTCTAATGCTTCGATACGTAGACATCTGGAAACGCTATTTCCTAAGAAGAAAATGTGGCATTTACAATCCTCTGAAGTGCAGATGATGTATACATAACACTTCGCAATGAATATCATATCATATCATGAAACACAGAAGTGAGTTGCGACATCACGTTTTAAGAAGCCCTAGAACTCTATTGCCTCGATAAGTAGACATCTGGAAACGCATTTTCAAGCAAAGAAGTGTGGCATTTACAATCTTTTGACGTGCTGACGAGGTATACAAGGACGTGTGACATTTACAATCTTTTGAAGTGCAAACGAGGTAAACATAACACTTCCCAAAGATTATTATATCTTATCATGAAACATACAAATGAGGTGCGATATCTCGTTTTAAGAAGCATTAGAACTCTATTGCTACGATACGTAGACATCTGCAAACGTGTTTTCCGTGCACGGAAGTGTCGCATTTTTATTCTTTTGAAGTGAATACGAGGTACACATGACACTTCGCAATGAATATTATATCTTATCATGCAACATAGAAATCAAATGCGATAACGCGTTATGAGAAGCATTACAACCCTATTGTTACGATACGTAAACATCTGCAAACGCTATTTCCTAGCAAGGAAGTATCGCATTTACATTCATTTGAAGTGTATGCGAGGTATACATGACACTTCGCAATGAATATTATATCTTATCATGAAACATAGAAATGAGGTGCGATATCGCTTTTTAAGAAGCATTGGAACTATATTCCTACGATACGTAGACATCTGCAAACGCTATTTCCTAATAAGGATGTGTCGCATTTACATTCTTTTGAAGTGAATACGAGGTATACATGACACTTCGCAATGAATATTAAATCTTATCATGAAACATAGAAATGAGATGCGATATCGCAATTTAAGAAGCATTAGAACTCTATTGCTTCGATAAGGCGACATCTGCAAACGCTATTACCTAGCAAGGAAGTGTCGCATTTACACTCATTTGAAGTGTATGCGATGTATGAGCTACACTTCGCAATGATTATTGTATCCTATCATGAAACATAGAAATCAGATGCGATATCTCGATTTCAGAAGCATTAGAACTCTATTGCTTCGATACGTAGACATCTGCAAACGCTTTGTCCTATCACGGAAGTGCCGCATTTACATTCTTTTGAAGTGAATACGAGGTGTATATGACACTTCGCAATGAATATGATATCTTATCATGAAACATAGAAATGAGATGCCATATCGCGTTTTAAGAAGCATTAGAACTCTATTGCTACGATACGTAGACATCTGCAAACGTTTTTTCCGTGCACGGAAGTGTCGCATTTTTATTCTTTTGAAGTGAATACGAGGTATACATGACACTTCGCAATGAATATTATATCTTATAATGCAACATAGAAATCAAATGCGATATCGCGTTATGAGAAGCATTACAACCCTATTGTTACGATACGTAAACATCTGCAAACGCTATTTCCTAGCAAGGAAGTATCGCATTTACATTCATTTGAAGTGTATGCGAGGTATACATGACACTTCGCAATGAATATTATATCTTATCATGAAACATAGAAATGAGGTGCGATATCGCTTTCTAAGAAGCATTGGAACTATATGCTTACGATACGTAGACATCTGCAAACGCTATTTCCTAGCAAGGAAGAGTCGCATTTACATTCATTTGAAGTGTAGACGAGGAATACATAACACATCGCAATGAATATTATATCTTATCATGAAACATAGAAATGAGATGCGATATCGCGTTTTGAGAAGTAATAGAACTCTAATGCTTCGATACGTAGACATCTGGAAACGCTATTTCCTAAGAAGAAAATGTGGCATTTACAATCCTCTGAAGTGCAGATGATGTATACATAACACTTCGCAATGAATATCATATCATATCATGAAACACAGAAGTGAGTTGCGACATCACGTTTTAAGAAGCCCTAGAACTCTATTGCCTCGATAAGTAGACATCTGGAAACGCATTTTCAAGCAAAGAAGTGTGGCATTTACAATCTTTTGACGTGCTGACGAGGTATACAAGGACGTGTGACATTTACAATCTTTTGAAGTGCAAACGAGGTAAACATAACACTTCCCAAAGATTATTATATCTTATCATGAAACATACAAATGAGGTGCGATATCTCGTTTTAAGAAGCATTAGAACTCTATTGCTACGATACGTAGACATTTGCAAACGCTATTTCCTAGCAAGGGAGTGTCGCATTTACATTCTTTAGAAGTGAATACGAGGTATACATAACACTGCACAATGAATAATATATCTTATAATGAAACATAGAAATGAGATGCGATATCGCGATTTAAGAAGCATTAGAACTCTAATGCTACGATACGTAGACATCTGCAAACGCTACTTCCTAGCAAGAAAGTGTCGCATTTACATTCACTTCAAGTGTATGCGAGGTATACATAACCCTTCTAACTGAATATTATATCCTATCATGAAACATAGAAATGGGATGCGATGTCCCGTTTTAAGAAGGATTAGAAATCTATTGCTTCGATACCTAGGCATCTGCAAACGCTATTTCCTAGGAAGGAAGTGGCGCATTTAAATTCTTTTGAATTTAATACGTGGTATACATGATACTTCGCAATGAACATTATATCTTATCATGAAACATAGAAAAGAGATGCGATATCGCGATTTAAGCAGCCTTAGAACTCTATTGCTTCGATACGTAGACATCTGCAGACGCTACTTCCTAGCAAGGAATGGTCGCATTTACATTCGCTTGAAGTGAATACGTGGTATACATAACCTTTCTAACTGAATATTATATCCTATCATGAAACATAGAAATGGGACGCGATATCGCGTTTTAAGAAACGTTAGAACTCCATTGCATCGGTACGTAGTCATCTGCAAACGCTACTTCCTAGCAAGAAAGTGTCGCATTTACATTCATTTCAAGTGTATGCGAGGTATACATATCCCTCCTAACTGAATATTATATCCTATCATGAAACATAGAAATGGGATGCGATGTCCCGTTTTAAGAAGCATTAGAAATCTTGTGCTTCGATACCTAGGCATCTGCAAACGCTATTTCCTAGGAAGGAAGTGGCGCAATTAAATTCTTTTGAATTTAATACGTGGTATACATGATACTTCGCAATGAACATTATATCTTATCATGAAACATAGAAATGAGATGCGATATCGCGAATTAAGCAGCCTTAGAACTCTATTGCTACGATACGTAGACATCTGCAAACGCTACTTCCTAGCAAGGAAGTGTCGCATTTACATTCATTTGAAGTGTATGCGAGGTATACATAACCCTCCTAACTGAATATTATATCCTATCATGAAACATAGAAATGGGATGCGATGTCCCGTTTTAAGAAGCATTAGATATCTATTGCTTCGATACCTAGGCATCTGCAAACGCTATTTCCTAGGAAGGAAGTGGCGCATTTAAATTCTTTTGAATTTAATACGTGGTATACATGATACTTCGCAATGAACATTATATCTTATCATGAAACATAGAAATGAAATGCGATATCGCGATTTAAGCAGCCTTAGAACTCTATTGCTTCGATACGTAGACATCTGCAAACGCTATTTCCTAGCAAGGAAGTGTTGCATTTACATTCTTTTGAAGTGTAGACGAGGAATACATAACACTTCGCAACGAATATTATATCTTATCATCAAACTTAGATATGAGATGCGATATCGCTATAGAAGAAGCATTTGAACTCTATTGCTTCGATACGTAGACATCTGCAGACGCTACTTCCTAGCTAGGAATGGTCGCATTTACATTCGCTTGAAGTGAATACGTGGTATACATAACCCTTGTAACTGAATATTATATCCTATCATGAAACATAGAAATGGGACGCGATATCGCGTTTTAAGAAACGTTAGAACTCCATTGCATCGGTACGTAGTCATCTGCAAACGCTACTTCCTAGCAAGAAAGTGTCGCATTTACATTCACTTCAAGTGTATGCGAGGTATACATAACCCTTCTAACTGAATATTATATCCTATCATGAAACATAGAAATGGGATGCGATGTCCCGTTTTAAGAAGGATTAGAAATCTATTGCTTCGATACCTAGGCATCTGCAAACGCTATTTCCTAGGAAGGAAGTGGCGCATTTAAATTCTTTTGAATTTAATACGTGGTATACATGATACTTCGCAATGAACATTATATCTTATCATGAAACATAGAAAAGAGATGCGATATCGCGAATTAAGCAGCCTTAGAACTCTATTGCTTCGATACGTAGACATCTGCAGACGCTACTTCCTAGCAAGGAATGGTCGCATTTACATTCGCTTGAAGTGAATACGTGGTATACATAACCTTTCTAACTGAATATTATATCCTATCATGAAACATAGAAATGGGACGCGATATCGCGTTTTAAGAAACGTTAGAACTCCATTGCATCGGTACGTAGTCATCTGCAAACGCTACTTCCTAGCAAGAAAGTG
Organism: Xylocopa sonorina; assembly: GCF_050948175.1. Classification (NCBI taxonomy): domain Eukaryota; kingdom Metazoa; phylum Arthropoda; class Insecta; order Hymenoptera; family Apidae; genus Xylocopa; species Xylocopa sonorina. The sequence goes on along the minus strand of NW_027490125.1, from coordinate 10,408 downwards.
TCGCATTTACATTCATTTCAAGTGTATGCGAGGTATACATATCCCTCCTAACTGAATATTATATCCTATCATGAAACATAGAAATGGGATGCGATGTCCCGTTTTAAGAAGCATTAGAAATCTTGTGCTTCGATACCTAGGCATCTGCAAACGCTATTTCCTAGGAAGGAAGTGGCGCAATTAAATTCTTTTGAATTTAATACGTGGTATACATGATACTTCGCAATGAACATTATATCTTATCATGAAACATAGAAATGTGATGCGATATCGCGAATTAAGCAGCCTTAGAACTCTATTGCTACGATACGTAGACATCTGCAAACGCTACTTCCTAGCAAGAAAGTGTCGCATTTACATTCATTTCAAGTGTATGCGAGGTATACATATCCCTCCTAACTGAATATTATATCCTATCATGAAACATAGAAATGGGATGCGATGTCCCGTTTTAAGAAGCATTAGAAATCTTGTGCTTCGATACCTAGGCATCTGCAAACGCTATTTCCTAGGAAGGAAGTGGCGCAATTAAATTCTTTTGAATTTAATACGTGGTATACATGATACTTCGCAATGAACATTATATCTTATCATGAAACATAGAAATGAGATGCGATATCGCGAATTAAGCAGCCTTAGAACTCTATTGCTACGATACGTAGACATCTGCAAACGCTACTTCCTAGCAAGGAAGTGTCGCATTTACATTCATTTGAAGTGTATGCGAGGTATACATAACCCTCCTAACTGAATATTATATCCTATCATGAAACATAGAAATGGGATGCGATGTCCCGTTTTAAGAAGCATTAGATATCTATTGCTTCGATACCTAGGCATCTGCAAACGCTATTTCCTAGGAAGGAAGTGGCGCATTTAAATTCTTTTGAATTTAATACGTGGTATACATGATACTTCGCAATGAACATTATATCTTATCATGAAACATAGAAATGAAATGCGATATCGCGATTTAAGCAGCCTTAGAACTCTATTGCTACGATACGTAGACATCTGCAAACGCTACTTCCTAGCAAGGAAGTGTCGCATTTACATTCATTTGAAGTGTATGCGAGGTATACATGACACTTCGCAATAAATATTATATCTTATAATGAAACATAGAAATGAGATGCGATATCGCGTTTTCAGAAGTATTGGAACTTTATTGATACGATACGTAGATATCTGGAAACGATATTTCCTAGCAAGGAAGTGCCGCATTTACATTCTTTTGAAGTGTATGCGAGGTATACATGACACTTCGCAATGAATATTATATCTTAACAAGCAATATAGAAATGAGATGCTATATCGCGTTTTTAGAAGCATTAAAACTCAACTGATAGGATACGTAGACATCTGCAAACGCTATTTCCTAGCAAGGAAGTGTCGCATTTACATTCATTTGAAGTGTATGCGAGGTATACATGACACATCGCAATTAACATTATATCTTATCATGAAGCATAGAAATGAAATGCGATATCCCGTTTCAAGAAGCATTAGAACTCTATTGCTACGATACGTAGACATCTGCAAACGTTATTTGCTAGCAAGGAAGTGTCGCATTTACATTCTTCTGTAGTGAATACAAGGTATACATGACACTTCGCAATTAATATTATATCTTATCATGAAACATAGAAATGAGATGCGATATCCCGTTCCAAGAAGCATTAGGACTCTATTGCTTCGATACGTAGACATCTGCAATCGCTATTTCCCAGCAAGGAAGAGTCGCATTTATATTCTTTTGAAGTGAATGCGAGCTATACATAACATTGCACATTGAATATAATATGTTGTCATGAAACCTAGAAATGAGAAGCGATATCTCGTTTTAAGAAGCATTATAACACGCTTGCTACGATACGTAAACATCTGCAAACTCTATTTCCTAGCAAGGAAGTGTCGCATTTACATTCATTTGAAGTGTATGCGAGGTATACATAATACTTCGCAATGAATATTATATGTTCTCATGAAACATAGAAATGAGATGCGATATCTGGTTTTAAGTAGCATTATAACACGCTTGTTACGATACGTAGACAACTGCAAACGCTATTTCCTAGGAAGGAAGTGTCGCATTTACATTCATTTGAAGTGAATACGAGGAATACGTGAAAACTTCGCAATGAATATTATATCTTATCATGAAACATAGAAATGTGGTGTTATATCGCGGTTTAAGAAGCTTTAGAACTCTATTGCCACGATACGTAGACATCTACAAACGCTATTTCACAGCAAGGACGTTCATTTACATTCTTTTGAAGTGAATGCGAGGTATACATAACATTGCACATTGAATATTATATGTTATCATCAAACATCGAAATGAGATGCGATATCACGATATAAGATGCATTAGAAATTTATTGCTTCGATACCTAGACATCTGCAAACGCTATTTCCTAGCAAGGAAGTGTCGCATTTACATTCATTTGAAGAGAATACGAGGAATACATGAATTTTCCCAATGAATATTATATCTTATCATGAAGCATAGAAATGAGATGCGATATCCCGTTTCAAGAAGCATTAGAACTCTATTGCTTCGATACGTAGACGTCTGCAAACGCTATTTCCTAGCAAGGAAGTGTCGCATTTACATTCATTTGTAGTGTATGCGATGTATACGTGACACTTCGCAATAAATATTATTTCTCATCATGAAACATAGAAATGATATGCGATATTGCGTTTTGAGATGCAATAGAAATCTAATGCTACGATACGCAGAAATCTGCAAACGCTATTTCCTAGCAAGGAAGTGTCGCATTTACATTCATTTGAAGTGTATGCGAGGTATACAAGACACTTCGCATTGAATATTATATCTTATCATGAAATATAGAAATGAGATGCGATATCGCGTATTGAGAAGCATTAAAACTCGACGGATAGGATACGTAGACATCTGCAAACGCTACTTCCTAGCAAGGATGTGTCGCATTTACATTCTTTTGAAGTGAATATGGGGTATACATAACACTGCACAATGAATGTTATATCTTACCATGAAACATGGAAATGAGATTCGATATCTCGTTTTAAGAAGCATTAGAACTCAATTGGTGTGATACGTAGACATCTGCAGTCGCTATTTCCTAGCAAGGAAGTGTCGCATTTATATTCTTTTGAAGTGAATGCGAGGTATACATAACATTGCAAAATGAATATTATATATTATCGTGAAACATAGAAATGAGATGCGACATCGCGATATAAGATGCATTAGATCTTTATTGCTTCGATACGTAGGTATCAGCAAACGCTATTTCCTAGCAAGGACGTGTCGCATTTACATTCATTTGAAGTGTATGCGATGTATACGTGATACTTCGCAATAAATATTATATCTTATCATGAAACATAGAAATGTAATGCGATATCGCGTTTTGAGATGCAACAGAAATTTAATGCTACGATACGCAGAAATCTGCAAACGCTATTTCCTAGCAAGGAAGTGTCGCATTTACATTCTTTTGAGGTGAATACGAGGTATACATAACACTCCACAATGAATATTATATCTTATCGTGAAACATAGATATGAGATTCGATCTTGCGATATGAGAAGCATTAGAACTCTATTGCTACGATACGTAGACATCTGGAAACGTTATTTCCTATCAAGGAAGTGTCACATTTACATTCATTTGAAGTGTATGCGAGGTATACATAATACTTCGCAATGAATATTATATGTTATCATGAAACATAGAAATGAGATGCGATATCTCGTTTTAAGAATCATTATGACACGCTTGCTACAATACGTAGACATCTGCAAACGCTATTTCCTAGCAGGGAAGAGTAACATTTACAATCCTCTGAAGTGAATACAAGGTATACATGAAACTTCGCAATGCATATTATATCTTATCATGAAACATAGAAATGGGATGCGATATCGCGTTTTGAGAAGCATTAGAACTCTACTGCTTCGATACGTAGACATCTGCCAACGCAATTTCCTAGCAAGGAAGTGTTGCATCTACATTCATTTGAAGTGTATTGCAGGTATACATGACACTTCGCAATGAATATTATATCCTATCATGAAACATAGAAATGAGATGCGATATCGCGTGCTAAGAAGCACTAGAACTCTATTGCTGCGGTACGTAGACATCTGCAAACGCTATTTCCTAGCAAGGAAGTGTAGCATTTACATTCTTATTAAGTGTAGACGAGATATACATAACCATTCGCAATGAATATTATATCTTATCATGAAACATAGAAATGAGGAGCGATATCGCGATTTAAAAAGCATTAGAACTCTATTGCTACGATACGTTAACATCTGCAAACGCTATTTAATAGCAAGGAAGTGTCGCATTTACAGTCCTCTGAAGTGAATACGAGGTATTCATAACAATCCACCATGATTATTATACCTTATAACGAAACATAGGAATGAAATGCGGTATCGCGATTTAAGAAGCATTAGAACTCTATTGCTTCGATACGGAGACATCTGCAAACGCTATTTAATAGCAAGGAAGTGTCGCATTTACATTCTTTTGGAGTGAATACGAGGTATACATGTAACTTCGCAATGAATATTATATCTTATCATGAAACACAGCAATGAGATTCGATATCCCGTTTCAAGAAGCATTAGAACTCTATTGCTTCGATACGTAGACATCTGCAATCGCTATTTCCTAGGAAGGAAGTGTCGCATTTACATTCATGTGAAGTGTATGCGAGGTATACATGATACTTCGCAATTAATATTATATCTTATCGTGAAACATAGAAATGAGATGCGATATCCCGTTTCAAGAAGCATTAGAACTCTATTGCTACGATACGTAGACATCTGCAAACTCTATTTCCTAGCAAGGAAGTGTCGCATTTACATTCATTTGAAGAGAATACGTGGAATACTTGAAACTTCGTAACGAATATTATATCTTATCATGAAGCATAGAAATGAGATGCGATATCCCGTCTCAAGAAGCATTAGAACTGTATTGCTTCGATACGTAGACGTCTGCAAACGCTATTTCCTAGCAAGGAAGTGTCGCATTTACATTCATTTGAAGTGAATACGTGGAATACATGAAACTTCGCAATGAATATTATATCTTATCATGAAACATAGAAATGAGGTGCGATATCGCGTTTTTAGTAGCATTAGAACACTAATGCTACGACACGTAGACACCTGCAGGCGCTATTTCCTTGAAAGGAAGTGTCGCATTGACATTCTTTTGAAGTGAATACCAGGAATACATAATACTCCACAATGAATATTATATCTTATCATAAAACATAGAAATGAGATGCGATATGGCGTTTTAGGAAGCATTTGAACTCTATTGCTACGATGCCTAGACATCTGGAAACATAATTTCCTAGAAAGGAAGAGTTGCATTTACATTCAATTGAAGTGTAGACGAGGAACACATAACACTTGGCAATGAATATTATATATTATCATTCGACATAGAAATGTAATGCGATATCAAGTTTTAAGATGCACTTGATCTCTATTGCTTCGACACGTAGACATCTGCAACACGATATTTCCCAGCAAGGAGGTGTCGCATTTACATTCTTTTGAAGTGATTGCGAGGTATACATGACACTCCACAATGAATATTATACCTTATCACGAAACATAGAAATGAGATGCGATATTGTTATTAAAGAAGCATTAGAACTCTAAGCTACGATACGTAGACATCTGCAAAAGCTATTTCCTAGCAAGGAAGTGTCGCATTTACATTCTTTTGAAGTGTATGCGAGGTATACATAATACTTCGCAATGAATATTATATGTTCTCATGAAACATAGAAATGAGATGCGATATCGCGTTTTGAGATGCAATAGAAATCTAATGCTACGATACGCAGAAATCTGCAAACGCTATTTCCTAGCAAGGAAGTGTCGCATTTACATTCTTTTGAAGTCAATGCGAGGTATACATAACATTGCACAATGAATATTATATATCATCATGAAACATAGAAATGAGATGCGATATCGCGATATAAGATGCATTAGAACTTTATTGCTTCGATACGTAGATATCTGCAAACTCTATTTCCTAGCAAGGAATTTTCGCATTTACATTCATTTGAAGTGAATACGAGGAATACATGAAACTTCGCAATGAATATTATATCTTATCATGAAACATAGAAATGAGATGACATATCCCGTTTCAAGAAGCATTAGAACTCTATTACTTCGATACGTAGACATTTGCAATCGCTATTTCCCAGCAAGGATGTGTCGCATTTACATTCATTTGAAGTGTATGCGAGGTATACATAACACTTCGCAATGAATATTATATGTTGTCATGAAACATGGAAATGAGAAGCGATATCTCGTTTTAAGAAGCATTATAACACGCTTGCTACGATACGTAGACATCTTCAAACTCTATTTCCTAGCAAGGAAGTGTCGCATTTACATTCATTTGAAGTGTATGCGAGGTATACATGACACTACGCAATTAACATTATATCTTATCATGAAACATAGAAATGTAATGCGATATCGCGTTTTGGGATGTAATAGAAATGTAATGCTACGATAGGCAGAAATCTGCAAACGCTATTTCCTAGCAAGGAAGTGTCGCATTTACATTCATTTGAAGTGTATACGAGGAATACATGAAACTTCGCAATGAATATTATATCTCATCATGAAGCATAGAAATGAGATGCGATATCTCGTTTCAAGAAGCATTAGAACTCTATTGCTTCGAAACGAAGACATCTGCAATCGCTATTTCCTGGCAAGGAAGTGTCGCATTTATATTCTTTTGAAGTGAATGCCAGGTATACATAACATTGCAAAATGAATATTATATATTATCGTGAAACATAGAAATGAGATGCGACATCGCGATATAAGATGCATTAGAAATTTATTGCTTCGATATGTAGGTATCTGCAAACGCTATTTCCTAGCAAGGACGTGTCGCATTTACATTCATTTGAAGTGAATACGAGGAATACATGAAACTTCGAAATGAATATTATATCTTATCATGAAACATAGAAATGAGATTCGATATCTCGTTTTAAGAAGTATTAGAACTCTTTTGCTTCGATACGTAGACATCTGCGAACGCTATTTCCTAGCAAGGAAGTGTCGCATTTACATTCATTTGAAGTGTATGCGATGTATACGTGACACTTCGCAATAAATATTATATCTTATCATGAAACATAGAAATGTAATGCGATATCGCGTTTTGAGATGCAACAGAAATTTAATGCTACGATACGCAGAAATCTGCGAACGATATTTCCTAGCAAGGAAGTGTCGCTTTTACATTCTTTTGAGGTGAATACGAGGTATACATAACACTCCACAATGAATTTTATATCTTATCGTGAAACATAGATATGAGATTCGATCTTGCGATATGAGAAGCATTAGAACTCTATTGCTACGATACGTAGACATCTGCAAAAGCTATTTCCTAGCAAGGAAGTGTCGCATTTACATTCTTTTGAAGTGAATGCGAGGTATACATGACACTTCGCAATTAATATTATATCTTATCATGAAACATAGAAATGAGATGCGATATCCCGTTGCAAGAAGCATTAGAACTCTAATGCTTCGATACGTAGACATCTGCAATCGCTACTTCCTAGCAAGGAACTGTCGCATTTACATTCATTTGAAGTGTATGCGAGGTATACATAATACTTCGCAATGAATATTATATCTTATCGTGAAACATAGATATGAGATGCGATCTCGCGATATAAGAAGCATTAGAACTCTATTGCTACGATACGTAGACATCTGCAAACGTTATTTCCTAGCAAGGAAGTGTCGCATTTACATTCATTTGGAGTGTATGCGATGTATACGTGACACTTCGCCATAAATATTATATCTTATCATGAAACATAGAAATGTAATGCGATATCGCGTTTTGAGATGCAACAGAAATCTAATGCTACGATACGCAGAAATCTGCAAACGCTATTTCCTAGCAGGGAAGAGTAACATTTACATTCCTCTGAAGTGAATACAAGGTATACATGAAACTTCGCAATGAATATTATACCTTATCATGAAGCATAGAAATGAGATGCGATATCCCGTTTCAAGAAGCATTAGAACTCTATTGCTTCGATACGTAGTCATCTGCTAACGCTATTTCCTAGCAAGGAAGTGTCGCAATTACATTCATTTGAAATGAATACGAGGAATACATGAAACTTCGCAATGAATATTATATCTTATCATGAAACACAGTAATGAGATTCGATATCCCGTTTCAAGAAGCATTAGAACTCTACTGCTTCGATACGTAGACATCTGCAATCGCTATTTCCTAGGAAGGAAGTGTCGCATTTACAATCATTTGAAGTGTATGCGAGGTATACATGACACTTCGCAATTAACATTATATCTTATCATGAAGCATAGAAGTGATATGCGATATCCCATTTCAAGAAGCATTAGAACTCTATTGCTTCGAAACGTAGACATCTGCAATCGCTATTTCCTAGCAAGGAAGTGTCGCATTTACATTCATTTGAAGTGAAGACGAGGAACACATGACTCTTCGCAATGCATATTATATCTTATCATGAAACATAGAAATGAAATGCGATATCGCGTTTTGAGAAGCATTAGGACTCTATTGCCACGATACGCAGAAATCTGCAAACGCTATTTCCTAGCAAGGAAGTGTCGCATTTACATTCTTTTGAGGTGAATACGAGGTATACATAACACTCCACAATGAATATTATATCTTATCGTGAAACATAGATATGAGATTCGATCTTGCCATATAAGAAGCATTAGAACTCTATTGCTACGATAGGTAGACATCTGCAAAAGCTATATCCTAGCAAGGAAGTGTCGCATTTACATTCTTTTGAAGTGAATGCGAGGTATACATGACACCTCGCAATTAATATTATATCTTATCATGAAACATAGAAATGAGATGCAATATCCCGTTGCAAGAAGCATTAGAACTCTAATGCTTCGATACGTAGATATCTGCAATCGCTACTTCCTAGCGAGGAACAGTCGCATTTACATTCATTTGAAGTGTATGCGAGGTATACATAATACTTCGCAATGAATATTATATCTTATCGTGAAACATAGATATAAGATGCGATCTCGCGATATAAGAAGCATTAGAACTCTATTGCTACGATACGTAGACATCTGCAAACGTTATTTCCTAGCAAGGAAGTGTCACATTTACATTCATTTGAAGTGTATGCGAGGTATACATAATACTTCGCAATGAATATTATATGTTCTCATGAAACATAGAAATGAGATACGATATCTCGTTTTAAGTAGCATTATAACACGCTTGCTACGATACGTAGACATCTGCAAACGCTATTTCCTAGGAAGGAAGTGCCGCATTTACATTCATTTGAAGTGAATACGAGGAATACGTGAAAACTTCGCAATGAATATTATATCTTATCATGAAACATAGAAATGTGATGTGATATCGCGTTTTAAGAAGCTTTAGAACTCTATTGCTACGATACGTAGACATCTACAAACGCTATTTCATAGAAAAGACGTGTCGCATTTACATTCTTTTGAAGTGAATGCGAGGTATACATATCATTGCACAATGAATATTATATGTTATCATCAAACATCGAAATGAGATGCGATCTCGCGATATAAGAAGCATTACAACTCTATTGCTACGATACGTAGACATCTGCAAACGCTATTTCCTTGCAGGGAAGTGTCGCATTTACATTCATTTGAAGTGTATGCGAGGTATACATAACACTTCGCAATGTATATTATATGTTATCATGAAACATAGAAATGAGATGCGATATCTCGTTTTAAGAATCACTATGACACGCTTGCTACAATACGTAGACATCTGCAAACGCTATTTCCTAGCAGGGAAGAGTAACATTTACATTCCTCTGAAGTGAATACAAGGTATACATGAAACTTCGCAATGCATATTATATCTTATCATGAAACATAGAAATGAGATGCGATATCGCGTTTTGAGAAGCATTAGAACTCCATTGCTACGATACGTAGATATCTGCAAACGCTAATTTCTAGCAAGCAAGAGTCGCATTTTCGATCTTTTGAAGTGAATACGAGGTATACATAACACTCCACAATGAATATTATATCTTATCATGAAACATAGAAATGAGATGCCATATCGCGTTTTGAGAAGCATTAGAAAGCTACTGCTACAATACGTAGACATCTGCAATCGCTACTTCCTAGCAGGAGGTGTCGTATTTACATTCTTCTGAAGTGAGTACGTGGTTTACATAACACTGCACAATGAATATTATATCTTATCATAAAACATAGAAATGAGATGCGATATCGCGATTTATAAAGCATTAGAAATCTATTGCTACGATACGTAGATAT